>NW_027040707.1:155000-455000 GCF_037179485.1 Ochlerotatus camptorhynchus | reverse complement strand
ATCAAACCAAATTTTAGGGTAGTTTTATACATATATTTACTTCAAAAATCAAAAGAAAAGTTAATCGATGGAGCCTTGAGTGTAAAATTGAACGCATTTTCGCTTGATGCCCTCCATCAAAGTCTTTACAGTGTCATCCGGTACCAGTTTCTCAGTTTTTTTTCCATTTTCTTAACATGTCCTTCTCGTCTTTGACTGTCTTCTTGCTCTTCCGAAGTTCCCGCTTCATTATTGCCCAGTACTGCTCCACCGGGCGCAGCTCCGGACAGTTTGGCGGATTCATGTCCTTTGGAACAAAATGGCCAGAATTGGCCTCATACCACTCCAGGACACTTTTAGAATAGTGGCATGATGCCAAATCTGGCCAAAATAGCGGAGCTTCGTCGTGCTGCTGCAAGAACGGCAAAAGGCGCTTCTCGAGGCACTCAGATATGTAGATCTCGCCATTTACTGTGCCCTTTGTCACGAAAGGCTCACTCCTCAGTCCGCAAGAGCAGATGGCCTGCCAAATGAGATATTTGGAGGCGAACTTCGACATTTTCTTCTTCTTAAATTTGTCGTCCACATCGAACTTGCTCTTGCCGGTGAAAAACTCCAACCCCGGAATTTGCTTAAAATCGTCGTCCATCACACAGCAGCCATATTTTGTCAGCATCTTCTCGTAGAGCTTCCGTGCCCGAGTTTTAGCCATCGATTGTTGCCGCTCATCGCTGTTTGGGAAGTTCTGTACCTTGTATGTATGTAGTCCAGCTCTCTTCTTTGCATTCTGGACGTAGCTCTGCGACATGCCGATCTTTTAAGCCAAATCACGGCTTGAGACGTTGGGATTTGCTTTAATCATCCGCTTCACCTTTCCCTCCGTCTTTTTGTTCTCCGGTCCCGGTTTTCTTCCAGCTCCTTTGCCGTGGTCCAACGTCAACCGCTCCTGGAACCGCTTCAACACTCTGGAGACGGTTGAATGGTGAATGTTCAACATTTTTCCCAACTGCCGGTGCGACAGGTCAGGAAATTCCAGGTGTTTGGAAAGAATTTGTTCTCTCAACTCGCGTTGGTTCACCTCCATTTTCTTTGAATCGAAAAACACGACTTCGAGTTTGACAGCATGTACACAATACACATCAATGAGAAAGTGTGCAAAATTTGGTTGATTTTTACCCAATGGTAAAAAAGTTATGCCCTGTTGAATGTGTCGCAATAATTTCGTGTTCGCCCTTTATCATGGTTCTCAGCCATGAGCGCACCGAACAGCAGTATACTAGTGGATTGCTGTCTCGTTCGGTTGAGTGCTCGCTCTTTATAGCACTGCTATCGCTCTACTCGAGCTTTTTCCATAGGGCAAAGTACCCAAACGGTAACAGTCTGCTGCGTCTATCACTGCAGATCTGTCCCGCTTTTGAAAAAAATCCTTTCACAAGGAATCGAAGTGGCCGCACAGCCTTTTCAAAACCATTTGGTAGTCTAGGATGGAGAGATGTCCTTTCTTACCACCATAACAATGGGTCAATCATCCTCAGCTAGTGTGGTTCGGCTAGGTTCTTATCCACCTCCACGATTGCAGCTACTGATGGATCATGCGCGGCTTGTGGTTGCCCGACCAGCTCGTCAAACTCCTCCCACACAGATGACTGTTCTTCATCACTACTGGTTTTATCTGGTTGTTCCAAAGACGTCGATTTTACGTCTGTCAACTTCTCTATCAACGACGGGTATGCATAGTTGTATTTGTTGTCATCTCCGAACCCCTGCTTTTTGAAGCGAGGATCTAGTAGTATCGATTGCACTACCAGCTCGTTTGACTCTAGACCGGAAAAACGCTTCTCCAGTCCCGCAGTCAATTGATTACAGAGCTTTTCAATGATCTCCGGAATTCTTTTTTCCCTCTCCAGATACTGTTGAACATGTCGGGTCATTAAACGCGAAAGCACAACAGTTTTAGACAACGATACAGTTTTCCCCGAATATTTCAACCGTTACATCGTAGAATAGTTCGATCGCTATCCACGTCTTGTTTCAACTTCAATTGCGGCTTGTTTAGTTTCTGCTGCATTTCATGGAGCTTGCTAAGAGCATGGCTACTTTGTTTGAAGTATTGCACGATTGCTTTGCTTTTGTCAACAACAGATTTCATAGATGTTGAAATGGCAGTTTGGACGACAAAGTTGAGCAAATGGGCAAAACACCCTAAATGAGGTACATCGAGAAGTGTGGCAGTTGATTGCATATTGGACGCATTATCAGGTACGAGAACTGCTACTTTGGAATTGATAAAAAACTTAGTCAAGACTGATGTGATCCATACAGAAATATTTCTTGACGTATGTATGCCGGGAAATTCCGAGCATTCCAACAAAACAGATTTGAGAACCGTTTTAGAGTCAATAATTGAGCAGTTAACGCGTAAAAGCTTCGCATCATGCTGGTCCAACCATCACCTGCAATACAAACTGCGGGAGCATCGTCGAGTAACTGTTGCACTGCGGATAGGAGATCGTTATAAACAGTCGGTAACAGGCTATTTGTGAGTGATTTTCTACTGGGAAGTTTATAGCAAGGACTTTCCTACAATTTTTTGAATTCTGTGCCTTCGACTAGCTAGAAGGGGTGAAATTCCTTGCAGATCATCTTGAGCAAGTGAATGTCAAATAATCTGCTTTTTTGGACAGACATTGGTTTAGTAATCTCAACAAAATTCGCTATTAACGAATGAGGAACCGATTTTGGACGCACAGTGGTGGTACAGATGATGAAGCACTTACGGTAACATCATTTTCTTGAGTCTTTGTTGATTCCTGTGTTGCACTGGATTCGGACCTTCCACCAGACGCTGACTGTCCACTGTCAATGGAAATTGTTGGATGAATCGTAGATAGATGACGCCTCAGATTTCCCGTCGATCCTCCCGACAACGCCAGACTTCTGTTTTTGAGTAGCGGCATGTTCCTGCAAATTTCCCATTGCCGTTGTCTTTCCGAACAAAGTGATACCAAATCGCACTTGTGTAACGCGTCAGCCCGTCGAGCTTCCCTTTTTAAAGAAGGATGGCTTAAGCGCCACTCCTAAAGGAGACCATCCAACAGTTGGTAGCTTGCCCGGCTTTGAGACCTTCCTAGGGAGAGGATCAAGTTTCCCGAATTTCGGGTAGGAAGCTGACTGGCTGACTAACACGCGTTCGGCGTACTTCACGTAAGACGCGCAAGATATCCCTAATTCCTATAAGACTTACGCAACTCAAACTCCGACAATCGGCCAAAGACTAGGAACACGTGAACGGGGGTTATCATCACCGGCCTAGCCCTAATCGTCCCCGTTTGTACTGAAACGCTTCCAATTCCAGAGTTGCCAAAAAATTAGTCAGATTCGGGCTGACTACCCAATAAACATCAAATTCCAAAAACTACAAAACGAACGCGAAGTAACATGAAACCTCAAAAGACATTAACCAAACTATCTCTCATTGGTGCACAACAGAAAACATTCAGTGTAACGTAAACTGATTTATTCCAAGCGGGATCAACATTTGTACAGCTCTATTCTACCATAAAGCTCAAAGCACAGAAATTCAAACGTTTACAAAGACTTTATTTCTCGTAGCTTTGTTCCCCTTTTCATTGCCTAGGCCTAGTTGTTTGTCATCCTTTCCTCTTACGTACTACCTATCTTTCCTAGCGTGTGCAATTATTGTATCTGTCCCATGTACTCCTCCTGTGTGCACTCTGCGGTAACTCAGCGATCGATTGCTTCAATGGTCGTCTTCACATTTCTTTAATTGGTTATTCTAAGGGCTACTCCCGTTCATTGACGGCTTACGGGATAGCTGTATTTGAGTGTGTCTCAAACGAGTCACATGGCCATGGACGACACAAACAAACATGCATGCATTTTCTACTCACGACCTAGGTTTTACGTGATGTCCTTTGGTGAGGAGACTGGCGGCGGTACCGAAGCTGCTTGGTGCACTACTCCGGCCCAGAAACGATCGCGGATGCGACAATGGCTGATGATGTGTCTCCCTCACCGATTCGCGTGCTTACGCGACAGCGTGGTACAAGCGGTCGTGTGTACGTTGGCTGAACGTACTCTCTTCGACGAATGGCCTGCCTGCCCAGGGCACGACTTGACGATGTACCCAGGGAATCTTTGCAACGGATAGGTGGGGTCAAAGAGTGGTTCCAACGAAATGGTGGTGTGTCGGCAAACGACCTGTGCTGCCACGAATCTATGGATGTAACGACGCATATTTCCTCTTAGTTTACGCACCATCTACAAACTTTGCACTTTACCGTTTTCTCTAAGTCACACGCTAACCACTAACCGCCAAATAGTTAATATAGCTTCGCTCACTACTGTTAACTAGGGGAAGGAAAATCTAGTATAAATTAACACCTTATCGAGACCACATGTTACAATTCACCTTTTTACACACACCACGGCACGGATCAAAAACTGACCACTCTTGCCTCTTCCACGTATCAGTACAAAGTGGACGAGTTAGGGCTAAGTGTGTCCTCAGATACCACGCTTGGTGACCTTTGTCCCCGGTAATCGTGATTTCAGACGAAGGCCAAAATCACGAAACCGATTCTCAAAATTGAGCATGCGACAATTCCTATAGAAATAGGGACATCTCATTCCACCGAACGAATATTAATCGTCCAGCCACATTCCTCTCCCGAGTTCGGGAAAGTGCAAAGCCGAACAGGAAAGGTCAATGCATTCCTAATTGTTTTAGGCGCAGGTCGATGCACGCGAATCGACGCGGTAATGTGAACAAGAAGCCACGCTCAACAGGCTATCGGGACATGTGCTTTGCGCTTATAGCTAACGTGTACGGGAACTCATTTGAACAGTTTTATGGCTAGGGTAACTCTTTTACCCATTCTAATAATGGGTGTTCCTTAGCGGTAAACACATTTAAGATTTATTTGAAAAAACGATATTTCATATTTTAATTAATAAATAACATATAACAGAATAAATAATTTATAAAAAGCATAACTATGATTGTAGTTTGTAAATGTTCATTGCTAATGTGCTAATCATAAAGCGTACTTGCTACACTTGAACTCATTATTGACATGGCACTAAGGAAGATGACAATGATTAAAATTGCAAATTATTGTTAAAAAATATTCTTACACTTTCGATTGCGTAGAAATAGAGAAAACGCTATTTGTTCTTACGTATCCTAAGTTGCAATAGACCTTTCTGACGTTTACAACACGCACACTTGCGTAATCCCATTTTCAAATGCAAACTTTGTAATCCTCACTTTCGCTCCAGCCAAAAATGTTAGTTTGTTATTGTTATCCTCGTTTTTGGATTATCAATACTCGCGCAGACGTGTTGGCAACCCGTGATCTCTGCTATATGCAGTCCGTTTATGTTTTTCTTCAAATGTCTAGTATAAGAATTTAATTCCTTTTGTCTCTCTTTATTAGTTTTTGTTTGTCTTGTCCCCCCGTCTCGATGAGTCTCATCGTCGCCCACTGGTCACCCACCATAGCCGGTCGAACTCCGGACGAAGCTAGAACAGCACTACCGTTCATACTGGCGACAACGCTCTGATGAGACAACGAAACCCTACCCCAAGCTCCTCCCCTGATCCTATCCTTCGAAAATGTACCCTTCTAACCTCGAGTAAGCCGCGAGTAATCGGCCCATCTCCTACTAGACATAGAATTAGGTGAATTTTGTTACACACAGTGAACAATGAATTATCGGCTCCGTAAAGCTAACGCGATTGAGCCTTCCAAATAAACGAACTAGATAAAAAAAATCAATACTCGCGCACATAGAATGGACTATACTCGAACAAGCAAACCAAACAAACGAGATTTCAAACAGCAGCATTCATTCATCTGCGTGTCACTTTTTTTTTCGTCTAGCTCTTTTCTTCCCACGGGTGAAAACGAAAGGAAAAAAGAGAGACTAAACAGACAGACAACAGAAAACAGGTACCTGAAGAATTAGTGAATATTTTCTTCTGGGTGGCATAAGCGAGAGAGACGCTTGAGGAAAAGAGCGAACATCAGTGAATGTGAAATCAGAATTTGACAGAAGCGGCTTAATTTGCTTGGCGGAGAAAAAAATACTATTCAGTTCTTGTGACGTAGGACTACGTCTGTAATTTCTATATTGGGGTTCACTTTGTGAAAACCGAAAATTGAACATGTAACAAAATTTTGAAAGATTTCGAACGTTAATAACACAGCTGCCCCTGGACAATCACCAATCGATCAGAAATATTTCTACGCACCTGTTAAAGAGAAGACTTTATAATTTTTCAAAATGTCACTATTGAAAATTGCACGAATATGCAACTGTTGCTAAGATAATTAAAATTATCGCTGATTGCCAGCGAAAAGCCATTTCCCTTACACAGATTTCAAAGTTGAATTCTATCCAGTTCCACCAAACGGTGTTTATTCAATCACCGCGTGGTGAGTGGTGGTGTTCTCCAGTACACAACGAAAAGGCTCCTCGCAAGCAGCTAGCTGTCAAGGCTGCCCTCAACCGCTGATCGGATTCAGTTCCAATCACCGTGTGTGGTGATGTCCGGTCGTCGACATCAGCTGCAGCAGCATCACTGCTTTCGAAGCGTGGCGTTGAACATTGTTCTCCAGTACACAACGAAAGGCTGCCTGCAAGCAGCAAGCTGCAGCCCACATGAATCTAATATACCATGTACTTTAAGGCAACTAAAAACCAAAGTCGATCGCGGCATGAAACTGGTCCGATTTTGATCCAGAGATGATGGATTTTAATTCTTAATACGCCAATCGATAGAAATTTTTTCTACGAATCTGTTAAAATTAAGACTTTATCATTTTTCAAAATGTCACTATTGAAAATTGCACGAATATGCAACTGCGAAAAGCGATTTCGCTAACACAGATTTCAAAGTTGAATTCGATCCGGTCTCACAAAACGGTGTTTATTCAATCACCGCGTAGTGAGTGGTGCTGTTCTCCAGTAAACAACGAAAGGCTGCCTGCAAGTAGCGACCTGCAGAGCATTCATAGAAGGAGGAAGAAGCCGCACCGCTATTGATCGGAATCAGTAGCTCTTCGTAAGTTGCTGTAGGTCATCTTTGTCAAGCGCGACATACTAAAGGGTATAAATAGAGAGAACCTCGCTCAAATTCCTATTCCTACACAAAACACAAGTTCCTGCTGCAGTTAACAAATAAGATTTATTATATTAGACCACGCAGTCCTACGTCACCATTGCGTACAACCCCATAGGGTTGTCCCTTGTAGTTTTTTTTTTAGTTTTTTGTGATGCGTGATGTTAGATTACACTATTAATTATATGTCAAGCTAGTAAAATCATCCAAAAAATTGGAAGTCGTGATACACGTCAATCTATCCAGCGGGACAAACTTGACGAATTTCAAAGTTGATACGTGTTTTGGAATGCATCAATAGTGTACGATACTGAACCACCCAGAACACTACAACCCTGGAATATCACCATCGCCGCTACAGCTGATCTTGAACAAAACACAAATGTGCCTATTGTTCGGTACTCAACGCGTAAAGGATAGCGATCATCGTCATCTAGGCATCTACGGTCGGCGGACATCGAGAGCAGCAGCTGAGATGACCAACGAAGAACTGTTCGAAACGAAGTTGGACCGATCGGACGGAGAACGTGAGAGGGAGATTTGGTCTACGCTTTCACGGGTCAAGCGATGACCAGATGAGAAGACGATAGCCAGTTGTTTTTCGGTCACCGCATAAAACGGTTGTATCCCATCGGGGATGAGGAATTCCATTTTATTAATGTACCATTAAATTCGTTAGTATAGTCAATATAGTGTTGTTTTTTTATACAATAAATGTAGTTTATTTTTGTGTAAATTTTGTTAAAAACCCAATCCGCGAGTGTTGTTTGTGTAATTATTAAGGCCAGAAATATCCGGACTCAACTGTGACTCCATTAGGATATGATCACCAAACAATTGGTTTCCCCGCAACCTCGCTTCCCCCAAAAAAGGCGCCATCAGCAGCAACACACGGGCGGTATTAAGCCAACCGGTACTTCCCAATCAGTGTTGGAGTCGGCGGATAATCTCCACTGCCAAACATCGAAGGAGGTAAGGACCGACTAACCAACAAATAGCGTACAATAGCGTACCTTCAAGGATTTTGAACGTACCTCAAAGCTTCCCGGAAAACCCGTGTCCCGCTGGATAGACATACGATTTCAGCAATGACCAAGTCGATCGACCACATTTCTACGGAAATGTGATGTCGTACTTTACGAATCTGTAATTCATTTTTAACGTACCTCTTATATTCACTTAAATGCTTATATTAATCTTTTTAAATCATTCCATATATGAATTATGGGCACGGAATTGGATTCCTCGAAAAATTCTAGCCCAATTTCATGTATAAAATATTATACTTAAGTGCATTCTAGCCAATTTGAGGACCAAAAATAGTTGTTTGTTATTTGCCTCCCTTAAAAATATACTAATTTCGAATAAAACCGTTAATTTCATGAATAATTATGGAGACGCACGGTGCTGCTTGGAAAACTCCATCATGTGAAATGCCTTGATAACTTTCTGATCGGTCATGACCAACGTACCTAACAGGAATTTACTTTTTGATAGAATTTACCAGTGATTTAAATAAAAATTAAAATTATTTTAAAAATTCAATTTTTTTGTTTTTTTTATTAGAGAAAATCTAATCATATGGTCAGATATCTTTCAGAAACTTTTCCTGAATATTCCTGGAATACCTACTTTCTGATTGGTCATGACCAACGAATTTTTAAAATAATATTAATTTTTATTAAAATCACTAGTAAATTCTATCAGAAACTGAATTTTAGTTAAGTAAGTTGGTGATGACCGATCAGAAAGTATTTCAGGGATATTCAGGAATAATTTCTGAAAGATATCTGAACATTTGATCAGGTTTTCTCCAATGTATCATCGAAAAAATGGAATTTTTAAAATAATATTAATGTTTATTTAAATCACTGGTAAATTCTATCAAAAAGTGAATTCCAGTTAGGTACGTTGGTCATGACCGATCAGAAAGTTATCAAGGCATTTCACATGATGGAGTTTTCCAAGCAGCACCGTGCGTCTCCATAATTATTCATGAAATTTACGGTTTTGTTGGAAATTAGTATATTTTTAAGGGAGGCAAATAACAAAAAAAAAATATTTTTGGTCCTCAAATTGGGTAGAATGCACTTAATTATAATGTTATTTTATATGAATTCGGGCTAGAATTTTCCGAGGAATCCAAGTCCGTGCCCATAATTCATATATAAAATGATTTAAAAAGTTTAGTATAAGCATTTAAGTGGATATAAGAGGTACGTTAAAAATGAATTACAGATTCGTAAAGTACGCATTTGGTACATCACATTTCCGTAGAAATCTGGTCGATCAACTTTGTCATTGCTGAAATCGTAGTCTATCCAGCGGTACACGGGTTTTCCCGGAAGCTTTGAGGTACGTTCAAAATCCTTGAAGGTACGCTATTGTACGCTATTAGTGCATTCCAAAACACGTATCAACTTTGAAATTCGTCAAGTTTGTCCCGCTGGATAGATTGACGTCGTCATTTGTTGGCAACTCTGCTGCTCTCAGCACTGCTGGAATAGTTGATTCCAGTTGAATAACTGGAGCTGCGGCTGGTGTCAAAGTTGTCCAATTATTATTTAAGGATTTTTTCTGATGTTGTACGCGATGAACGCTTCCAATAGGAAAATGAACGACGTCATCGAATGGCGCATCCTGATTGGCTGACGCAGCCGAAGAAAGACTATAAAAGCAAACAACATTCTAATTCATGCTTCATCGGCGAAGGTCCAGGAAGCTCCGGTGTGCCTACCTCGAACAGGTTTGCTGTTCTCCCCATGGATGAGAATATCCAGCCAGCTGTGTTGGAAAAACGCAGCAAGAAGAGAAAGAATAATCGAGGCCAGTCCGATGTCACTGCGACAAACTCCAGCGACATCGGTGATTTCGGCGACGCCATCGGCAACGAAATTTCTGCCGGCCCGAGTGCGGCAAAAGTGAAGCTACCTCCATTGGTAGTGAAAAATGCCCATCTTAATGAGCTCATCGCAGATCTAGCGACGCTGGGCGTTAAAGCCGAATACAAGTTGGGCAGAGTCGGCACCAAGGTGGTGCTCCGTACCAAAGCGGAGTATGACTTGGTCGTCGCCCACCTGAGGACTTCCAAGGTGGAATTCATCACCCACGACATTCCCGGTGAGAAGCCATTCAAGGTCGTCATTAAGGGCCTACCAAACTTCGACCCGAAGTTTATTAAAGCTGAAATCAGAGACCGGTACAAGCTGGCCCCAAGTGCCGTCTATCGGATGACAAGAAGAGACGAGAATGTGAAGGCGTATCCGGATTGCCTTTTCCTGGTACACTTCCAGAAGGGAACGGTGACGCTCAACGCGCTGAAAGCCATCCGCTCCATTAATTGCATCATCGTCCGCTGGGAGCCATACCGTGGCGGCCATCGCGATGTGACTCAGTGCCAACGGTGTCTGAACTTTGGACACGGCACCCGCAACTGTAACATTAAGCCACGCTGCGGCAATTGCGCTCAAGACCACGCCACTTCCGACTGCCCTGCGGATGAAGCCGTGGCGTTAAAATGCGCCAACTGTGGTGGTGCTCACCAAGGTTCCGACAGACAGTGCTCCAAACGCGAGCGCTTCAAACGCATCCGAAAACAGGCGGCAGTTAACAACCAACCAGGACGCAAGAAGGACAAAGTCCCGGCATTTCGGACGGAGGATTTCCCGCCTCTTCGTGCTCCTCAGCAAAGGCAAGCAAATTCGCGGGTGCATTCCGCTCAAGCAACTTCTGGTGATTCTGCTGGCCAAAGCTCTCCATCCCCCCTGGATTCTGGAGACAACCACCAGCGCAAAACAACAACCCCGATCTGTTTTCAGCGGATGAACTGGTGGAAATTTTCGTCAACATGACCGGTGCTCTACGTAAGTGCCGCAATAAGCCCGAACAGATCCAAGTGCTCGGTAAGTTCATCATCCAGTATGGCGTCTAAACCGCTAACCATCGCTACTTGGAACGCTTGCTCTGTAAGAGCAAAACAGATTGAGCTTGCCGACTTCCTCCGCAAGCATAGCATCGACGTGGTTCTTCTAACCGAGACCCACCTAAACTCCGGTGACAGCTTCGGGTTGCCTGACCACAATATTATCCGGCTTGATCGCACCAGCTCCAGGGGGGGTGGTGTAGCGGTCATCGTCAGAAAGGGAATCAAGTTCTGCACTCTGCCCCACGTCCGCACTTCTATCATCGAGGCCGTTAGTGTGGAGGTGGAATCACCAACTGGAAACGTCCGGTTTATCGCTGTTTACTGCCCACGCCAGTGCACCGCCAACAATGGACTAGGAACTCAATTCAAGAACGACCTGACCGCCATCACCCGTACTAGCTCCCGATTCATCGTTGGGGGCGACCTGAACGCCCGCCATAAAGCTTGGCGGAACTACCAGCGGAATCGGAATGGATGTCTATTTTTCGACCACGCACAACATGGGCTGTACACTGTGCAGTTTCCGGACGAACCAACTTTCATCTCTCCGGCGGGAAATCCCTCCACGCTGGACTTTTTCCTGTCAAACATCGGACTATCCAAGCCGGAGGCGCACAACGATCTCAGCTCCGACCACTAACCGGTGGTGACTGAAGTCGGTGTCAATGTGGTTCCTGCTAGAAGCTGCCTGCGTAAAGACTACCACCATGTCAACTGGGTGCAGTACGGACGAATGATGGACAGCAACATCGATGAAAATCCACTGCTCAACACCGTAGATGACATCGACCGGACGTTGGAAGGGCTCCAACAGGCCATATCCATGGCTGACGAGGCATACGTTCGACAAGTTCCTGTGAGGGGTAAGTTTGTTGCTATTGATTCCCACACCCAATTACTGATTCGGTTGAGAAATGTTCGTAGACGCCAGTTTCAGAGGACTGGAGACCTGGGTAAAAAACGTGAAATGGCCGATCTGAATAGGCAGATTGCTTCCAGAATGGACTCACTCCGAAATGAAAGTTTCGGGCGTGTTGTCCAGAATCTGGATGACCGCTCCAGACCATTCTGGAAGGTAGCCAAGGTCCTTAAAAATCATCCCAAACCCGTTCCACCTCTCAAAGTCGAAAATGATGACGATCGGCTTTTAATTACCCCACAGGAGAAAGCAAATGCGATCGGCGAGCATGTCGCTTCATCGCATTTGCTTGGCTCGACTATCCAAAGTCCGCTCGATGATCAGGTTGCGCAATGCGTTCAAAACCTTGATGCCTCCCCTTGTGCCGTGCCTCCGGTATACGATTACAGTACAACCGATTTGCTCAGCGCTGAAATACACCAAGAACATGAAGGCTCCCAGGTTTGACAGTATATTCAACTTGATCTTGAAGAGACTCAGCATGAAAGTGCAGTCTCTTCTAACCGCTATCTTCAACAGATGCTTGGAACTGCACTTCTTTCCAAGCATCTGGAAAGTAGCTAAAATCATACCAATCCGCAAACCCGGTAAGGATCCAACATTGTCTTCAAGCTACAGACCAATCAGCCTCCTTTAAGCGCTGAGCAAATTGTTCGAGAAACTCATTCTCAATCGTTTGCTCAATTTTATCGAGGAAAACAACATTCCCCTTCCGGAACAGTTTGGATTCAGAAAGGGGCACTCCAACAATCATCAGCTAGTACGGGTGATGAATAACATCAGAAGTAACAAAGCTGTATCCAAGTCCACAGCCATGGCATTGCTAGACGTTGAGAAAGCGTTTGACAATGTCTGGCACTATGGGTTCTAATACAAGCTTTGTAACTTCAACATTCCTTTACATCTTGTTTAAATCATCCGTAACTACCTCCAGCAAAGTTTGTTTAGGGTATCGTTGAATTGTTGTCTTTCAGATACGTTTTCCATCCCAGCAGAAGTCCCGCAAGGCAGTCTGCTGGGTCCCTGCTTTACAGAATTTACACTTCCGACATTCCTCCCCTCGGAGACGGATGTGTGTTTTTCCTGTTTCCAGGTCGCTCAGAATAGAGTGCTGAGGATGGTACTTGATCGTCCTTTCTACACTAGAATAACAAATTTACACGAAGAGCCTCAGAAACCTCAGCGTATTTCCAGTTTGGAGCACTTTTGCGTCATTTGTTGTCAACTCTGCCACCTTCAGCACTGCTGGAATAGTTGATTCTAGTTGAATAACTGGAGCTGCGACTGGTGTCAAAGTTGATTCAGTTATCTTGTCCGATTCTTATTTAAAGATTTTAACTGATGTATTTAATTAATAAAACAAAAGCTAAATATGACCGATCAGATTGTATCATTCAGCGTACTGTTGAAGCGGATATCGATAAAGCAGAAGCAGCAGCAGCTAGTTTAAGTGTCTGCAAATGCGTTTTACTTTTTGAGAATCCTGAAATCTTCTTGCAAAATTCCTTCCTGTCATGAACCGTATATCGGGGCGGTACAGTTTAAGCAGAAAAAGAACACAACTCATCGAAAATTTAAAGACCCTTCCCTACACATTTTCAGTTAAAACCACAGCATTCATGATACTAAAAAAATCCTTCCAGCTAAAACCAATATCTGATCTACATATATTCAATGTATATACTAGCAGTACCCACTTTAATGGCGATAAGCTCGAAATTGGATTAACTTTCAATACCCCCGATTGAATGATCTGCAAAATGTTTACTTAGAGTCGTGTTGATTAACACTGATATCGACATCAAAGCAGCCGTACATTCTTGATCGGAATTTAATCCGAAGATAATACCGGTTGGAGCTTACTGCCATAAGTGCATACCTGCTCGTATCTGAATGCCTTTTCCTGGACGCACAAAAAACATAAATGCCAAAAAGTATCCCATCGAAACGTTGACGCCTAGCCACAAAATCAACCTGAACCGAAAAAAAAATACAACCAGCTCTTCTACAAGCTATTTGCTATACTTCGCCGACCTTCACGCGGTTTGCTTGTCCGACCTGGCTGAGCTCCTTTCTTCACCGCATCATCCGCCAAAAAGTCGTTACAATGACAACAACGGGTTCGAATGTAGATTATGTTCGAAAACCACCATGGTGCATTACCCTCCCCTCCGGCAAAGCAACGCACGATGTTCCACTGTACCGTGCATAAATCCTGATCCCAGTCATTTGTGCAGTGCGGCGGTCGTTGGTTTAGTAGAAACAAAAACCGAAGGTGAAACTGTGGTTTAGCCACACAGACGACCGAAATACTGTCTCTCTATCTGGAGGGGGATTTGCTTTACGGTCCACGAACGGAGTCAGCCAGTGTTGATCCCCGCGCGGGCCCTTCGGTAGGAAGTGGTCACACATCACAGACAGCCGTCGAATCGGCCGACATGGAGCAACCGGTTATTGGAATTTTGCGGTGAAGGGTTTCGCTCATCAAGAGTAAAGTACCTACCCTGAGGTGGGATTCCGCTCAGTGCGACCTGTTGAAAATTCACATCACCGAAAGAGGGAACCGCACCAGTTTCCTTCTCAACAACCTGAATGCAGCTTGGTCACAGCCTTCGAAGGAATTTCTCATGCTCGTATGTGGCCCATGATGAGGGATCGGTGATATCGCTTGGTTCGGATCTTTCCACAGAAGCTCGGTCGGGGAAAAAAGAAGTCGCAATCGTTCAATTTAATTCGCTTTTGATTAGGTTTTTTTTGTCGCACCGCTGAGGGCTACCTCTTTTCAGTAGAACACACGTGATGGACCCGGCATGGCATAGGTCGCATCTTTCACATAACGACGAAGATGGCGAAGACGACGACGACGACGACAAAGCGGTGACAATGAGTACGGCACGTCTTCGGAAAATGCGTGGCGTGGGATAAATGAATAATTTTTCATCAAATTCGGCTTACATTGTCGTCATCATCGTCATTGTTGATTGTCATCATCATCGTCATTGGAATCGGTATTCACATTCAGTATGTGTGTGCCTTTTGATGATGGCCTTTTGCGGTCGTGTCACACAATTTTGCCGGTTTCGTTCCACACTGGAAGCCCGGGTTTTGGTTTCCACTTTTTGTTCGATTCCCCAATTTGTCCTTGTCAGCTTTGACTCACGTTCGATGTGCTCTTTTTATGGTTTGTATCGTAACCTTTTTTCATATCTCAAGAGAACGCGTGCATGTTGGCATGCAGACAGTGATAGAGTGTAATTTTTGGGTTGACAATATCTGAAGAAGGGGAGTCTCAATTCGGAGTTGCTGTTAATTATTTGAAACCTTTTAGGATATAGGATTAAGGTGAACGTTGATAGCATCTACAAACTTTTGATAACACGAATCTCAGAAACTACGAAGAACGTAGGAAATAGTAATCCCATGAGATTCGTGCCATCAAAAATTCGAGGTGGTAAGGCAAAATAACCTAAATAGTGGTCATTTGTGGATTCTGTCTACTTTCACCTTAATTTAAATTTAATATCAAAAGCGTACCAGTATGGGCACTAGTTCTCCATTGAGTTCTCATCTAATGGATCACATCATTCGAGCAGTTTCATACCACTCTAACGTTGCCGTGGAACAATACTTTGATATTTTTTTCTTGAACCTCCAGAAAATAGAGTCTTATTCATCTAGGCTTGAAAAATCTGGCATTTACTGCGTCTTTTTTGTAGAATCGCTGCTATAAAGTCGTCCCGAAATCGCTCGACAGTATTTTTAATTTACTTTGAACTCTTTTCTATATTTTCTTTTGCTCTCAGAATTTTGACGTAGGACCACGTCTGTGATTTCTATATGGAAGTACACTTTGTGAAAAGCGAAAATGGTACATGTAACAAAATTATGAAAGATTGTGAATGTTAATAACTCAGTTGCCCCTGGACCAATTTCAGTAATTTTATCACCAACTGATTAGAAATATTTCTACGCATCTATTAAAATTTCTTTATCATTTTTCAAAATGTCGCGATTGAAAATTGCACAAATGTGCAACTGTTGCTATGATAATTAGTGTCAGTGAAAAGTGATTTCCCTAACACGGATTTCAAAGTTGAATTCAATTCGGTATCACCAAACGGTGTTTATTCAATCACCGTGTGGTGAGTGGTGGTGTTCTCCAGTACACAACGAAAGGCTGCCTGCAAGCAGCGAGCTCTTCGTTAGTCGCGGTGAGCTATCTATGTCAAGCGCGTCATACTAAAGAGTATAAACGCTCAAATTCCTATTCCTACACAAAGCACAAGGTCCTGCTGCAGTTAACAAATAAGATTCATTAAATCAGACCACGCAGTTTTACGTCACCATTGCGTACAACCCCATAGGGCTGTCCCTTGTAGTTTTGTCAGATCAAAGTCAAACAGTGTGGAGATTGAAGAGTCTCTGTAAACCACCGTGTTCGTGACGCATTCGCGAACTTCTCAAAAAACGACGGCGTACCAGGAGTTTAGGAAAAACACGACAGTTAAAACTTGGCGGAGTGAATTTAACTGACTCGAAGGCGAAACGCGGCGGACTGTTCGACCTCATCGGATTTGGAATTGATGAGTTTGATGGCTGTATTCATACTGAAGTTCAATCGTTTTACAAATGTTTGGTTCTCCTATCTATCTTATCAGTGAATATGTGTAGCTGACGAAACGAAAAGGAAATAGATCAACGCGAACTATATTGGTTTCATTTTTATAGCGATGCGTTTTCCCTACACGGAAACTTATTGTTATGAGTATTATTTCAATAAGTTAGTTTCGATAAGTATAACAAACTTAAGCTCTCGACATCCCGGGTCTCTTTGAACCAGTCTGGTCCAACTTACCTTGGTGATTGGACGCACTGTCCTCGATAACCGGTTCCTTTTCGTTGGCTTGTAGAGACCACGATACGTTCGCACTAACACGACGCGTACTAGCCCATCAGATCCGGGAAAGGTGTCAACCACTTTTCCCAGAGGCCATGTAAAGCTAGGCGCATTTCCTGGAATCGAGAGAGTCTACATTCGAATCATCGGGCTCAGGATTGGAAAACATCGGCTCTCCGATGAGAACATGACCGGGTGTTAAAACGGAGAGGTCATCTGGATGATCCGTAAGAAGGGTGATAGGCCGGGAGTTGAGGATACTTTCGTGTGTGCAGTTGCTGTTGTTAACTCGTCGATAGTGTATGACGAATTACCGAAAATCCGTCGAAAATGGTACTTGAAGGATTTTACCCTGGCCTCCAACAATCCCCCGAAATGTGGAGACCGTGCCGCGATGAACTTGAAAGTGATACCCCAGTCGAGGCAGTGTTACTCCCATTCATCAGTCTTTTTTGTTTGGCACGTAACGCAGGTACGAACGATTCGATGCACTAATTTTCTTCCTCGTATTGGTCAATAAGGTTGACGTATCGTTGAAAGTAGTAGAGATGGTCCCGAATGAGCAGTACGTAGATGTAACGACCTAGCTATCAACCAACTCAAATGAGCAGCAAGGGGAACTTCGTGTCATATGGACCATCTTTGTTTGCTAAACAACTGTTCAAGCGAAGTAACCCATTGTCATCAAGAAAAAGGTTGAGGTTTTTTATGGGTAACTTGGAATCAATGACAACATCACGATTTGGTAGAAATTTCTAGGATGTTAGTTGATGAATTTCAATGAAAAAAGTAATTACCTTTGCTAGGCGAATGAGTGATTTGAGAGCTCGTTCGATTTCTGCCGGTGTCAGCCTTCCGAGGATACGATCCTCTGATTTGCTTCGAATGTTGTTGGTGAATCGCAGGCACCAAGCGACTGTCTTCAAGAGTCTCCCCAAATCGGAGAATTTGGAGAAAATACCGTATGCGTGATAATGTTTGCACCATCCTACAAATAAGGCTCCCATTTTACCTGTGCTTACAATGTCTTGTTTTTTTTTTGCATGCACGTAACCTATAGCTCATACCGTAGTAGGCTGTGTATAAAAGAAAATGATTTACTTAGTTTGACAGTTGCACCATGACGAAGTGGCAGAGTATTCGTGATTTGTCTTACGCGTAAATATCGCAAAAAGACATTTCAATCGCCGTGGGAGTGTCCCGGTGGACCGTCAAAAGAGTTTTAGACCGAGAAAAGAAAGGACAACTATCCGCGAAGGTGGCCACAGGTCGTCTGAGATCAGCTCGGGTTCCGAGGGTTACCACTGCTATCAAAAGGAAGATTCGGGTGAATCCAGTGCAATAAGGAAAATGGCAAAGGAACACGGGATCAGTGACTTTACGGCACGGAAGATCGTAAAGGAAGATTGCGGGGCGAAGTCAAGGGCACGGAAAAAAACTCACATGATTACCAACCGCATCCGGGAGCTACGAGTCGAACGATGCAAGAAAATCTTGAACTTCCTTAAGCGAAAAAATCCGGTAATCCTGTTCACCGACGAGAGCATGTTTACCGTCAATCCCGTATCAAATTCCGGAACCGACCGGTATATTAGTTCTCTTTCGGTAAAAGACGTGGCCGAAGAGCACAAGAACGTGTATCTGACCAAGCATCCTGCAAGCATTATGGTGTTTGGATTGGTGGCTTCCGATGGCAAAAACAATTTAACCCGGTGTTCATTCCAGAAGGCTACAAGGTCAACACGGAGGTCTACATCGGGATTTTAAGTAAGTATGTTCTTCCGTGGATCAAAGAACAGTACGGTCCGAAGCCAAATGTTGTATTTCAACAAAAAGGGACTCCGTGCCGCACCTCGAACCGCACTCAGAAGTGGTTGCAGGAACATCTTCCGTTCTGGGCGAAGGATATCCAGCCCCGATGTTAATCCGCTGAATTACTCAATATGGCGCGTCATGAAGGCCAAGGCCTGTTCTAAACGCCACACGAGTACAGCAAGCTTCAGACAAACATTGACCCGTTCCTGGAGAGAAATGAATCCAGATTACATTATTAACTAGAACCTGCCGTGCATTCCGGAAGCGTGTGGAGGCCGTAATTGAAGCAAGTGGAAACTCGATCGTTGATTAACATAGTTTAAGACTCTGATAAACATCCCCCTTTGAATAAATAAAAAAACTCGAAAACGAAATTTTTGAGAATTTTTTAAATTTTGACATTGCTCAATGGTGCAAACATTATCACGCATACGGTAGAACCATCGACTTGCAGGCAGCTTAAAGCGACAGTTTGACGTCTCTCGGGCTCCATATCTAAAACCATGATGGTGTAGATTTGGGTAAAGCAATAGACCAGCAGGTAACGGGATGCTCGAGCAATTGCGGTCCATGTCACCACAAGATATCGTCCCTTATTTGGCTAGGACGAATCCCATGGGAAATGCAATCGGCCGGGTTGAGTTCCGTCGGAACATGTCGCCATTGGAAACCCTTGGTGATCCGCTGCATCTCAGCTATACGATTTGACACGAACACTTTCCAGCTGGTCGGTGAGGCATAAAACCAATAGAGCACCACTGTTTAATTTGTCCAGAACGTAACGGGTCCCGAAAAGTCTGTCGCATTATGCAATTTGTCCACTAACTGACTGCCCACCAACACTGCACATAATTCAAGTCGCAGCATCGACAATCCGCGCAATGGAGCTACTCGAGACTTTGTAACCAAGAGATGACTGGTGGTTTTTCCTCCACCATCTGGACCCACCTCGTAGACACAACAGCCATAGCCCTTTTCAGATGTATCGCAGAAACAATGGAGGTGGTAATTTCGATCAGGGTTTGATAGAACTCGACGAGGAATGGTTAGCTATTGGATGAGCACTTCGAAATTCCTTCCACCATACACTCTCCTCGGTGGAAAGTTCCTCATCCCAAGGGATATTTTTTGCCCAAAGCTGCTGAATTTCTAGCACTAATCACGATCGACCAAAGGAGCCCTAATAGGTCAAAAAGCTGAGCAGTTTCAGATGTCACAATGCGTTTAGTTACGTTGTGCAGTTCTGGGAGTGGCGGAACCTTAAAACCGAAACTGTCACTATGTGGATTCCACAGAAGACCTAAATCCATCACCGTCGAACGACAAATTTCCATCTGAGGGGCGCTTTCCCCCAAGTAACATTTTAAGTTTTATAAAATACTACAAAGCAACTATAAAACAACATTCATAAAACCCTGGTCAAGGCTATTTTGTCATTAATGCATCCACCAAAACCTCATTATGACTAGAATATGTCTAGTTGGCCCACCCTGGAGAAGGTTCTGAAGGGTGTATTCTCGAAGCTCTTCAAGATTGATTTACTGCGAAAGGTTGTATGACGAACGCATTGAGAACCATTTGAAAGCTACAATAAAAGCTATTCAGCAACAATAAAAACCCTTTCCGAGCCATTTCCCCTAGCCGCATGCTGAATCCACTAGGAAAGCATCAATCAAGATAGAAAAGGATTTATGAATCCGATCTTATCAAAATAATTAAAATAGAAACTAATGGTATAAAAATCTTGTAGAATATCCAAATTTATTACAATAGTTCTCATTATGTGGCCAAGTTTTAAGTGCCATATTAAATTTTATGTGAAATGTACGTGAAAACATCGAAAAAATTAAGTCCACCCTCGTAGAACGTCGATTTGACTAATTATTTAACATAAAAAAAAAATATATATATATATATATATATATATATATATATATATTCTTCAGATCGAGCTTGACCGAGATTTTTTTTTATTATTTTCGCATTTAAATGTTTGCTCATTGCTAAATTTACCAAAATATAGTTATATCTAAGGATATATTGATTGAAAATCGAAGATTGTTAAAAACAAGCAAACTAATTGTAACATGGCGGTGGCATAAAAGTTGATTTTCATGGGTCATTTGTGAAAAAGTTGTTTTACTTTCAAGAATTCCTTAACAAATTAATAAGGTTTTAAAATGGCTTTTATGAAGAAAACTTGCAGGCTGAATTGTATTTATCTAAAGTCATTTTGCGTGATCCTAACCCGTTCAGATTTATGGCAGCATTTATGGAGGCAAAGTTTGCCTGCAAAAAGTTAAACGTCAAAGTTTGTTTATCTTTCAATAGTTGCGCTGTGAGATCCAGGATTCTTCCAGACGGTTTTCTCCCGATGGATTGGGAGCAGTTACTCAGATAGTTTGCGATACTGTTCTACAACATTTCGCATTTCGAACAGGAAGCGCAATCGTTCGCGGAAAAGATCCCCTTCTTCTGGATGGTTACAGAAGTGCATCATCCAATGATGCAGAGATGTACAGTTGAATGAAATTTTCGAAGGGTCTTTCGCCGAATAAAATCGCTGCTTTGGATCGGAAACCAGCTGATCTCCACTAACGAACAGTTTCAGTGGTTTGCTGTCGGTTGTTATTTCGATTTTCATCGCAAGATCTGGAGAAGGCTGGTATGTTTTTCAACTTTAGACAATGTTTTATGAGTTCCAGGGCCCCGCTCACTTTACTCTTCTCCGACAGATGGTCAGTCGTTGGTGGTGTGCTGGTTCTTCTAAGGAGTAAATTTATCTGAAATTGACTTGATTTTTCATCCTACTTCGTCTATCCTTCGAGATTTCCTTGTCATAAATTTGGCATTTATTAACTATGAGGAACCATCTTTGAAGCTCAATTTGTAAACAAAGTAACTGGGGAGTTAATGGTGCACTTTAAAAAGGCTAAAAAGCAACAATAAATGCTTTTTTCTCTAATGCAAAACCTAATTGTTTTATGGTTGCTTTTATAATGATAGAACACGTTTATAAAGTATTTTATAATGACATTAATAAACAATTGCTAATGACGTTTATGCTTGAATTACAGAACAGTTTTAAGGAGGGATTGATAACTGTTTTCAATTTATTTTTAAAACAAGACAGTTTTTGACTTTCTTGCCAGACTATAGAAGGTTTTTAAAACAGCAAAAAGCTGAATTACTGAGCAGGAATGTTTTACACTTTGAAATGCTATATTTAAACTAATTGGATTGTTCATTGCCGTTATAAAACCATCATAAATCAGAGTGGATGCTAAATGGCAACTGAATTGTTACTTGGGCCCACAGGTTACTAGGAATGTGATTTAAGATACTCTGGTTGTTGCTGCTCCATTTTCTCAACGAGAATCCTCCCAGGCTGAGTAGCTCTCGTAATTGACGACAAATTTCTGTGGCTTCTTCTAGGCTGTCACTTCCAGCTAGAACGTCGTCAACGTAGAGCGCTTGATTACAACATCCGCAGCTAGAGGGTAGTGGTGACCATCGTCTTCGGAAAGCTTGATGAGCTGCTTGGTACGGCGAACAAGCAAGCCCATAAGTCACCGATTGTTCCCGACGCCATACGATCTTTAGATACCGTTGATCTTCAGGATGCACCCACATTTGGCACATTGTTTCCGCGTCCGCAGTGAAGACGTACTGCGGCATCCGGAAATTCAAAACGCTGGATAGCAGTGGTGGTTGTACAGTGAGGCCAGTGTGAAGAATATCGTTAAGAGAAAGGGCACAGGATCCTTCGCTTCTAGCGTCAATGACAATCCGAGTTTTTTGTCGCGCTGCTTTCTGGCCGATGAATTTGCCGCATGGTGCGGGAGGTAATATTGCGGACCCGCGACACCAGAGCCAACTTCCATATGCCCTAATCGTTCATAGTCGTCCATAAACTTCACGTAATCGTCACGCAGATCGTTGTCTGGAGCGAACCGTTTCTCCATAAGCAGAATACGTCGTACTGCTTGGTCGTAAGAGTGTCCTAACAGCAGGACCATGGACTCCCGAAAAGGAAGACGTAAAGGGCGAACACGAAATTATTGCGACACATTCAACAGGGCATAACTTTTTTACCATTGGGTAAAAATCAACCAAATTTTGCACACTTTCTCATTGATGTGTATTGTGTACATGCTGTAAAACTCGATTCAACGAAAATGGAGGTGAACCAACGCGAGTTGAGAGAGCAAATTCTTTCCAAACACCTGGAATTTCCTGACCTGTCGCACCGGCAGTTGGGAAAAATGTTGAACATTCACCATTCAACCGTCTCCAGAGTGTTGAAGCGGTTCCAGGAGCGGTTGACGTTGGACCACGGCAAAGGAGCTGGAAGAAAACCGGGACCGGAGAACAAAAAGACGGAGGGAAAGGTGAAGCGGATGATTAAAGCAAATCCCAACGTCTCAAGCCGTGATTTGGCTAAAAAGATCGGCATGTCGCAGAGCTACGTCCAGAATGCAAAGAAGAGAGCTGGACTACATACATACAAGGTACAGAACTTTCCAAACCACGATGAGCGGCAACAATCGACGGCTAAAACTCGGGCACGGAAGCTCTACGAGAAGATGCTGACAAAATATGGCTGCTGTGTGATGGACGACGAAACGTATATAAAAGCCGATTTTAAGCAAATTCCGGGGTTCGAGTTTTTCACCGGCATGAGCAAGTTCGATGTGGACGACAAATTTAAGAAGAAGAAAATGTCGAAGTTCGCCTCCAAATATCTCATTTGGCAGGCCATCTGCTCTTGCGGACTGAGGAGTGAGCCTTTCGTGACAAAGGGCACAGTAAATGGCGAGATCTACAAATCTGAGTGCCTCGAGAAGCGCCTTTTGCCGTTCTTGCAGCAGCACGACGAAGCTCCGCTATTTTGGCCAAATTTGGCATCATGCCACTATTCTAAAAGTGTCCTGGAGTGGTATGAGGTCAATTCTGTCCATTTTGTTCCAAAGGACATGAATCCGCCTTACTGTCCGGAGCTGCGCCCGGTGGAGCAGTACTGGGCAATAATGAAGCGGGAACTTCGGAAGAGCAAGAAGACAGTCAAAGACGAGAAGGACATGTTAAGAAAATGGAAAAAAAAAACTGAGAAACTGGTACCGGATGACACTGTAAAGACTTTGATGGAGGGCATCAAGCAAAAATGCGTTCAATTTTACACTCAAGGCTCCATCGATTAACTTTTCTTTTGATTTTTGAAGTAAATCTATGTATAAAACTACCCTAAAATTTTGGTTTGATTCTAAACATTATAAGAAAATTGGCATGACATTTTCGGTGTCGCAATAATTTCGTGTTCGCCCTTTACAATGTAACGCCCAGTAGCATCGCGTGACACGGTTTGAAGAAAGTGTTTTTCGACATCCTGTTCTACCTGGGTGAGAGTCTTTCCGACATCGAAATTCTCGTTCTCCCACATCTTCTCTAGTTGAGTATTTAAATTTTGTTCAGTGGCAACATGACATGCCACCGTTCTGATAGCGCTTGTTGAATATTTTCCACAGACCACGTAACTGACCACAGTTTTCTGCAAAATAGGGTAATTGTCAGCCAAAACCATTTCATATCGACTCCATGGCAAATATTAAACTTTGGATCTGCTAATGGTAAATTACGTTGAATGCTCCACTGCTAGATATCAACATGGATGCATACTATGAGTTTCGGGAGAACCAAGCAATCAATATCTTGCACGAATTTTCCGAAACGAGATGTGAGTGGAACGTAGCTGGCAGCCAGTCGGGCATGGTCGTCACTCAGTCTCTCGTCCGTGAAGACACTAGCAAATTTTTCAGAAAACAGCTGACAGATATCTTGCGTAGATGAGGCCACGTTACCATTATGTATCATAGACGACGGCAGACCAGCTTCATGACGTTGTTCGTTGACAAACTTCCAAAACTGCTTGGGACGTGACTTAAGCTTTCTCTGCAATTCACGTCGATACTGAAGAAAGCATCGTTTCGCAACTCGTTTGTGTTCGTGATTGATCCTGACGTGGTGACGTTGAAGGGATAGTATGCGGTGCTGGGTGAATTTCCTAAAAGCGGCTCTCTTTCTGGATTTCAGTCGACGAAATTCGCTCGTATGCCATGGTGGATGGGTCGTATGATGATGAATCTTTTTCGGAACGTGTCTGTCGATGACATATGCCAAGACATTGGGACAACTCCAATAAGTCGTCCCAACCCATGCAACATTGCAAGTTTTATCGAGGTTTTAAAGCATTCTACATTTCTAACTCATGGTCTACAGAATGCCCATAAAACCAAAAATGTTACTTGGGAATCTAAACTGGAGAGTAACTCGGCGATATTACCAACAATCAATTCGAAACTTACGATTTTAAATTGGCTCACTACTTGACTAGCCTATTGGTGCCAAGCAAACGATTAACGTATCCCATTATAGTCGGAATTCTAGTACTACACTATGTTTGTTTTGATTCTCTATGAAAGTTTGACAAATAAAATGAGGGGTTCGTGGATTTCCCTATGTTTCGAGGGGTGCATCGATTAGCTTGGGACCGAAGATAGTAGCAGAGCTGAGCCAATAAGTTGAGCACGTTTCTTCGGGACCTTCTGGCCTTAGAGTTACCTCTATGATATTACCATGGTCGGCGTTGCGAAAATCGTAGGAAAAGGTGGTAGGTGAAATATTAAAATCATGCATCAGCTTAGTACTTTGCGTCACCAGTAGCGGCGGGGTGGTGCCGATCCAGTCTCACCAGAGGAGTGAGCGCTTCGCATAAGAAAGGAGCTTTGTCCTGGGCGGTTACAAAACAAAGATCCAAACTGCGGTTGTTCTTAACATGATTGATTTGAGAAAGAGTTGCTGAGCTGTTACTGTCCAGAAGGAGTGAAGCGTTGGAATGGATGACAGAGAGATCCATATCAGGATAGAGGAAGCCGTTGCGATCTTTTTTTCAACAAATTCCCGGGAAGTCACCAAACACAATAACTTCATCGGTTGCTTTAGCGGTATCCAGAACAGAGAAAACCGATTTGCAATGGGTTTCGATGAAGTCACGCTCGCGTTTACAGTCGGAAAGAAAGTACACGGCACAGAGAAACATGGTACGATCTCCCAGTTTGATCGACGTCCACACCTGCTCTAAGCATATCCAAGCATTATTTTCTAGTGACCTCGCTATAAACCTAGAATTTACAGCCACTAATAAACCTCCATTTTTAGCTTTCCGGCTATTAGCAGCATTCCTATCGCAACGGAAAACTTCGTAGCCGTTGCCGAACACCTGACGAAAGAGCGTGCGTGAGTCCAACCCTGTCTCCGTGAGAATAATGATATCGTAGCAAAGATCCGAGGTAGCTTCACGAAAATCGTCGACATCACAGTTGATACCACCGACATTCTGGTAGGAGGCGGATATCTCATGCTGGCAGTTGGCAGGATGGATGCATGGTCATGATGCGGCTATTGCGGAGGGCCAGGACGACTTGAATGAACGCAGGCAGCAATAGGTGCGACTGAGCTAGAGGAGCTGGGGACTCCCAAAATGTTTTCATCTACGGTGTGTTCCGCATAAGCAGATGGACCATTCGAGGATAGCGAAGACGCATCGTTTAGCCTCGAGGGATTCGTGAGTACCTGGATGCGGGAAAACTCATCACACAACGGCGAGCTCAAATAATTGAGATACTTGCCTAAGCGAGCTAATGTTGAAGTTAAAAAAAAATTGAAATTTCTCCCAAATTTTCTAGAAATTCTAGTCAGAATTATTTGATATAATGCCGGTTCGGATGTTTACTGGTTTTGTACGACTTGTATCCTTCCCTAGGAAGGATTTTCCGCACCGTTTGAAAGTTGGCATTGAATTTTCTGGCCACATCTCGGATCGAACGACCGGGGTTGGCTTCAACGCACCTCAACATGTTGGTGCGCAGCTGACGATCCCTGGTTCCAGTTTTTTCGTAGGTCCGCTGATTCCTTTCCACATTCAGGGTTTCCGTTTAGGTTTTGTGCACACTGTTGTTTTTGGCATCTTCAGCACTATGGCTAGCTTGGAACCGGACCATTCCGGATTTTCCAGGTGTTTGTGCACCTTAATTTTTTCTTCTTTCGAGTTCCATTTGACGTTATTTCTGAACGCGATCGACTACTTCGATCAAACTTGCACCAGTTGTTTTCTGTAGAAGTGTAAACAAACCACTGTCAAAGATTTTCGATTCCCAACACTAGAGGCGTGCTAGCGGTGCATGAGGGGCGTACCAATGTACTTTTAGTCAGCGTTTGCCATGCTTTGAGCATTATTCCTTGATATTTCACAGTAAACTGGGCACGACGTGGCAAAAAGGTTAAATGTATAAACTGTATTCTGGAAAAAGTAGATGACTCTATTTTCTAAAACACTACTATAGTAGTCGATATACAAAACGACACAAGCAGTTAAAACATCTACACATTTTTCCAGTTGTACAATTTTAAACGAAGAGTTGCGTAACATTATAATTTATGATTAAAATTTTGCACCACAACATCATCCATTACCCTCTGAATACACTAGTCCGAATGGTCTGGGTTTAGAAACGCGAGCTCTCCACCATAGTATTTACTAACCAGCGCATCCAAAAGGAAACCGAGAAAAACAAGCAACCATCAACGGGTCCCACAAAACAGTAAACCACACAATGCTGGGAAATCGCATAAAGCAGATTGTCCTGTTCGTCGTCTGAGCCGTGATGACGGAACCAAAGAAAAATAACTCCAGGGTGATACATAAACGAAAAACACGACATTTGTTGACCACCTGTTGCCTGCTGTTGTTGCTAACACGGTCTGTAAGGTGCGATTAGCTAACTGCATCTGTTGGGGCCCCCGATAGCCTAGTCGCTAAAGACATGGTAGTATTATGCCGGAGGCGGCGGGTTCGATTCTCGGTCCCAATTAATAATTGTGGAAGCCTAACTATACCACTAAGTTGAGAGACGACTAAACACTACAGGAGCCTAACAGCCTAGATGAAGAAGATCTGTTACGAACGTCCCGGAAAATATTAGCTGACGTCCGGGGAAAAGCTTGTAAGAACCATCACCTTCAACTCTTCTCCAGTGTCGTGCTGTTGGCAGACACGATTCTGCGGCTTTTCACTTGAATATGACGGCAAAAAAAAAAATATGCATCACTCGAGTCCGATCGGCACCACCACTATCTGTCATCATTAGAAGTGTGTCTCGTAAATGCGGCAGGTCCATCTATAATTTAGATTAATGAAAAACTTCAATATTTTGGAATTATTTACTATGAATTAAATTGTTTAAGAGAGACTTCAACACGTACTCTCAAATTTTAGATTTTTTTTCCCTATTTGAGACTCCGCTTCCGTTGAGTAACTTCAAAGTATAATACAATGCAGAAGATTTACTATCGTGTCGGAACACTCGTAACTCGGGGGCATCCCGAGCACTGCGATAAATAGACAGAGGGCAAACGCCTTTCGCCTTACGGCCAATTTGTAGCTGACTAAACTGACATTATCTGCTACATATCATCGCGAGTTTAGAAAATTGCCTTGATAAAAAAAATCGGGAAATACCGACTACGACGACGACGACGCCGACGATGATGACGGACTGGTAGAAGAATTGCGACAGTCATAATACACTGTGAGTGTGTGGTAAGAATGTGACACGATGATATCATTTTCCCAAGCCCTTTGCAATATATGAGCGGTTATCGGTTTTGTGGATTGAGTTGTCGCTGGATGTAGCAGATGTTGAACCCTAACCATCCACTACTGTAGATCTTCGTGATGTGAGAAGATGATGCAAAGAACGCGGAAGAACATGGGATGCGAGCAATAGCAAGGCAAGAAATGTGAATTTAAAATTGCGATAGTTGGATCATAAATCATCGCTTCCACCTCACTGGGATAGCAGCTATAGCGCCCATGAATTGGCAACCGAAGTCTATTATGATCCATCTTATGCCTCGTAACCGGTAACATAGGATAGAGTTGTAGTGCCGCCGCCGTCGTAGTATAGATGTGCTGTGTTGGCCGATCTAGCTTCTTTTCTTTTAACCGTTCCTCCGCAAACGATTTGCGGTAGACACTTAGTAGCGGAGCAAACGATGTGGAAGAGATTTATGAGATTCACGAGAAGTAAATATGGAGTAGGATTTATTAGCATAGGAGGAGATCGATGAAAAAAAAAATCGAACGAAGGTCAGTCAATGATAGATTCAGTGTTTCTGCTAACTAGATATCGGATATCTTAATGCGAAGGAAAGTGTTGTTTCTCAATTGATGGAGAAGCACTTATAGAATGATAGATGATATTCATGGATGAAGTCAGAAATGCCTGTAAGATGGGAAAATGTTCGATCTTAGTTGACAACATTAGAATATATCATAACTCAAAGCATTTGGAATCAACATTACTTTCTGCACAGGATCCCTAATTCAACGATTACAACTTTCTCTAACAGAACTTTGATGAGTTTTCAATCCATTCGAAGCTTGTAAGATTTGTTCGGAAGAGTGTTCAGCAATGCGGCAAAAGTTCGCAAAGTTGGCAGTTTTTTAGAAGTGTTTCCCCTACAAATCTTTGAATGCCTCATAATGGTGCAATCACATGTTTGTGCCCAGATGTTGTCATAACACGGCGATCAACGATAATAGTGGTTTTCCATCATAGGGTCGCAATTTTGATGAGGCTTTTATCTGTTCTATTTATGATTGTTTAAAGTTAACAAATGCTTTCGAACTTTTGCCCCACTATTAGCAATTCCAGCTTCCTGATAACATATCAAAAGTCCGAATGTCATCTTCAAGAGAATCGTAATCAAGCCCTAAATAAAATTATCCCTTCACTATTGAGTTTATCTACATCCCAACATTTGATACACATTTTATACAGGGTGATTCGGAATAACTGTCACTGTTCGTGCAAGCGACATTTACCGACTTTTCCCTAAGTAATGAAATAGTTTCTGTTTTTACCAATAGATGTCACCATTCGTTTGTATATGTAATTTTCAATTGGTTTAATCATTATGTTATGTATAATAAATAAATTAACTGTATAGTAGCATCTGCCTTCGCCATGGCAGCACGGCCCAAATCTTCAGCACATTTTAATTATAAAATCAGAACGTTCAAATCAGGTCCTATCTGTGCTCGATCAGTCACTTTTAAAAATGGTCATAACGATTGAACGCTTGCATAATTTTTTGATGTTATATATTATTCTAGATATAAAGGGCGAACACGAAATTATTGCGACACATTCAACAGGGCATAACTTTTTTACCATTGGGTAAAAATCAACCAAATTTTGCACACTTTCTCATTGATGTGTATTGTGTACATGCTGTCAAACTCGAAGTCGTGTTTTTCGATTCAACGAAAATGGAGGTGAACCAACGCGAGTTGAGAGAACAAATTCTTTCCAAACACCTGGAATTTCCTGACCTGTCGCACCGGCAGTTGGGAAAAATGTTGAACATTCACCATTCAACCGTCTCCAGAGGGTTGAAGCGGTTCCAGGAGCGGTTGACGTTGGACCACGGCAAAGGAGCTGGAAGAAAACCGGGACCGGAGAACAAAAAGACGGAGGGAAAGGTGAAGCGGATGATTAAAGCAAATCCCAACGTCTCAAGCCGTGATTTGGCTAAAAAGATCGGCATGTCGCAGAGCTACGTCCAGAATGCAAAGAAGAGAGCTGGACTACATACATACAAGGTACAGAACTTCCCAAACCGCGATGAGCGGCAACAATCGACGGCTAAAACTCGGGCACGGAAGCTCTACGAGAAGATGCTGACAAAATATGGCTGCTGTGTGATGGACGACGAAACGTATATAAAAGCCGATTTTAAGCAAATTCCGGGGTTGGAGTTTTTCACCGGCAAGAGCAAGTTCGATGTGGACGACAAATTTAAGAAGAAGAAAATGTCGAAGTTCGCCTCCAAATATCTCATTTGGCAGGCCATCTGCTCTTGCGGACTGAGGAGTGAGCCTTTCGTGACAAAGGGCACAGTAAATGGCGAGATCTACAAATTTGAGTGCCTCGAGAAGCGCCTTTTGCCGTTCTTGCAGCAGCATGACGAAGCTCCGCTATTTTGGCCAGATTTGGCATCATGCCACTATTCTAAAAGTGTCCTGGAGTGGTATGAGGCCAATTCTGTCCATTTTGTTCCAAAGGACATGAATCCGCCAAACTGTCCGGAGCTGCGCCCGGTGGAGCAGTACTGGACAATAATGAAGCGGGAACTTCGGAAGAGCAAGAAGACAGTCAAAGACGAGAAGGACATGTTAAGAAAATGGAAAAAAAAACTGAGAAACTGGTACCGGATGACACTGTAAAGACTTTTAAGGAGGACATCAAGCGAAAATGCGTTCAATTTTACACTCAAGGCTCCATCGATTAACTTTTCTTTTGATTTTTGAAGTAAATATATGTATAAAACTATCCTAAAATTTTGGTTTGATTCTAAACATTATAAGAAAATTGGCATGACATTTTCGGTGTCGCAATAATTTCGTGTTCGCCCTTTACTACATATTAGAGTGGGTCATCGTTATATGGAAAATCGCAAACTTTACCGCACCAATCGAGAACAACCCATTTTTGGTTCCATTTGGAGTCCCAAACAACTGTGCGAAAATTGTGGACGATTGGTTGTAACTCCGCTTTCCGCATTGCGTTTGAAATTTGTATGGAAATTATTATAGGAAAACCAACTTTTTTGCATTTTTATCCCTAGAGACCACAATTTTGCATGAACCGTGCAACTAATTATGTACAAGTATAGTCCAAGAAGTACTTAACAACTTTGCCAAAGAAAGTACGGTGCTAGAATGTATCCAAAAAAAGTTATATATATTCAAATATTTATGGTTTGAATTAAACACCACAAATCCCTTTTTCTGCCAAAATACTGAAATAATACTGAATACCGAATATCTGTGTAAAATTACAGGAAATCTGTGAAAAATCACCGAACTGTTTACCGAACGTTCAGCTGTTGAGGTTTCGGTAAAATAATCTAAGTGTGTGGGCTAACTTTAAGTGGGCTACGTTTCAGTTGGGCTCCCAAGTCAAACGTCATTTCTAACAGTGCTGATTCCCACTAGCGTGCACAGGAATCTTGTTAAGAAGGGGCAATTTTTTTTTCTTTGGTGCATTTAATCTGGGGATGGGGAGTACTCCTAAGTACGTCGTAGATGGTGCTGTCCTCCTACCACTTTTTCCCTACTGTTCAATTTAGCTCACTTTACTTATTTTTTGCTCCGGTGGTCGTTCATCTTCTTCAATGCAAACTACTTTCAGACAGCCAATGGAAATTGACAATTTAATCCCATCGACGATGTCGATGATGATCGGTTCGTCAAATGGTTGCGATAGTAGGGCTGTATCCGAAATTATACATTTGCTGCAATGTTGTTGCCTTGGTGGTTGAATTTAGCTGAAGTCACGTCAATTGGTGGTGATAGCATCGACAAACCTAGATGAATGACCAATAAGAATCGCATTCTCCTTTCGCATGCACACTGCGTCGACAAGTACAAGGCTCAAACAGTGCTCATAGCAGTGACCAAACAGTATATTGCTCTTGATCAATCCAATCTTGATCAGTGATATGGAGTGCTTGGCACTGATAAAGACTGCAAGTAGTAGACGAAATATGCGTATCTGTCAAAAGATAAGCAATTATAACATAATTAAAAGGAAACAAACCAACCATAACCAAAGATTCTTCGACGATTTTTTAGTAAGACAACAATCGACCAAGGTTCAATAGCAAACTAATACCCACTTTTCAATTAGAGAATCCAAAAGTTTTTTTTTGAACTCTATGAGCTCTTTTGAAATTCTTCTCAGAAGTCCTCTGGAGTTATTTTTAGAACTCTCCTTGACCTTTACTCAGAACACCTTAGAACTGAAATTTCCTTAGGTTTCAGAAGAATTTCCCCAGTATTATCCAGAAATTATTCCCGGAATGAGCCAGAAATTATCGGTACTTGCTGAAATTTTCCTCAAAATCCCTTTGGAATTTCACTCAAAATTTAATTTTCTCGGTATTCTTTTCGGAATTATCTTGGAACTATAACAGGATTCACTAGAAATTATTCGCAGAATTTTCTTGGAATACTCCCCAGAAATTATTTGCAACTGTCCTCAGAATTCAAAATCCTTGAGGATCTTCTCGGATTTTTTTTAGAACTCTCCTAAGAGCTCTTTTGAAATTCTTCTCAGAAGTCCACTGGAATTATATTTAGAACTCTTTATGATTTTTTCTCAGAACACCTTGAAACTGAATGCGCTAGAAATTTTCCTCGGAATTCGCTTGAAATTTTGCTTAAAATCCCTTTGGAAGTTCACTCAAAATTTGATTTTCTCGGTATTCTTTTCGAAATTATCTTGGAACTATGTGCAGGATGCACTATAAATTATCCGCAGAATTTTCTTTGAATTCTCTCCAGAAATATTTTGGAACTGGCCTAAGAATTAAATATCCATGAGGTTCTTTTTGGAATATTATAGAACTTTTTTTTCTCAGAACACCTTGGAACTGAAATTCCCCTAATGTTTCAGAAGAATTTCCTCTGTATTCTCCAGAAATTGTTCCCAAAATGAACTTGAAATTATCCTCGGAATTTCCTTGAAATTTTCCCCAACATCCCTTTGGAATTTCATTCAAAATTTGATTCTCTCGGTATTCTTTTCGAAATTATCTTGGAACTATCTGCAGGATTCACTAGAAATTATTCGCAGAATTTTCATGGTGCAGATTTTCCTTCAGTAGTTTTTAATATAGTTTAATTTAAATAAAGCTTGTGCCTTCATTTACCAGAACAGTGCAAGTTTTCCACCAGAAATTTTCTGTTCATTTCATTTATCATAGCTATACAAATTTAGCACCAGAAAAAGCATGTTTTTCCATTCACCAGAACGATGCACCAAAAATTGTCAGTGAAGTTTGTTTCACCATGCACCTTTGTGGTGCAATTTTCAGGCTCTGCCTCTTTATGCAAATTTTCCACCATAAATTTTCAATGAAGCATGCACTCATCAGAACGATGCAAATTATGCATATGAATAAACCATGCTTCTACAAGTGTTGCGAACGTTCCACCAGAAATTTTCAGTTAAATATGCACCTCTAAAATTTTTTCATGATTCAATTTTTCCACCAGAATTATTCATTGATGATATTTTTACACCAGAATTATTCAATAAAAAGCTTTTTCTACAATTTACCACCACAAAGGTGAATTTTTTCAACCTTAAATTTTTCCTCTTCTTTTAACCCTCCATGAACCACTTTTAAAAAACAAATTAAAGCAGATTTTTTTTATATGCACCACTGTGGTGCAATTTTTTGACCAAAAAATGTAATTTTTTCATGCACCTTTGTGCTGCAATTTTCAGACACCGTCTCAAAGGAATTGACGCAATAAAAGGTTTTCAGTGCCCTTATAGTATGAAATGAATTTATTTACCTTCAAATCAAGTTATCAAGAAATCAAGTTATTTTATATCATAATTTGGAAATGTGGAAATACACATCTATAAATACACCCTATGCACGCCGGTGCTGATTCCTTTTCGAAATTTCGACCGGCTTCATGCAAAAATCGGCAAACGAGTGGAATAATGATACCGATTATTTCAATGCGATACAACGAGTTGCTTCCTTGATGGTTGTCAACGATATGGCTGAATGATGGGTGAAGGTAATTTCTGACTTATCAAGAAATCCACCCGAGACCTAGTTCAATAGCAATATTTGCTTCTAAGGACAGAAGAGCGTCGAAAAGAGTACCATATGAAATATAATCATTACAATCTAATGACATTTGTGTGAATACATCTGAAATTGTATATTGTACCAGAATAGTAGGGAAGAGAATGGTAGTACTCGCTTTACAACTGCTCTTATGAGATTAAGCAAATGTTTTTAAATAACCCATCCGACCAACTCGATGGATGGGAAACTCCGAAGTTATTTTAGTATTTATCTTTTCTTTCATTGATATAAGTGAGCACCGGAAAGCATACAGTAAGCCCCCCCCCCATTCCTAACTACGCCTATTAAATGGAGCACATGTTTTTGAATACATCTGAACATACCAACTTGACAAGATCAGAAACACTGAAGCTATTGCAGTTTGAAGCCTTACCTCCATTTATATGAGTGAGGGGGTGGAGGTGTAGTTAGCCCCCCCCCCCGTTCATCTCTTAATATGCCTATGAAATTGAAAAATTGTTTTTGAATAATTCATCTGAACAAACTCCGAAGTTATTTCAGTTTGAAACTTTACTTCTATTGATATGAATGACCCCCCCCCCCCCATCCCCCTCCAACTACGCATATAAGATCGATCAATTCGACAGTGAGCATTCATAAGGGCGTATACGCGATGATAGATTCTCTTCATCGATTTTCTCTTTTGTTAATAACTCGCTAGATTTAACGTTTGTCGGTGCGTTTGCTGTTGCTTTTGATAGCCAATACAACCTATTATAACTCTACATTGAACAAATTCTACAAAATTGTTTCGCTTAGCTGTAGCAATGCAAAGAGAAAATCGATAAAGAGAATCGATCATCGCGTATACGCCCTTATGCATGCTCACTGTCGAATTGTTTTTGAATATTTCATCTGAACATACCAAAAGGATAGAATAATTAACTTCGAATTTGGAGTCTGACTTTCATTGGTACACCGGCAGTGTTGGCAGAAATAGGAATTTTTGGCTTTTAATTCGAAACATTGATCTTTGAACAGCTATGCTGAAATTTTCAAAAGTACTATTTTATAAGGCAATCTTCAAAATACAACCAGTTTTAGACCCCACCACTGCCCGCCCACCCTCTTTTTGAGACATTGAATATGACGTCACAAAAACGCTTGATGGGCTGTATACCACATTGATGTCAATAAAAAGCATTGGTGTATTGAGCAAAGTTGTGTATTTGTATGATGCCAACAATTTCTTAGAACATGATAAATTAATCAAATTTGAAAAAAACACTTATTAACTCAAAAAACCAATGTTAAGGTAGTCTTAAAGAAAATCAATTATAGCTCTACAGAGTTAAGATGTAGAAATTTGGTGTCTTGAGCAAATGTTCATAAAATCAACTGCTCTGCAACTTTGTCCAAGGCATGGAACCATTATCTCGTAACTGGCAAAAGTTAGAATTTGGATGTGTAATACTAGCTTAAAGATTATTCAGGAATGTATTTCAAAAATTGCAGGATATAATTTTGAGAAACTTCTTCTAGTCTCTAAAACGTTGCAAAAGGGTAGGAAATATTTTTGACCGTCTTTATTAAGATTTGTGCCACTGTGCTTCGGCGCGACAGGGGGTAGGAGCAGGCCCAACAAGCCGCCCGGGAAAAAAACATAAAGTGGCGAATTCCTAAGAAATAAATACGGATCGGAACAATCGGCGCAGACCTATGCGTCGAAATAAGGACTACGATTGGAAACTCAGAACATGGAACTGCAAATCGCTCGGCTTCCCGGACTGCGATAGGTTAATCTATGACAAACTTCAACCACGCAACTTTGAAATCGTAGCACTGCAAGAACTTTGCTGGACGGGGCAAAAGGTATGGAAAAGCGGGCATCGAGCGGCTACTTTCTACCAGAACTGTGGCTCCTACAACGAGCTTAAAATCGGCTTTGTAGTGCTGGGTAAGATGCCCCAACGCGTGATTGGTTGGCAGCCGATCAACGCGAGGTTGTGCAAACTGAAGATTAAGGGCCGTTTCTACAACTACAGCATCATCAACGTACACTACCCACACGAAGGAAGACCCGACGACGAGAAAGAAGCGTCTTATGTGCATCTGAAGCAGGTGTACAACGGCTGTTCAGCAATCGGGCCAAACAACCTGCATGCCGTATCGAACGACAACGGCCAACAATGCGTGAACTTTGCAGCCTCTCGGGGTATGGTAGTCCGAACTACCTTTTTTCCCCCACAAGGATACACACAAAGCCACCTGGAGATCACCTGACCAACACACAGAAAACCAAATCGATCACGTTCTAATCGACGGGAATTTCTTCTCCGATATTATCAACGTCCGCACGTACCGCAGTGCGAACATAGATTCGGACCACTACCTAGTTGCAGTTTGCATGCGAAGAAGAATGCAGCAAGGGAAATAATGCTGCAACACCGCACGAGATTGAATGTGGAGCGATACAGACAAGTGCAGAACAAACAAAACTCGGTTTTCCAAAGGAAGAAGCGTCAGCAGGAATACCGAGATCACGAGGCGATGGAAAGTCTGTACCGCGTAAACGACACACGGAAGTTCTACGAGAAGCTAAATAGTTCGCGCAAAGACTACGTGCCGCAAGCCGATATATGCAAGGACTTGGACGGTAACCTTCTCACGAACGAGTGTGAGGTGATTGAGAGGTTGAAGCAGTACTATGACGAGCACCTCAACGGTGAAGCAGCAGAAAACGAAGGTAGCACAGCAACAGATCTTGGAGCACGCGCAGAAGACGACAGGCTACCAGCCCCTGATCTTCAAGAAGTTGAGGAGGAGATCGGTTGGCTGAAAAACAACAAAGCAACTGGTGTAGATCAACTACCAAGTGAGCTATTAAAATACGGTGGTGAAGATTTGGGAGGGGGAGATATTACCGGACGAGTGGATGGAAGGTGTCGTATGCCCAATCTACAAAAAGAGCGACAATTGGATTGCTGCAACTACCGCGCGAACACACTGCTGAGCGCCCCCTACAAGGTACTCTACCAAATTCTATGCCGCCGCCTGTCACCATTTACAAGAGAGTTCGTGGGGCAACACCAGGCGGGACTCATCGGTGCCCGCGCTACCACGAACCAAATTTTTGCGATCCGGCAGGTTTTGCAGAAATGCCGCGAATACAACGTGCCCACACATAATTTGTTCATCGATTTCAAATCCACATACGACACAATCGATCGAGATCAGCTAAGGCAGATTATGCACGAGTACGGATTTCCAGATAAACTGACGCGATTGGTCAAGGCGACGATGGATCGAGTGATGTGCGTTGTTCGAGTATCGGGGACACTCTCGAGTCTTTTTGAATATCGAAGGGGATTACGGCAAGGTGATGGACTTTCGTGTCTGCTATTCAACATCGCGTTAGAAGGTGTGTCAGAAGAGCTGGGATCAGTGCTGCAAAATCTCGACAATACACCACCGCTGTAGTGACCAGGGCATCTGATCGTTCCTTTTTTCAGGCGAACGGCAGCAGCAGTATGAATTCAATTTCACCAGTCCCTTATGTGCGGTACTTTGTATACCATTCAATACCTCCACACTACGCTTTGCATTCATACATACCGATGCACAGTAAAGCGAATTAGGTTCTGCAGCGTGACGTCACAAATGAACTCAGTGTTAATCGGCTGAACCTTTTTGACAGTTCAGTGGTACTGTTTACAAGCACTTAGTCGTTTTTTCGAAAAAAAAAATTCTAAAATTTCCGAATTTTAACTTGAAAATTGTCGAGGAACAGCGCGTTGCAAGGATTTTGCTCGTGAACATTGCAGAAATGTGGTTTACATCTCACTGCAGTCTGAAAAATTATCGAGAAAATCCACCCAAGAAAAAATCGACTAAGTCCACGTAAACAGTACCACTAAACTGTCATCAGATTGAGGTTAACCCCGACGGTGCAAAACCTAATAGATACCAAAAAGCATTCCCACTTTCTCTTCTTCAAAATCCTCTCCCTTACAGTCGCTCCCTTTTGCTCTGGTTTCATTCCCATTTTGATTTCATTCGGGTTCCTTTTTTCGTTTTGGGTTGGGAATGTCCAAAAAAACAGTCAATGAACGGCATTCATTGAGCAAAGTGGTTGGTGTGTTTGATGCTAAAAAATAATATGTTGGTTTGAAAGAACAATGTTTGGTTTTTGAATAACAACATTCAAGAATCAATATGATTTTTGTTTATCAGAATGAGAGTATTTGAATGAATCCATAGTGCCTTTTCATATAGGATTGTTTAATATATTTTTTTGACGTAGGACTACGTCTGTGATTTCTATATGGGGGTACACTTTGTGAAAACCGAAAATGGAACATGTAACGTAAATTCCCAAACAGGGACGCAGCGACAGAGCGCCAATCGAACACACGACACATTTTTGCTTTGACTTCGTTCACATTCTGATTTCGACCAAGTTCCCTTCGCCGATTTCAGCTGTGAACGTTTGCAAAAACAGCAAACTGATCGCAGTCACTTTGGTGCTTTGTGCTGCTTCTAACTTGGGCAGTAAAAAATAAAGTAGGGGTTATTTTCCAAGAGTCGAAGTGACTTTTTTCACTAGTGAAGTGAGAAAAGACACGTCGTGGTGACGTTACTCTCCATTTGATTTCCACAGAGAGTCACGTCACCACGACGTGACTTCTCTCACTTCACTAGTGACAAAAGTCACATCGATTCTCGCTATCGCTCATTCTGGAATTTCAATATGCAGGAATATGGGAAAATCGGCTTCTATGCAGCAGCTGTGGCATGCACAGCGCAAACAACCAAAACAAGCTAGAATGAAACATTGAAACGTCCGTCGCTGCTGTCAGAGATGCCAGATTCAGACATGTCTGTGAATTCACAGACTTTTATTTTTTTCACAGACTTTTTTTTCGTTACAGACATTTACAGACTTTTTAGTTTTTTCACAGATATTTACAGACTTTTGAAATGAAGGGAAAAATTTAAAATTTAGTTACCTTTTTATTAATAGCTTTGAACGTATACGCGTAAATGGATGCATTCCCAACTCCAATTAGGTTTAATTCGTTAAAAGCAGGTCTGTTTTGCTTGAACATGACTTTTACTGACATTTCAAATTTCACATCTATTTCATGACCCCCCCGTCACACGCAAAACTTCTGCTAATTTAATAATTTTATACATTTCTGAAATTCAAAAACATTTTTCGCAGACTTCTGAAAAAAAAATCTGGCATCTCTGCTGCTGTACATGTTAATGCATAAAACGTACAAGATCACGCAATTAATCATATGATTTGAGTAGTAGCTATACTGAAGATTCGAGAGATGTCACCCCTTCATTGGTAGGAAAATCATTTTTGCAGTATGGAGGATATCAGAAAATCCACGATTTGTGACTAAACATGCTTTCACAGATGAAAATAAATCAACGAGTGTTTACCTTATCACCATAGTAATGTACTCGTGCAATTTTTGTGCATCTAATACTGCTCATAAAGACGATAATGAATAAAAACTGAAAATTTTCATGCATTTCCAAATGGTTTCCTACCATTCCCATACATCCGAAAGTGACTGGCCCTCTGGATGTGGATGATGGTAAAAACATGCATAACAAAACAGGACGACATACGATCCCTTTTCAAGCCTTGTCTGCAACTGTGGGCGCGCGCTAGATAACAGTTTCTTTTATACTCGCAGAATAGCCAATGAAGCCCCTCCCTTTTAGAATATTTTGCGTCTTACTTCATTATGTTGTTACTTCCCTGTAGCTATCAGATGTGCGCACGCACAGTATAAATTCAGTAGGCAAAGGGAAATCGATATCAGTTCTGATTACGCTCTCGCTGTGTGTGATCGTGGAATAGCTGGATATTTTTGAGAAAATCAAACTGTGCCATGTCGCAATACGATTCTGCGCTGTACATGCGCAATCTTCGAAAGCGATTGAGGGGGCAAGGAGCAGAGGATATCCCGAAGCGACCCAAAACTGCTGCCGAACGAGTTCGCTGTTTTCGGGCCAAAAACAAAACAGCTGTATCTAATGCGTCATCAACTATCGCTTGGGACGCTGGCGAAGGGTCTTCAACTCGAGGTAGGAAATCTTGATTATTTATTAGCCGCCGTAACAAATATGTATTTATGGTAGCAAAGTTCTACTTCTGTTACCGTTCAATACCATTCCGATTTGGAGAATCTGGCAAATGTCTTCTTACAATTTAATTTATAAACATCGACGTTGGCATCATATCAACCTTTTATTTGTTGAATGTATTGCGATCATTATAGTAACCCTTTCACGAATGAACTTTTAAGCTGTTAGTAATCGCTGTTTTTGATGAACCCTCTCTTGCACTTGAAAAGTAACGTTTCTGTGTGATTTAAACATTGTTTTAAATGTTCGATGCAATCAAGCTTTAGTTATTTACTGTTCTCAATATTGATAAACAAAAGAAAGTATGGATTTTAATTTCTAGAATTGATCAGCGAACCTATAAATTACTTGAGAACAATATTCGATTATGTGATTATATCAGATACGATTCTATACTATTTCCTGGAAATCATTGCACGGATATCTCGCTTCCCGGGTAGTTGATTCGGATGATAACCCTATTGTAAGATTGTCATTTCACGGAACGACGCATTTAGTTCTCAGCATTATTCTGACATTAGGTCGACATTGGTTCTTAATTAAACTTTGATGTGAAAATAATGTCAGCCCAACGTCTAAATGGAATATACTGTAAACCGTTTATTTTTCTTCAACCCAGCATTACCCCACCTTCAACTTGACGTAATCTGATATCAGCCCTAACTAAATCCGACATAAACCTGACAATAGCATAACTATAACATTTATCCAACATTGGTTTTGAATGATCTTTTTCCCAGTTTCATGCCGTCTACATTTCATGTTTTTGGTAAAAGAATGTTCAGGAAACCGGGTTATTCCGAGAAAAGACATTCCGGGAAATGTCAAAATCACAGCTCCGACAATAAAATTTCTTGTTATGAACTGGGGGGGGGGAGGTGATGGCCAATCAGCCTACTGCTCATTCTTGTATGAAATTGGTTCCAAACGTAAACAAGCCCTGTAGGTTTCATATGGCTTGTTTACGTTCGGAACCAGTTATGCGAGGTAGGCGACGATTGTTCGTATATGACAGCCACCTCCCCCCCTTGGTTATGAAGCATTATCAACAGAAGGGATGTTATTTACAGTGAAGTTCAATATTCTGGAGTGATTTTTCAATAGGTCGCAAGTATCACTTTGCCTCAGCTGAGAAAATCCAATTATTTTATTTCGATTTTTCATGGATTCTGCTGCATTTTACTAATAATTCATAATGCATAGTTATTGAGAAATGATCGATTTATATATTCGATACATATTGAAAAGGTTCATTTAAAAATTTTATCCAGCCACTTATAAGAAGCTTTTCATAAACTACGCAGACAGTGTATGGGGGGGTTTGGCAATTGTTCACGGTTCATACAAATTTTAAGAATTGTGTATGGACAATTGTCTACGCATGGGGAGGGGGGTCAAGAATACCAAAAAACTGTCTACGTAGTTAATGAACAGCCCCTAAGGGAATTGGAAAAGAAGATAGATTAGTTATCGATCTGCCATCGTCCAAAGCACTGAATTCTCATCAAGTGAATGAGCGAAAATGATTTGTTTAATGATGTTGAAAAGTTTTTTTGTACAAACAAATGGGTCACCAACTGAAATTTATCTGTATTTATCTGTCAAATCTGTCAATAGGTGCAGTGTGATTAATTATGTTCTTGATACTTCATAATCTATATGCTGTGCTCCGTGGTCGAGTTATCTAACAGCGCAAAGCGTTTTGGATAAAACCGGTGACAATAGTTATTTTTCGATCAGTGGTGACACGAGTCATGGAGTTTGACTTTTTTTCCTTAACATTTGATACTTTTCGCAATGACCATTGTGTCGACACACTCAAACGAACTGGCAAGCGGCAAAAATGTCATTGCTTCTTAACTGAAGCAATGAAATTGGGTTGTTAGCGGAATGATTTAAATAAAACAGCAAGTAAAGGTTATCTTCCCTTTAATTCCACTTAATTAATTTTGGTATCCATGACAGATACGTATTTCGACTACAATGTGCAGTTTTCATCAGTGTCGATTCCACTTAAAATCAAATGGAAGATAACCTTTACTTACTGTTTTATTTCTAAACTGTTTTCTGCCAGCGACAGAACATTTTTGCACAAAGAAGCAGACAAGACCGGCTGCGGGCGCGACATAAATTTATGTCAAGTAGAATGTTGCTGATTTCTTGCTGCATTTATTTGATGTTTATTGAATGGAATTAAAAGATGAGAATGAATACTAACCACTCATAAGCATAGATGTTAAAATTAGCGTAAATAAGGGAGTTGGTTATTTACTGTCACATGCAAGCTTGCAGCTAAAATGTCATTACAATAAACTGCACAGCAAAAAATTAATTTTGATATCACATGGATGCACTTCAATCGTTTCAAAAATATGGTGTAATAATACTTGCCAAAAAGGGCAAAATTATCATTAATACAGTACATGAACTGACATTACGCTGCTTTTACTGCATTTGTTTATTTTTGTGGCCATAAAAATTACATGAGATTTTCGACATGATTGAAGCGTATCCTAATGGATGTAATATTAAAATTTATTTTTTGCTGTGTGTTTGGAAAAAAATAGGCTGCGACATTTGATTTATTCTCTATCTCCGTGGTTTGCAATGTAGTTATACACGACCGCCCGAGGGGCACGCACTAGACTATCAATACTACGCAGCCTGCTGACAAAATATTTAAAATCTTGCCATTACTGCATTCATTACTTTAAATACACTCTTAATTTCCATAAATACCAGCAGAATTTTAAATTTAAATTATTTTCAATACATTTAAATTATTTTCAATTACATTCATTATCATTAATTATTTGTTGATTACTTTCAATACCGCTAAAAGTATTTAAATTCAAATTATTACTGTCATCAAAGTATTTAAATTACTGCGATGTATTTTAAATATCACGCACTCATACCTGGAAGTGCGCGCCCCTCGCGACCGCCCATGTGCTGGTTGTACAACATTATATTTACACTATGAGCAATATATTCGAAATAGAATATGCATTTTCACAGAATATTTTATCAACTTCAAATATGAAGAGCTTTTGAGTGTGTTGATTTATTTCCTTTTAATTCCGTTATTAATTGCTTATCTTTTGACAGATACGCGTATTTCGTCTACTACTTGCAGACTTCATCAGTGCCAAGTGATCAACACCACTTCACTTGGCACCAGTGTGGTCAGTTCTACGGATTTATCCGTAGATCTACGGATTTTTAGGTTTCCTACGGATCTACAAACTGACCATAACATTCTACGGATTTTCCAGATATCTACGGATTTTTTTAATAGCGCCGTAGTAATTCTACGGATTCTCAAAATTTTAGCTCACCCCCCGCTCACCACTTTCATTTTTTTTTTTACTTTTTGAATGGCGGTTTTTGGGAAATGGTCATAAAATTTAGCAAGAATTAACGCAAAGGAAACAAATTTACTTATCTACTGATTGTACTCGATGAAAAGTTAACAACACTACTTGGCACTGATGAAGTCTGCAAGAAGTAGACGAAATACTAAATATCTGTCAAAACATAAGCAATTAATAACGGAATTAAAAGGAAATAAATCAACACACTCAAAAGCTCTTCATAAAGGGATTCCGTTAAGAGGTTCGACAAAATTAATATATTGAACTTCAAATAGTTGGATTTGTAATTTCAAATGGTTTTATTTGTACTTAAAACCATTTGAGGGTTTAGGACAAAGGAATGTTGCTTTTTCAAATGTGTGTTTTAGTGTTTCCTCCGCCGCGTTCTGTTGTTGAAGAAACAAACAGAGTGCAAGGCATCGTCGATGAACCAGGTGACAATTGTTTTATTCTGCCGACTTTGTTTAACAATGAAGCTGCTTTCGCCGGTGATGCTGTAGTCATGGAACATTTCCCCGATACGGTCATTATCTCTCCATCGCTTTCCGGTTTCGAAATACAAGCCGATATTGCCACGCCGTTGGAGACTATGGAAATCGATACATCGTTTCCTGAGCATTCAAGTCAGGGTGAGTAAAACCTTAAACTTCATAGATTTTTGACGAAAAGTAATCTCAAGTGCATTCGTTACGTAATTGAGGCGAAAATGTCAACGTGCATATAAAATAATTATGTTATTGTTATTATTCCTTTTTAGAGTCTATTTTACCACCAAATTTTGATCGCGCTAATCGTGAGTTCACGAAGCGGTTCATGGATAACGTGTTCGGTGCTGTATGCGACATATGCGACAGACTATGGTTTACCAATGATTTGAAACCATTGACAGAAGTGGGTGCGGCTGCGTTGGTTGACAGTGGATCTTTTCAATCCGTTGAAGGAATTTTGGCTTGCCAGACTTGCCAAAGCAATCTGAAGCGAGGAAAAGTTCCGGCTTTCGCAAAATCGAACGGTTTCGCATTTCCAGACAAGCCATCTGGACTGCCACCACTTGATGTCGTCACGGAACGGTTGGTATCCCCTCGGTTGCCATTCATGCAAATCCGCCGATTGCGATTTGCAGCAGGTAAAATGAAATTGCAATGCTTGATGACTTATAATTTATCAACTATGTTTTCAATTACAGGCAGCTATTCTATTATCGGGCAAGTGATCAATTGTCCCGTGGATGTTGCACAAATGGTACACTCTCTTCCCCGTCAGCTCGATGATGATCAGGCCTTCAACGTGTTCATCAAAAAGCACGTAATCCATAAGTCATCGTACTTGTCCGGCTTTATAAAGAAAACTACGGTTAAAGCGTGGCTTTCTTATTTGATTACGACACCACTGTATCGCCACTACGGGATCACAATTGATCAGATCGCCATAGATGATCTTGAAACCCCTGCAGTGGATCCTCAAATTGAGCTGGAAACCATTGCCGTGGATAACGAGACCGAATTGCTGCTCGGGCAACAGGAAACGCTCCTTTGGAATGAGGACAAATGCCTGGAGATCGCTCCCGCGCAAAACAGGGTTCCTCTGTCATTGATTTACGACGAGCACGGTGAAGAGCTAGCTTTTCCTGCCATATATTTCGGCCATCCACGGAAATTCAAGCCAGGTGTTCGGGTGACATATTTCATGATGGCATCCAGTGAAACTCGTCGCCGAGACAGGCGTGGGGCCAAACCACAACATTTGTTGTATATGGCAATGAAAGTTCTTCGCCTTAGAGTTTCCGAAGGCTTGCAATGCACTTTTAAGTGCATGGGGACCGCGAATATTACACGTGCCAACCTTAAGGACCGCGAATTCATGGAGCAGTGCATTGATCGAAATCTATCCTTCCTCAAGTCAATACCGAATTCAGTACAGTATTGGCAACAAAGGAAGAGAGATTTGTTCGCCATGATGCGACAATTGGGAAAGCCTACGATGTTCCTCACACTCAGTGCAAATGAGATGAAGTGGCCCCATTTGTTGAAGCTCCTACATCGATTGTCAGAGGGACACAATGGCAATGACTTAACAGATCCTATCCAGGAATTGACTGCATTACAAAGAGCAACTCTGGTCAATGACGATCCAGTCACGTGCTGTGTGTACTTCAACAAGCTGGTTGACACTATCATGCTCCTGCTGATGTCGCGGCACTACAGTCCATTCGGAAAGCACTATGTGGCCGATTATTTCAAGCGGATTGAATTTCAGCACCGTGGAAGTCCTCACGCGCACATCTTGCTATGGCTGAACAAGGATCCCCGGGAAGCAATCAGTGAAAATATGCCAAAAACCGTACAGCTGATTAAAGATCTCTGTTCCGTTAGCGTCAGAGATTTGCTGAATACTTACGGGTATCAAGTAAGATCAATGTTATTATGTATTTAATATTAGTTTAAAATTATCTATTTATTAAACCTTTTATTATTATAGGTCCATAAGCATACTTTCACATGTTTCAAGCGGAACGAAAACCACTGTCGGTTCAATATTCCGTACTGCCCGATGGATCGGACACTACTTTTGCTTCCGATTGCGTCCGATGATAGCCGCAGGGATCGGCTCACCCGGAAAGCCAAGATAATGCGAGAGGCTCTGGAAACGAAAACATATGATACATTGGAAGCATTTCTTAGCGATTGTAATTGCACTCCTGATTGTTATCTAGCCGTCATTGGAGTATCAATTCGCCGTCCAACAGTCCTGTTCAAGCGATCCATGAATGAACTATGGACAAACCCATTCAACCCGTGGATAGCAAGCCACCTCGGCTCGAACATGGACTTGCAATTCATCCTGGACGAGTACACCTGCGCTGCGTACGTGGTTGAATACGTAAATAAGACCAACCGTGGAGTGAGCTGTCTCCAGCGGGATCTCATCAAGCTGCAAGAAGAGTTCCCTGATCAAGACTTCACCGCTCTCTTGAAAAAGGTCAGCATCAAGATGCTGAATTCTGTGGAGATGTCTGCTCAAGAAGCATCGTGGTATTTGTTACGTCAGCCGATGTCGGAAGCAAGCCGAGCGACGCAGTTCATTCCAACGATGTGGCCGCACGAGCGAATTAAGTCCAGAAAACGAAATCAGCGAATGGACGACGAAAGCATCAGTGACGATTCGACTGATGTATGGACTTTGAATATCATACAGAAGTATGAAGCTCGTAACGACCTGGAAGATCTGTGTCTAGCCGATTTCGCAGCCCTCTACCAGCAGCAACGCAGCAGCAACTCTTACAGGGCTCGGAAATTTCACCGAGTGTTGCAATGGTGTAGCTATGACATGTCGAAGCTTTCGGACTACAAGCGTGAAATGGTACTCCTCTTCGTCCCGTTTCGCAATGAGCTGTGTGATATTCTCGACCAAAACAAGTTCCTGCAGCTATACGATCAGCACGAACAGGCAATCCTTGCGAAACGTAAAGAGTACGACTGTGATCTGAACCTGGAGCAGATAATCGATGAGTACCTGAGGGTAAGCGTTGAGGAAACTCCAGATGCACAGGAGGCGGTAGCAACAGAAAAGGGTGATGAATGTACCAGAGCCATCGTGATGGAACCCAACGATGATGACATCCGCTTACTACCCACGAACGCTCTATCTGCCGTCATAAAACAGCGGACGACCGTTATGAGCAAGCAGGATTACTGTGCTCTGGTTCGCAAAACGAATGCTGAACAGAGAGCTCTTGTACTGCAAGTAATCGACAACCTGCATTGTTTTGATGACAGCAGAAAACCTCTCCAGTTGTTCTTTACCGGGCCGGCTGGATGCGGTAAAACGTTTACGCTCCATGTCCTGATGGAGACATATAATCGCTTTAGCCAGCAACATAATGCACTTAATAACGCCTATGTCGCCTGCGCATCGACAGGAAAGGCTGCCGTGGCTATCGGGGGAACAACTGTCCATTCGGCGTTCCACATAACCATGGATCGAAGACACCATGGGCAACTCCGGTTCGAACTCCTGCAGCTGTATCGACAATCGTTTGCCAACATCAAGCTAATAATAATCGATGAAATTAGCATGATCGGAGCAAACATTTTCAATACAATCCACACGCGGCTTCAAAGCATCACCGGTGATTACGATCTTCCGTTCGGCGGAAAAGACGAAATCATGTGTGGCGATTTCCGACAGCTTCCTCCGGTGAATGCGAGACCCGCTTTTAAGTCCGCGAACAACTCCATCGGTGGTGTAGCACTATGGCAAACGCTGGATTACTTCCCTTTGCGCCAAGTGATGCGACAAACCGATGTTGAGTTTTCCTCCATTCTAACAAAGATCGGAAATGGTGAGCGGTTGTCGGATTGTGAGACCAAGCTGGTAGAAAGCAGGTTCCGGACAGTCGAATGGTGCATGGAGAATGTTCCGAACGCAATACGATTATACCATCGCAATAACGCTGTTGAAGCGTATAATCATGGTGCCTTGAGCAACCGTGATGGATGGGATTGCACTGCCGAGGATGTAATCAGCGGATACCAAGACGCTGCTCAGCTAACCAGTGCTCGTACCAAACTACACAAAATGAGTGTCGCTGAAACAGGTTGTCTTCCATACCTTCTACGATTGGTTGTTGGAATGTCATACATGATAACGACCAACGTAGAAGTAGAGGACGGTCTCGTCAATGGAGCAATCGGCGAACTCAGGTACATTGAGCACACCGATGATGGCCCCCAGCAGTCTGCGTGTCGCTTGTGGTTCAAATTTGATAACGACGCTGTTGGTGCGAAACTTCGGGTGAAATCCAGGCCGCTTGTATTTTCAAAACCTGGCGTACTGCAACAAGACTGGACACCGATCTACAAGCGATCGGTCAACGTCAAGCTAAGCAGTGTAATCAAATGCAAGCGAATACAATTTCCCATCGTTAGTGCCTGTGCGTTGACAATTCACAAGTCACAAGGAGCTACTTTCGCGGAAATTGTTATCGATTATGACAAGAGCCAGGAGCAGCAGTTGGTATACGTCGCCATGTCACGTGTGAGTTCAGTGCAGGGGCTCTACATGACAAACTCCGCCAATTCATTCGTGTTTCATCACGGTAAGGGCAGCAACACCCCCAAGATGAAGGAACTCCGTGACGAGATGCAACGGTTAGAAAACCACAAATTGTTGACGCTCAGTGACGAGTTGATCGCGTTCTTCGATAACGCTGATCACTCTGTTATACTGATGACCCTGAACATCCAGAGCCTGAATGCGCATTCCAAGGACCTGTCGACTGACCATGTCATGACCAGAGCCGATTTCTTGGCGCTGAGTGAGACTTGGATGGACGACAATGAGTCTTCGGAAATATCAGGTAAATGAATTCTTTCAATTGTTTGACTTTATATAATTCTGCTTATTTTTTCTAGGTTACATATGCATAGCGAAATTCAAGCGAGAAAATGTGAGGGCAGGAGGCGTGGCCATTTACGAGAAGGCATCAATTTCACCAGTATCAACGTCGCACACGATTGTTCAGCTGGGTGAACGACATGATCCCATTTTCGTTGAAGCCGCAAACTATGGAGATATTTGCGCTGCGGAAATTCAAGTTGATGGGTGCAAAATGGTACTATTCAGCGTGTACGTTTCACCGAACACACCGATCAAGCTCGCCAAAGCGTTATGGCTAGAAGCCTGACCCTCTACAAACATTTTCCAACTCCAATCATTGTAGCTGGGGACTTCAATATCGACGTCTCTAAGGCGGAGAACATCGAATTCATCGAGTTCATGGCAAACCTGTTGGATTTGAACTTGGTCTCGGATTCCCAGCAATCAACCACGTTGAAGGGCTCGTGTATAGATATGGTGTTTGCAAGGGATACTGCTCCACTTGCAACGAAAAGATACATCACGTACTTTTCGTACCATCGGCCGTTGTTCACATTGTTGTCTGCTGCAAATTAGTGAGACACGTCACACAAACGGGTTACATTTGCCAGTTGAGGGTTTCGGTCTTCCTCCGGTTAAGCTCTGTATTGTTCTGAAAATATCAATACGAGCATCACGTTGCCTTTGCCCGTTGAGTCTCTCGACGTTTCCTCCGCTTTAAACGAGCCCCTTCACAAGCAACAAAACGCCACACGTCTCTAAGGCAGAGAACATCAAATTCATCGAATTCATTGCAAACCTGTTGAACTTGAACTTGGTCTCGGATTCCCAGCAACCAACCACGTTGAAGGGCTCGTGTATAGATATGGTGTTTGCAAAGGATACTGCTCCACTTACACAGAAAAGATACATCACGTACTTTTCGTACCATCGGCTGTTGTTCACATTGTTGTCTGCTGCCAATTCGTGTTGCACTAATTTTCACACAGTCGGGTCACCTTTGCCGGTTGAGGGTTTCGGCCTTCCTCCGGTTAAGCTCTGTCTTGTTCTGAAAATATCAATACGAGCATCCTGTTGCCTTTGCCTGTTGAGTCTCTCGACGTTTCCTCCGGTACAAACGAGCCCCTTCACAAACAACAAAACGCCACATAGCTCTACTTCCTGCAGTCGCCAGCCAACCGCCTCTTCACAACTAACAAGCCGTGCTCTACTTTCTGCAATTATTTTTAATCATCAAGTAACCATAGGTAAACACTAAACCTCAATGACATTTTAGAAAATCTGATGCATTTTTATTTTCACTCATCTAGTCACAACCAACAAAGCAACGTCCCCTGTGTGGAAATAGAAACATCGCGACGATCAGCAAAATTAACAAAGCTTCTAATCCTGAAGCAACCGGGCCGAGACTTTTCCGAGTGCCCATTTGTCGTAGCGAAGTTGAGGTATCCTTCGCTGCGCCCTTGCAACCCGTCACAGCCACCGTGTCAATCCGTGTCCAGCAGCAGCCAGGCCAAGATTCTTCCAAGTGCTAATTCATCGTAGCACCTCACAACCAACAAACCGTGCCCCTACTTTCTGCAATAATTTTTATTTAATCATCAATTAACCATAGGTAAACACTAAACCTCAATGACATTTTCGAAAATCTCTGATGTATTTTTCATTTTCACTCATCTAGTCACATAACCAACAACCTTTGTGTGGAAGTAGAACCATCGTGACGATCAGCAAGAGGGACCAGCAAAACAGTAGCAACTAAGCTTCTAATCCTGAAGCAACCGGCCGAGACTCTTCTGAGTGCCCATTTCTCGTAGCGAAGTTGAGGTATCCTTCACTGCGTCCTTCCAACCCGTCGCAGCCACCTAGTCAACCCGTGTCCAGCAGCAGCCGCGCCGAGACTCTTCCGAATGTCCATTCATCGTAGCGAGGTTGAGGTTTCCTTCGCTGCGGCCATCATCATCATCTTGCAAAGGCTTTAAGCCTGTACTACCATCGGCCCTTTTCAGGGCCACCAACATTTTCCAAAAGAGTTAATTTTCTGCACATGTCCCAACTAAAATTCATATCAAAAGATTTTTTTCAGGGCAATCATAGTCATACTAAAGAGTATAAACAGAAAGAACCCCGCTAAAATTCCTATTCCTACATAAAACACAAGCTCCTGCTGCAGTTAACAAAAACATATATTATATCATACCACGTAGTCCTACGTCATCATTGCGTACAACCCCATTGGGCTGTCCCTTGTAGTTTTTTATTAAATTGTCAACCTATTAACTTCTACCTTTTAGAAATTCATCATAAATACATTTGCACGGATTTCAGACCTTGCACTCAGCATGCCACGTTTACTGAGCCAGCTGTTCAACAGGATGAACTGGACAGTTTTTTAGCGGACATGTTTGGAGGCTGTCTAGCAGGTTCAAGCGGAGACCCGAAATGTATCCCAAACAAAACGCTTCCAGAACAGTTAAGTGTGTTGAATGTTGGATTGCGACAACCACACCATGTCAACGTTTGGGAGTACTGGGTACAGCTGCTGTAATTTACGCCGTTCCATCGACGCAAGTATCAGTGGAACGTGCTTTCAGTGCTCTGGCGTTAACGATTTTAGATCAGCGCACATCCTTGGGTGAAAACACCCTAGAAGATTTTCTCACTATCAAAATAAACCAACCAGAAGTCTACTCTACTTAGGTTTTTATTTCTCTGGTTGTTAAAAATGATTGCACGTTGCCCTGAAGTTCAATAAATCATCACCCTTCCATTACTTCTATTATTTGAGTTCAACAAGTAGTAGAGTAGATGTTTGGGGCCTCCCTTAGCTCAGTCGGTAAAGGAGCAGATTCAAAGCAAGATCATGCTGGAGGTGGCTGGGTTTGATTCCCGGTCTGGTTGTCTAGGAATTATTCGGGTTGGAAAATTTCTCGACTTCCCTGGGCATAGAGTATGATTAGACTTGCCACACAATTATACTACTGCAAAAATGGTACAGGCATCGGAAGCGCTCAATTAATAACTGTGGAAGTGCATCTAGAACACTAAGTTGAGAGCACGCAATAAGCTAATATGCGATAAGCAATAAGCTTGAAATGCGAAGAAGAAGAAGAGTAGATGTTTGTATATTTTTTGACTTATTAATGTCATGCCGAGTTCTTATATATCATCATCGTATGACATTTGACGAGTTTAGTCACGTTAGCTCCGTAAATATTAATATTTTAATAGATTTCTTGAGTTCTAAAATGGTATCAAACATCCATTTCCGACTTCTACAAGTTACGCTGTTTCCGGAAATATCCATATTGTATGGTATTTGCGATTCATAGTGTTCTAGTACATCGGAAGTCGTTATCTTGTATTCCAAAATGGCGTCGAAGATCCATTTCTGGCATCTACATTCCACACCGGTTCCGGAAATATCCATATTGTAAGGTTTTTGACGAGTATTTATAGTATTCTAGCATACCTGAAGTCGCCATCTTGGATTCCAAAATGACGTCAAACACCCATTTCTGGCATCTAAATTCTGCACCGGTTCCGGAAATATCCATATTGTATGGTATTTATCCAGTATTCATAATATTCTAGAATATCGGAAGTCGCCATCTTGAATTCCAAAATGGCGCCGAACATACATTTCTGGCATCTACATTCCGCACCAGTTCCGGAAATACCCATATTGCATAATGTTTGACGAGTTTTCACAGTTTTATAGCAAACATAGGTCGCCATCTTGGATTCCAAAATGGCGTCAAACTTCCATTTCCTGCATCTACATGTCACACCGGTTCAAAAAATACTCATATTGTGTGGTATTTGACAAGTTTAATTGTTTGCCTAATCGTGCGGGAGTCCTTCATTTACGCGAAATTCGCGTCGCGGATCGCTGTTTTCCAACGCTTAACCCGCTTAATATGACTGCCGATATATAAAAAAAGATATCATCGAGATGAATCGTATCATACGTATATATTCCAAGCCCTGCTATCTCACACTGGAAAGGAAAATAATGTGTGTGCGAAATACTTCCGTGCGGTAGCCGATAGGTAATCCGTCTGAATTTACAGCTCTCGCAGTTGGCAATCAACTTGACCAGAGCAGAAGGAATGAATTTAAAAATCGGCATCTGCAAAGCAACTGCACAAAGCACAATGCAGCGTAGAAAGGAAATCTGACTGTTTTTAGATCCCATTCAGTGCGACTGTTTTTTCATCAGGTTCAGTGAATGCCGATCACTGCGAATGATGATGCGGAAAATGTACAAGTTCATGCAGTCACAGGCAGAATGCGTTCCCTATTCAAGCCCTGGTAGTGACCACCGCTAATATGCAAGTCTATATTGTATATTTCAAATTAAAATATTGATTATGTTCATAGAGTTTATATAATCCTTTTCCCTTTGTCCTTCTCCTTTTCCTTTCCCTCTTCTCTTTTCAGAAAGCGAGTAATGATACTATAGCCATAATCCATAAAAGGCTAGGACAAGAGTTAGTGCTCATGTCCCAACCGTCAGAAGAAAATGGAGCATCACTTAACCTTTCTAGCTTTGATGCTTCCAACGACCAACCAATCATATAATTACCAAAATCGGAACGTACGGCACGAGATGTCCACGTTTTATCCTTTTATTGGATTCTGAAGCATCGTGTTTAAATAATCGATTTAAACAGGCCCGATGTTTTCTGAATCATCTTGCCCTTTAAATGCTGCACAGTAGGCCTGGCCGTTTTGATATGTGTGACGCATCTTCGACGTGAAACATATGTCAAATAGACAGGACAAATTATGAAGGTATATCCATTATTTTCCAGGATGCTTTCAAGAACTGGCTGTGTTGGTGTTAGATTAGATTAGATTAGATTAGATTAGGTGTATCTTTGTCATTGACGAAAACATGAATGAGATTTTGACGAAGGTTTTTTTGAGGATCAAGTCTGCAAGTGACTATGTGACGAACAATTTTGTCAATATCGCGCAAAAGTCTGTCAATGACAATGACAAATCTCACCACTGGTTAGGATAGACACAAGTAGCACGATCATCAGGAAGTCCATCCAGCTTCTTGGCTTTGCTGATGACATCAACATCGTAGTACGGAACTTTGAGACGATGGTGGAAACGTACATCATATTTAAGGCTGAAGCTAGGCGCATTGGACTTGCCATCAACGCATCGAAGACGATATACATGAAAGAAAGGGGTTCTAGGGACACCCCGAGTTCAGATAGACGGTGACGAAATCGAGGTGGTCGACCAGTTCGTGTATTTGGCTCACTGGTGTTCGCCGAAAATGATACCAGCAGAGAAATTCAAAGACGCGTTATGGCAGGGAATCGTGCCTGCTTATCTAAAAAACGCTGATTAGACCGGTGGTCCTTTACGGCCACGAGACCTGGACTGTGCTCGTGGAGGACCAACGCGCCCTTGGTGTTTTCGAACGGAAGGTGTTGCGTACCAACTACGGTGGAGTGCAGATGGATGACCGAACGTGGAGGAAGCGAATGAACCATGAATTGCACCAGCTGCTAGGAGAACCATCCATCGTCCACATTGCAAAAATCAGGTGACTACGGTGGGCTGGGCACGTAGTAAGAATGCCGGACGACGACCCAGTGAAAATGGTTCCCGAAAGTGACTCAACAGGAGCAATAAGAAGAGGCGTGCAGCGGACACGGTGGGTCGACCAAGTAGAAGGCGACCTGCGGACCCTTCGCAGACTACGAGGCTGGCGATGTGTGGCCATGGATTGAGCAGAGTGGAGAGGACTTCATCGGACAGCAGACAGCCTGATTGGGATGGTAAGGTAAGCTTCAAGTAGTTCTGAGAACTCAGACCTTGATTATCAGGAAAATTGAGGGAATTATCGGGAATCCACAATCGACTTATTGTGTTGGAAGTGTGCAGCTTGGGATTTTGAGAATTGAATTTTGAAATCCAGTGGGAACGTAGGAGTTTCAAAAATTACTGAAAACAACAGGGAAATTTGGAGAACTTAAGAAACATTTTGGAAACTTCACAGAGATTCAGAAAACGTCTGGAAGTTAAGAGATCTTCCGATGATTTCGGGGAAATTTCATGAACTGACTGTGGGATAATAAGGGAAGTTCTGTAAAATTTTGGGCATATCATCTTCAACTTCAAGGTGGATCCATCAGCTCCAAGGAAACTGCAGGAATATTTTAAGAAGTTCTATGACTTCAGGGACATTCAGAGATGTGAGGAAATCATTTGAGAAGTCTGCAGAACTTTAGGAGAATTGTGTAAACTTTCAGGAGAAGCTCAGATATATTTATTTTTATTTTTTTATTGGATATCAAGCTGGAGCTGCGTGACAGCATAGTTTTCAAGACTTGACCCAGTTGAATACATTTTGCTTCTATCTTTGACAATACAGCAGAAAGACTAGCCTTTGTTGGCAGCTTGGACACTGGATTCCGTGTGTATTGTTTCAAGATAGCGAATTCCGAAAGCCGTGCGAGAAAATCGAATCGAGAAGAAAAGGCTTATTATCATTTAAAGAGTGCCACCAAAATAAATGTGATAGCCTATGTTGACAAGTTGATTAATTTTGGTTTCCTCCCTAGATATTCTACTTATTTACTACTGAGCTTTGTATCAAATTAGTTAATTTAAAGAACGTATCAATCATTTCAAGATTTTGCGGCCGCACCGAACAAGTTCTATACTACATAAGCTCAAAACACTTTTGGCAAGCTCTACCGAATTGCGTATCACTTCGGCGTAAGCTCCGTAGACGTAGGCGCGTTGAATCCGACAACCGCGAAAAGTTAAACATGCATCGATGCGTCAATACCACACAAGAAAAGATCGATTTTACAGTCACGTAGGGTTTTGTTCATAGATTAACATTGACTGCTGTTTACAAATGTATGTACTTGAACACTAAGAAATAAGTTAACTGAAATGCTTTTACCGCATATATCAGAGATTTCGCGTATTGAGAGATTAATATAGTTATCAAGTACAATAAACTCAGGGGAAAACAATACCTACAAAAGATAAAAAGTTATCAATTGTCACATACCTCTACTTTTACTTTTTTCCTAAACTATACCTCTCCTTGTTAATTTGCTAAATGTTATTGGTTTGCTTGCGTTTTCTTATTGAAGTTCAAGACTAAATAGGAAGATTTATTCTACAACTTTGAAGGTTAGTTGCTAATTCTTTTGTTAATCTACCTAATGTTATTAGACTTTCTGAATTTTCTTATTTAAGTTCGTTTGATGATTATGATATCTCATTAGTCTAATTTAATAAAGATTGAAATCTCTAATTCACCGAATCAATCATAACCCATGCTTTATTAAGTACTTGCACTTGTGCTTCTAAGCTAAAGTTAAACGTGTTTCGAGTACTTTTGATTTTAGCTTATACCTATTTATTATATCTTTGTTCGACCCAGGTTACCCAGTGACTAAAATGCTTCACTTTGAAGTTAGTTTCTTAGCTGATTTTTAAATTATATACGGTATATGCTCCAACTATGCTCACACGCTTCCACTATATCGCACCAAAAAAAAATACGTATAAGTGAGTATGTCACAATAGAAGCACGCCACAGTGGAAATCCCGAGCCATAGTTCAAACACTTATCCCAAATCAAAATGAAGCACATATAAGATTAGTTACAATACCATGTACAAAAATGATGTTTAACATTGTTTCCTGAGTAATACTTCAATGAAAACAACAATGAAAGCTTGTCAAGCAAATAGAAGGAACACTGTTGGGCACTTTCTGAAATATTTCAATAGTATAATTCCCTTGCAAACCCAAATAAATCTATCTGCGTAAAAATAAATAAAATAAGAGTGATTTGCGGCAAAACTCGCCAGTATCACACCCAACGTCAGTGCCTATACGTAAGCGTACTACGACGCGGCTCTCAATCCAAGGAGTAACAAGTGTGATACTATCACTGCTAGACTAGATCTTTGGTTCTCTCATGCAGTGGTTTATCAGAGAGGGGAAGCTTAGTAATCCCCATCGCCTGCCGATGGCGCCATTCTATCGCGGCATGAGCCAGCAACGCCGGCCATAAACCTACCGTCTCCAACACTCCACCATAAAGCATGAAATTAAGCCCGGCCAAGCGGAGGGGCCTTTCAGGAGAAGCTCAGAGATATTAAGATCTTAAATTCAGACTTTCGGGGAAGTTTAAAGATCTGTAGTTTTTGGGCGAGAATACTAATTAGCCCAAAGATCTGTTAATGTTAAATTATATAAATTCAGGCCAGCACCATGAGCTTCAGGAAAGTTTTGAGAAACTATACGGTGGTCGGAGAATTTCAGGGCAGTCCAAAAAACTAGTTTTATTTAATTGCAGGAACTTTTGAGAAGGGCTGAGCAATAATAGATTATTACGAGAATTTCTCAAATGATCCAAAAACTGTGGGGTCTTTAGAGTAGTTCCATGAATATCAGGAAAATTGGTATAACGTAAGAGAAGGTCCGAGAATTTCTTGTCAATTTAGGGAACTTTATGAAGAAACGGAAACCTTAGGCAACTTCAAAGAAGCTCAGGGAATTTTAAAGATTTTAAAAGAAGTTTTGTGAGCTTCAAGGAAGTATCAACTTTGGGAAAATTGCGGGAGCTTTTACATTATTCTGAGAAATTAAGGGAAGTTTTGAGATGTGTATTGAAGATTATAGATCTTTAAAACTGTTCCATTAACTTCATGGAAGCACTGAAAAGTTTTGATAGACTAAAATCTATCATAACTTTGATTCAGCATTTCAAGCAGTTTTCAAGAAAAAGCGCTGATCACAGTTTTACCAACGTCATCGTTTCGATCCAGGGATGAGCTATAAGATTTTCATTAGTGCTAGTTTTACATTAAGATCGTAGAACTTTTTGCACTGAACGAAAGCCGGCATATCTTTTTTGTCCCCTGAGAATGGCCAAGTTCAAAGACCGAAACGTTTTAACTAAAACGTCGTAACGTTTAGATAAGCATTTTTAAGTTTTATGGCCAGCTGATTGCAGTCAAGTTTTACCCGTGCCCTAGGTTTAGTTAGAGGTAACTAAATTGTGTGTCCCAAATCCCCAAATTACAATTCCGGAGTGATTTGAGATTTGGGCGTAATTGTATTTGTAAACAAACACTGATGACCTTGATTATGCGTGGAGTGCGTTCTTTTGTACGTACGAGCTAGAAGAGCGTTATCAGTGATTGCGGTGGTTCAAGGAAAATTAAATAAAGCATTTCTGAAAACATGACGCTGCAAAGTCTCTAGGCCAATCGGGTGAGATCTTTCCATTTTATCTATTTATATTTTATTTTTTGTCACTGATTTATCAAATGCTCTATATTGACGAATAGAGTTGCAAAATCATTCACCCTCCCACTAACACAACTCTTTCCTTCCTGTGACACCTATGAAGGTAGTATGGGTTCCCTGCACCTTCTTAAGTAGATGTTGGATTAACTTTCCCTCCCTTCCCTTGCGATTGTAAGGGTGTGGCCAGGTGTATAATGCGATGCTTGTATTGTAGATTTTATTTTCGTGTGGGGAAAATCACTAATCCCAAGTGATATTTTCTGTGTCAACACTCGATATTTTCTGCAAAACGTATTAGTTGACCATTATATAGCCACCCACGATTTGTACAATCGCATATGCTATGCTATGCTATGCTATGCTATGCTATGCTAATTGTATTTGTAAACAAACACTTCAATCGCCGATTTATCGCGAATAAAAGCTCAATTTTGAAAACTAATAACACTATGAGGTAGAGGTATGATTCCTCTATCATTTTGTATAGTTTGTTTATAAGATTGAGCTTTTATTCACGAGAAATCGGCGATTGACCTGTTTGTTTACAAATACAATTACGCCCAAATCTCAAATCCCTCCGGAATTATGTCACTCCTTAAAGGGGGCGCTTGGATTTGAGATAGTCGGGAGCAAATATGGAAAATCAGTGAGAACCCAGCTCTTAAATTGAGAGCCAGCATTCTAGTAGGAACGTACTAAAGCAAAAGAAGAAGATGGGTCAAGATTCAGGAAGTTGTGAAATTACCATCAATTTCAAAAATGAGATATTGAAACACTCTGCCCTCTCCACTCACCATTTTTCGATCTTCTTGAAGACTTTTTCTAAAACCTTCTGTCATCCCTATCTGCTGAAATTGGAAGAAACGATTCACAGATACAAAATTATTTTGGGATTGGAATTTGTACGATTTTACTAAATCATATAATTCACAAATTCATGCCATTATAAGTTATTACAAACAATATCCAATTTCACTGCTGTCGTTGACCATTCAGCACTGACATAAATGTATTAAACAATCAACATACATTAGCTGAACAATAACTCAACTATTCAATTCAAAGTTCATAGCCGCTATTCCCGCTCCGAGTGCTATCACCTATGCAGCAATCCCGAACCAATGACTAGGCCAATAATTCTGCAGCCCATGCCGATAAATATTGATAGCTATGGTCTGCCGCAGCGCGTTTTCAAATGTTCACGTGATTCACAGCATTCCTAGCAGGTAACATACAACCAGTATTACGACTCATTAGTACCATTTCGATTGCTTTCCGGATATGACTCCCCTAGGTGCCATTTCTAGCACCGCACGCTCTCCGTGTTTAGCAGCGAAGCACTTTGTATATCTTCTCCACACGCCATTTATTCCGCTAATGACGATTGCTGTTTGTTTTAATCACAACCCTCATATACTTATCCACTGGGAAGCGGGTAGTTGATAGATGATTCAGTTTTGGATGGGCTTCTAGTTGGTTCTAGTTGGTTGGCGAGAAAGGGCTAGCTGACAAAAAAACGCAAAGCCAAATTAGCAATTCGCTCGGCCGACAGCCGTCGAACAATGAACCCGAAATTGCCCGACTCCGACTCCGACTCTGGTTGGCTGCGATGAGCAATCATGATGTGGCCGTGGTGAAATGGAACGAAATTCATTAGGGCAGAACGACGACGATGATGGAGCAGGCAGATCAAACTGGCAACAATGTCTGCAATCAAAACAGGCGGCCGGTCCAGCTGGAAACCATATCTTCCCGAAGACGAAGGGCAATTCTTGCTACCGGGTCGGGAAGATGGATTGGCAATGGTAAGATATAGGCAACTATATGTGCACAATGTGCACCACGGATTCGTTGTGGTGTGTCAAGTCTATATGCTTTTTCCCTGTAGTTGGTCGTCGCGGGCGTTAACCGTGAAGCAGAAAGGAATTCTCTTCTTAGTTAATGGCAGGGAAGAGAATTAAATCAAAGGGGCAAAAAAGTGCAATACGTTAATCACGAATGGTTCTTCCATCACCGGAACCATAAGCTGACGTCAGTCTTAGATAAATGGTTGCTGATTCTACCGTAATAGAAGCAAACCACTAATCGTGATAAGAAGAATTTTTGAGCTTCTTGTTTATTCCCATTAAAAGCTGTGAGTCGATTTCCATTAATTCTATCATGCTGTATAAGCTGCTTATCTAAATCTAACGATCTGCATGTTGTGAGCCAATCATAAATTGAAATCCATATTGTTCTCTAAATTCTTCAATTCTGCTAAGTCTGCACAATGTTTGTGTTCGTATTCTCGATTCCACCTTCAATCAAAGGAAGTAAAGTAATTTGATCGTTGAACCGATTGACTCTCCCACACAACATTAATTCACGATAACATAATTTTACATTTGCCCATACCGAATAATCGCACATAAGAATCACATCAACCTTCCTTTCGCGGAAAAGTTCCCCGTATCGAATTACGCCAAATGGCACGATTCAACTGCACAGACATTTGTCATTTTCGGTCATTCTACACTTTTGAATATGACGCTGCTTTTTTTTTGTTGCTGTCGATTTTGCGCTCATCCGCGTGTGCATTCCAGAGCAAGCGTCGCGGATCTGTTTTGTCATCGTCAGCTCTTTAAAGTAAGCTTATAAAGAGCTCATCTTTTCACTTTCTCAGCTTTAAATCCCAATCGGTGGGACAATCGAGTTTTGGAGTTGGTATATGATTTTTTTCTTTTCGTTTGTGTGATCCATTTTTGTTTCCCTCGAGGCATCTTTGCCATTGTTGCCTTCATCTTCGGTGGGCCTATTATCCACAACCGTCCACAGCCAGCATTCATTCTCGTCACGTTTCTTGGTGTAAGAGCGTCGGGTTCCAAAGCTCGCTGGCCCCCAAAGTGATATTTTCGATTTCAATGGGAGCATCACTCTTGCGACAACGGCTGGGCGATAATTGCGACTGCGGAGAACGACAGTCGAATGAAGTCGCAAAAAAGAGACATTTTTGACCGACAAAATTTGAGCAACTGCCGCCGAGGGATGGTTATTATCCACAGTCATATGAAGTTATGATTGTGGTGTTTAGTCACCTCTTCATAGTGATAGTCGAGGTCTTCCTTCGGTTTATGATGGAATGGAATGTGATGTATTAAATGGATTTTAAAGCTGTATGATGTACTGTTATTTTCGGAATATAATATAATTTACTTCTACGACCACAAGCAAGGATGGCAATGGTCATTCACTCACATTAATCTTGGTAACTCAGTTCATTGTTTCGACAGCTACTTTCCGTTTGCTCACAAACTGATGAAATCTCTCCAAATGAATTAACCTGAACGCGGATACAGACGAACCCCCAAAGGAATGAGTCGAGAAACTGAATGACATCAAAACAGATGAATGCGCAGGATTTTCATTCTTTAGTCGAGATGGGATTCACAGGGATTGATTCGTGAACGTTCACACGTGAATCGATTTATTGTTATCTATGAATGCACGATTGCATTCTTGAGTCAAATAGAAATCAGATGCATAAGGACGAAAAATCATTTCTTGTAGACCACCATTCAGCCGCTGATTCCTACGGATGGAAGCACCAGTCTTACCGTAACCAATTTGGACTCTATACTTGTGTTTATAAAAACATATTTTCAATTTATTGATGAACTTGTCAGAACGTAAGATATAATATTGTTTGAAACAGTTAAAGCAACTCATCTTAAAGAAGATTTTTAAGATTGAACAAAATAGTTCAAGATATTGGGAAACCTAACAGAAGGTCCGTAGTCGCCTCTAGGTGTTACTTGAAGATAGAGAGGGGAATACTCATCATAACTTTTAGATGAAGGATGAATTCATAATTCTAAGGAGAATTTTTATCATTACATTATGGGGTAGCTATTTTCAAGATTATGAATATAGGCATAGATATTGACACTTTGAAATTTTATTAATTGTTTTTAAAATTGTCGATGAATTCTTATGATAATTGGAAAATCAGTGTTTAGGGATGTTCCAATAGAATTTCCTGTAGAATTTCTAAAAACATTTGAAGAGATTTTTCTGCTGATATGAGCTGCCGAGCTGTACATGCTTAGTTTTCCACTAAACCGGCCAAAGTTTTACGAGTGGCAGTGATTCCGTTGGTTTCATAGAGAGGACCTACCAGTGTTTTGAATCCTTTTATTTCCGCGAACAAATGTGGGAGGTGATTGACAGTAGCTAACTACAAGGTGCCAAGAAGGACGGTATTCCACTAAGACGCCCACATTCATCAGGAATGTGAAAAAACAGGAGAAGTACACTTCTAGCTAAATAAACACGGCCACGTTATGCGATCCGAATGTTTCTCGAAGAATCTATGCGAACGAAAGAATGTTTTCATTTGGAATCTTTTTGACAATCAATCAGAATGCGAGGCAAGTAACGTAGGAATGAATCAATGGACGAACTTAAGCATCAATGAACACTGTCAAGCTTTTCATGTTTACGTTCTCTCTTCTCCTGTTGAGTGATCGTGTAACTCTTCACATGCAGGGTTGCAAAAATTGTTTATCACATCAGAAAAATGTACATTGGTGATTTAAAATTGAACGTTACGTGAATGATTCTTTTCATGCCTACTAACAAGAAGCGCCCGTTAACCTAACGCGTTTACAGAATACAAATTTGAGCTTAAAATTGTCTTGTCTTCCCTTTACATAGAAGATCGCTGAGCCTGCTAGAATTTTCGATTGTTGCAGTCTTGTGAAACAACCATCGTTGGAAAAGAATGATATAGACAGGGCTGGTAGCGATACACTTTTTAGTGACATGGTCACTTTTTTCAAGCCAGTCACTACAAAGTCTTATTTTTCAAGGTCAAGTCATTGTGGTCACTTTTTATTATAATCGGCCAGTATTTTCAACTTTTTTAGCGTAAATTTATTTCAGGATTGATAAATTTTCTTGCAGCATGTAGGATAGTCCAATTAATCGATGCCTACATTTTATTCTAGTTTTTTCTACAATTCGAAGGTGTTGTGCTTCAATAAAGCTTTTTCACTTTTAATTGCCTTTCTATATCAGGTTGACTTAATAATGTTCCCTGAGTTTTCCAGGTTTTTTCAGAACTTTGGCGAATGATTTTTAAACGACAACAGCAATTACCGAAAACGTTTTTAAGATATGACAGTTAGTTTTATAGAACCAGATTTCATTAAATAAATGTCGAGTTTTAACACTTACATAATATAAGTAAGTCTGAGATCCAAACAACCTTGAATTATTATATTCCATGTGCAAGTTCAAGGTATTGAAAATTGAGCCAGAATTACGGAAATAATAAATGCTTTATTTCAAGTTTGTAATTCAGATGAAGAAATTAAAAAAGATGAAGAGCGTTCCAATAACTTCACAACTAGTATAGGTCCTTTACAGATGTTTTGAGGAATAAAAAGAAAATGCTGAGTATTTCAGTGAAGCTTCATAAATAATCTGCGGTAACATAAGGGAAATTAACATCTTGAATGTACTGGATGCTTTAAGAACCTCAAGTGGTTCTATAAGCTTTCAAAAAACTGAAGGAACATTGAAGAAGTTCTTTGAATATCATAGAAGATTACCGGTGTCAAGCGAACTTCAGAAATATATAGAACTTGAGGAAAATTGTAGAAACTTTTCAGACGTTCTAAATACCTCAGAAACGCTTGACTACATATCTTTGGGGAGTTTCAGAGTTCTTTAAGGTAGTTCCCGTAAGTATAGTCCAGACTTTAGAAAAATTCAGGATAGTTTCATGATGTGCTGAAAAAAATCGAGAACCCTTAAGATGATCACATAAGTCCTGAGGATTTCAGGAAAGTTAAAAGGTGCTCCCGAGAATTTAGTTTATTTCCGAGAACATCAAAATAGATCAGAGAAACAAAGGGCCAGGTTATTTCCGGAAAATTCAGCAAAGAACCGAGATAATTCCTGAAACGCAATACAATTTATATGAACATCTGGAAAATTTGAGAGTATTTTAATGGTGATATGTCATGGCAATTTCAAGAACTTCAAAAAGTTGTGCAAATTTTGCAAAGTTGATTAGAGAATCAGTGTAAAGATTGAGTTGAAAGATGAGTTGAAAGATCGACGAAGTTCCATTAATTTTTAAAACAATTCGTGAACTTTCAGCAACCACCGATATCTTCGAGAAATTCCAGAGAACTTCTAAGATATTTAGTTATTTTTAGATAGTTTCATGATGTTAAACAGAGTTCCGAGTACTTCGAGGACGATCAGATAACCTCAGAACAATCCCAGTAAAGACATTTGCAGCGATCTACAAGGAGTTCTGAGGAATTATGGGATGCCCGAGAATTATATGATTTGTCCGAAAACTTCAGAAGCGTTTAAGAAAAACTTCGAAAACTTCACAGAAGTGCATAGTCTTCTTAAACGTTTCGAGAATTACATATAAGTATATGAAACTTAAGGGAGGATCCGATAACTTCAGGAACCTTCATGAACATTCAAAAAAATGCGGGAGCATTTCTTAGAAGTTAAGTAAGCTCAAACAATAGGGAGAATTTCAGAGGGATTTCAGTTCGATTAGTTTCAGAAAATTGCCGGAAATTTTATGAAGGTCCCAGATTTTCAGAGAACGTCAGAGAGGAGTTAAGAAAATTATTTAGGTCTTCACATAAGATCAGAAGTTCACGGAGCAAAAACAAAATCAGGACAGTTCAACTAAATTCAGGGCAGCACAACAAACTTTATGAGAACTGCAAACACTTTAGAGAAGTTTTGAGAACCTCAGCAAAGAACAGATAAACTCACAGCAGTTCCGTTTACATTTAAGAAATCAAATTAATATTAATGAAGATTAGATAATTTCAGTGAATTATTAAAACCTTAGAGAAGATCCATGATCGTTGGGAAAATTGAGGAAACTTTAGTTTGTCCGAAAAAGTTCAGGAAAGTTTAAAAATTTGATAAGAAATATTGTGCGCATCTGGCTAGTTTCTCAAAGTGCGAAAGAACTTCAAGGCAGTTGAATTAAGTTCAGAAAAAATGGGAACTACCAATTAGTTCTGAAAACCTCAGAATAGTCCATTCCATATTCAAAGGAGATTTCTCATGAAAATTCGCTCAGTTCAAGTTCTCAAGTGTACTCCCGAAACTCTCATGAAATTATTCTAGAAAGTCACTTGAAACGCTTCTCTGAATTCTCAAAAAATATCACCAATATAAACTTAGAATACATTTCACAATTCCATTGGGACTATCATCAGAATTCAACTTTCTTTTAATTTTCCTTTGAATTACATTAAAATTCTGCTCAGTAAGAAACCGTTAGAAAAATATTTTCAGAACATTTATTGAAATAATGTCGGAATTCCTTTTGAATCTCACTCCTTCTTTGGGATCTACTCACACTGAAAGTATCCTTAGAATTAATTTTCATTTCTCCTCGCACTCACACTCCCTCCTTAGATTTCTCCTCATAATTTGTTTTCCCAACTCTCCTGGCATTAATTTTCGTACTCCTTTGACAATCCCTAGGAGTTATGCTCAGATGCAATTCTAATCCTCCTTGTAGCATCCCTCTCACCCTCTAAGTATTCTGTCCTTGGAATTTTCCACTAAAGTTCACAGGAGATCTGCTCCTTAAAAATTCTATGAGTTTTCATTAAAATTAACTTCGAATTCCATTCAGGGTTTTATTAAAATTCTGCTCAAAACTATCTCAGGCTTCAAATGGAATCGTAAAATCTTCAGATCTACCTTAATAAGTAGAATGCACTTGTTTTTCTCAAAGATTTTTTTCCAGAACTCCCTTGACACGATGTACTTTGAAATTATAATAAAATTCCATGAGCCAGAATTACAACAACTTGTTCAACATTAAAATTTATGGGAAAAATGCATACACCAGATAAAAAAAAGCATTTCAAGCCTCTGATTTTTTTTTCAAATTTATTTGTTATTGAAGATTGCTCCACTATGGATCTATAATGTTCAATGTGTGAATGAAAATAATGAGGAAAAATTAATGTTTTTATTTTAAAAGAGATTCCCTGAAACTTCCAGGTGTTTTCAAGAAGAATAAAATTCCGGGTTTTTCACATTATTTCAGGCAGTAGGCACCCTGGCTAACACCGGAAGTTTGGTCACAACATTTCTATTGCATCTTTCGCTTTAAGGTTCTACAAAGGGTAAGTAACTTTGTGTTCTTCTTCTTTTTTAAATATCATTCAATCATCATCATTAGTTTACACATACAATCATACATTATGAATACGAAAATTTAAAACATGTATTTCATGAGTTTAGATCGAAAATTACCTGGATAAAAGACATTCACTGTATTTACTTACTTGTGTTCTTCAAAGTATAGCACAATTACACGCAATCGAATAAACGAAACTCAAAACGATTGCTTCACAAAATGCTTTGGTAAACCAAATTTATCCTAAAGAAAACCACTTCAACTACTGATTTGCTAGCAATCGTGAAAGTATCATTGAAACAGTGGTGCCAGATGTATTGCCTCTAGCAATGAATTTAAGTTTATTAAAACAAGTGATTGCGAAGATTGACTCATTAACATAGATGAGTGGATGTATTTAATGGTGAATAAATATCAAAAACTGAATAAATAAAACAAAAACGATCATTTTAGTCACATTAATATTGGATTACACACTAACAGGAAAAATGGCAGCAGTGTACGTAACCTATCATTCACTTTCCCTCTCATGGCGGTAAGCTCCAACTAGGATCAACTTTCAATACCGGCCCTGATTAAAGGATGTGCGAAATGTTTGTTAAGGATTAACATCGACATCGAAACCATAACAGCGTGACATTCGTGATCAGGATTTGATTTTAATCCGAGGATAATGCCAGTTGGAGCTTACCACCATCAGGGATGTAGACACAATTTCATACAGCGAGGTCTGGCAATATGATTTTTTTGTCTACGTCTACGTCACTTTTGCTGTTGTAGTGAAATGAAGGAAGAAAGGAGATGGTTAAACCCCCCTCACCATACCAGTTGATATTTATGAAACATGGACAGTTTTGGCGTGGTGACATGCACTTCCAATGAATTTTACCGATCCATTTAGAAAATGATGATCGAATAATATTTCAAAAAGAAGAAGTAGGCAAATTATTTACCCTTTGAAGAAGCTTTAAGGTTCATATCGTACATAAGTGTTTATGAGATACAAATTGAATAAGCCTATGATGTGACATTGTGACAATGACCACCTATTGGCTCGGGAACAGGTTCTGGAAGCCCCAGAGGAAGTGGCCATTCTACGTCATTGGATTCCATGCCAACTCAACATAGTAACAATGGCCACCCAATGGCTCGGGAACAGGTTCTGGAAGCTCCGGAGGAAGTTACCAATTTCCAATTTCAACAAAATCTGGTCATGCGGTGTATCAAAATTTTCAGAATTTTATTGACCATCCATTGAGCAGAGGGACAATGACTACACAATGCTCCTGAAGCAGGTTTTGGCAGCCCCAGAGGAAATGGTCAATCTCTTAATTCAACAAAACCTTGTCATGTGGTATATAAAAATATTCAAAATTGTGTGAACAAGGCACTGGCCACTAGCGGCGCCGGTGGTGTACTGGTAAGCGTGGTTCTGAGGCATAACATCTCTGATCACGCCTTCCTTCGGAAGGGAAGTAAAGCCGTTGGTCCCCGGTTCATGAGCTGATGGGTCGATAGGTAGGGTCCAGGTGTGGGAACTGCCTCCCTGGCATCGGTAGCATTGGTGCTCAGCACGGAAAACAAGATCGACGGAAGACAAATCAAGGTAAAAAAAGCCAATGGCCACTCAATATCCCTGGTACTGGATTTGGATGCCTCATATGAAGTGGTCAATCTCTGATTTTTTTTAAAAATCTAGTCATAATTCATTAGACTTCCTGCCAATTAACCAGAGTGACAATGGCAACCCAACGTGCTGGTAACAGTTTCTGGATGCCCCTGAGGAAGTGGTCAATTTCTAAATTCAACAAAACTGATCATATGCCATATCGAAAATGTCAGAATGTTTTAGATATGTCATTCATGACATGCCAACTGAGCAGAATGCCAACGACCACCCAATGTCCCTGGAAAAGTTTCTTCAGGCCGTGATGTGTTTCAAAGCTTTCAGAATGTTTTTGATAAGTTGGAGTCCAAAGCATTTCTTGACGGAATATAACGGTTATTTAGACATCAAAGTGACTTATACAAGTGTGGTTGAACCTTTACTGCTTTTTCTTAGTCATGATAAAAACAATAACAATATTTTAATTAATTCAAATAAATTCACGGTTAGAATCAGCATGTATTGCAAACATGTTTGCTGGTCGAATGCTGTCACATCGAATGATCATTTTCAATCTTGTAAATTGGCACGGTTTCGAATGACATATTTATTAAATCTACATGGTAAACTGCATGCCTGTTTCCAGTAAAAATAGATTGATAGAACTTTTCTCCTGGAATTTCAGAACCAGTTCCGTAGACCTCAGATAGTCATTGTCACTCTATTCAGTCGGCATGATCTGTAATGAATAAGCCAGGAATTTCTGAAAATTTCGATTTACCACACCTCTGGTTTTGTTGAAATCAGAAAAAGACCACAGGAGATTGAACACTTCCTATGGGACCACCGGAACCTGTTTCAGGGTGGCTAATGTCACTATGCTCATTTGGCAGTGTGTCGAATGCATTGTCTACAACTTTCTGAATATGCCGCATGACTAAATTCTATACACCCCCTCCCCCCCAACCGGGGGATGTAAAATATGCTTAAAATTATGTGGGATTCATGCATGGCGGTCCATTGCAAGAAAACGGAGAAAGAAAAATCTCGATGAACATTTCAAATGGTCCTATCTGCTTTGATCGATTTTTTTCATCGACTTTCTCTTTTCTTAACCACTGCTGTGCAAACAGATTTCGCGCTAATTCTACCACATAGTTTGATAAAGGAGGTTCTTATCTATCGTCCAAAACGTCAAATACAACAGGTTTTGCAGCTGAATTATTGACGAAAAATAAAGTCGATGAAGAGAATCGATCAATACAGATAGGACATTTTGAAATGTTTATCTAGAAATGTGAAGTGTATAAGTGAGAGAAATTAATTATAACAAAACAAAGGGTGCTGACTGGACTCAAACCACGAACGCTGCGATTTTCAGACCTGTGCTTTCTTCACTGCTCTCTCCATGTTTCGAAACATGGATTAACTAAAAGCAAATAAGAAGCGCTCATTTTTTTTTTTTTTTTTTTTTTTTAGCTGCGGCCATTTTTCTGATCTATTGTGAAAGAAGCGCTCATAGTACGATCATTTGATTTTGCATGCATTTTCTGATAAACGAGAATTGGAGAGAATCGAAGCACGTTTGTGCACGTCGTTCTTCGATGATATAAATAAAAAGCTTGGTGAAAAGAATTCCATAAGACTGGACTTATGAACGACGCATCCCAAGTAACATTGCAAGTTTTATAGTGGTTTAATAGCATGCTACAATTCTAAATCATGGTCTACAGAACCCTCATAAAACCAAAAATCGTTACTTGGTATATGAATTGCATGACTTAAATTGTGACTTATGAATGATTTTCGTCTAACATGAGGTAACTCTTATACGCCTTTAACCATTTTATTTTCCCAATCGTTGAAAGACGAGTGGTCAACACACGGGCTCCGTAATCGCAACGTCCATGGTTCGGTTCCAGTCTGCTTCATTTTTTGTCAATATTATTTTTCATAAGGCAAATCAATGAAATTCATATCGATTTCTTGTGGCTATTATGTAATTCTTACGTTCTTTTGCCTCAGTTAGACGAAAGAGTAGACAAAACACGAAATCAAAAAGATAAAAAATCATTGTATCGTTTGCATGGCCAATTTATATTACTCTCAGCGGTATCCGCTGCGGAAGATGATAGGGAATGCAACTAATATTGAATGTTATAAATTGTTGGATTGCGTGTAAAAATCAATGATTGGCCACTTCCTGGTGGACTTCTGAAACCAGTTTCACGGACATTAGGTGGCCATTGCCACCTAATTTTAAATTGGCATGGTCAATAATAACAAAACTGAAAATTTGGATATGCCGAACTCTCGATTCCCATTTAGTACACATTTCCAATTATACAACGGTGAACCTATGGTCTACGAATGTATTTGACCAATAACAGATATGTTTGACTTCTTCGTATACTGTCTGCGGCTGTGGAATAGATTTAGTTACATTTTATCACTACCTCGAGATGACTACGTTGGAAGCAAAACAATAGCAGGTTAAAGAAGAGTTGCATTATAACAAACCATCGCCTAAAAATGCCACTTGGAGTTTTTGGTGATAAAACGTCGCTAGAACTATTCCACTGCCGCAGACAGTATATTAGTAAGTCAGACGCGCACTCTTTCATATCTTTTGCCTGTGGATTTGAGGACATTAATCAAATCCTCTCATTAACTCATTCACGGACGTTAACGGCATCAACAACCCTGCTTGGTACTGAAGATGTTGCCAAGTAGTGAACGAAATACGCGTATCTGTCAAATGAAAAGCAATTATAACGGAATTAAAAGGAAAGATCCCACTCAAAAGCACATCTTTACTAGTTCAGTTCGGTTTCGAAAAAAATATAAAATTTGCTAGTTTAGACCAAGGTTTGTTATGTTTTTATTTGAAAATTGTGACAAAGACAAAGACATCTTTGCTCGTTAAAATGGTAAAAAATATCCTTCGAACCAGTGCCAGTTTTTCGTTTAATTATGTTGGAAGTTGTGATTAATTTCGATGAAAGCTGTAGATTTCGTTAAACATTATGATTAATTTCAATAAATGTTGCGACCAGTTTCTTTTGCACCTGCGATCAAAAAAAAAAAAAAAAAGAAGTTCGGCATTCTATTGCAAACTGTGAGCAATTTTGGAGTTAATTTTATCAATCTCATTAGGGCCTGTTCATTAACTACGTAGACCATTGCCCCGTAACGTGGGTAGATCCCCTTTTCGTGGTACGTTACGGGATGTAAGATCTACCAGCGATTCCTAGCAGGCATGGAAAATCATTTGCATTCATTTCGTGCATTCATTTACATTCATTTGACTCTAACTTTTTTTCTTCAACAGCATTCCGCAAAATAATTTATATAGCTTTTGTAGGTTTTGTTATTAGCTGCAACTTTTGTTAACAAGTCAAATCCGTATCTCTTATGCATGACAAAGCAGAGCGAACAGAAGCCACTACTGGTTTTCAGTGAATGTATTTTACATTCACTGAAAAACAGCAACAAGTTCTGCCCGCTCTAGATCGTAAAGCATAAGAGATACAGATTTGAGTCATGAGCAAAACTTGTAGCTTATAACAAAACCTACAAAAGATTTATACATCATTTTGCGGAATGCTGTTGATGAAAAAAGTTAGACGCAAATAAATGTAAATGAATGTATGAAATGAATGCAAATGATTTTCCATGCCTGATTCCTAGTCGTGACTACTTCAAACTAGGGGAACAGGATTTTTCAGTTATCAAAGGAACACATCTTAGTGATTGTTACACGACCAATCATACCAACTCAGCTACTGAGAATAATTGACTCAGAGAATTTTCTTTCCATACGAAATTTACTCAGATTTGGAAGAAACTGCAGTTACTCATAGCTTATGAGTAACTGCAGTTTCTTCCAAATCTGAGTAAATTTCTGAGTCAATTATTCTCAGCCGCTGAGTTGGTATGATTGGCCGTGTACTTTTTATGCCTTGTTGATAGTGATAAGTCCTCGGGTTGCCTGGACTGAGGATGATCTTTTTTTTTCTTTTGATTTGTTTTCCGTCGATCTTGTTTTCCGTGCTGAGCACCTATGCTACCGACGCCAGGGAGACAGCTCCCACACCTGGACCCTACCTATCGATCCATCAACTCATGAACCGGGGACCAACGGCTTTACTTCCCATCCGAAGGAAGGCGTGATCAGAGATGTTATGCCTCAGAACATCCCGGCGCGCCGACTGGGATTGAACCCAGGCCTGCCGGGGTTGAAAGGCAATCACGCTTACCACTACACCACCGGCGCCGCTCGAGGATGATCTTGAAACAAGGATAAAATGAGTTAGTTAGTCTTCATCTATGTGATTCCTAATCTTCTATTCGTTGTTCCCTAGTTCGAAGTGGTTAAGACTAGGGTTCTGATGCATGGTAGCATTATCGGTGTCATTTCTTAATTTTGTTGCTAAGGAATTCAATTTTGACTGACAAAGGGGCGTGTCTTCGGAGGGTGTTTCAACACTCCAAAGGGTATAAATAGCGGGACCTTTCAATTAGAGTCGGATCCTTGCGATAAATACAAGAGTGGCAACTGTAAAAAAAATTGAATACTTCATCATTTCTCAATAGTGATGGAGTAATACGAAATGCACTAAACTAAGGACACGGGATATACTACAATATATAAAATTACTTGTCGCAGTGGTGTTAGGTTCCGAACAGAGGAAAAAAAAACTACGTAGACAGTATTTTTGGGATTCTTGACCGGGTCCCCCTGCTTAGATAATTGTTCATACAATTTTTATTTAATTTGTATGGGCCGTGGATTATTTACACCCCCCCCCCCCCCTAAACTGTCTATGTTGTTTATGAGCAGCCCCATTAACAGTTTGTCCTGTTGTTTATTTGAACATTATGATCGGTTGTTTCTAAAGCTGAGCTGAAACTGGTGAAATTTTTTGGTTGATTCCGGTAAAAGTTGTTCAATGTTTCACTTGAAATATTGTCAATTTCGTTTAAAAATAATGGAAATTTGGTTTAAAAGTGGGGCAAACTGTGTGTAAACGTTTTACCACTTGATTGGGAAAAAATATTTGAAAGTTGTGATCAATTTCGTTATAAGTCGTGGAATATCTCCTTTTTTCTAAGCTATAGTGGTCGAAACTGTGATGAGTTTTAAATTTATGAGTGTCGCAACGTTTGTCATAAATTTGGTTGAAGCATTGACAGATTATGTTAAGGAGTCGGCGTCAGTGTCGGTTAATTTTAAATTAGAGGAGCAGTAGTAGGAGTCGATCGATTTTCATCCGTCCCTGCTAAATACCTAAGCTCGAAATTAGGGCACGAGTCCGAGTCGAAGTCGGAATATTTTTCCCCGACTCCGCAAGCCCTAATTCTTAGAACAACTTCTCGAGATAGAAGCTGACATATTGTTTACACTTCAAGGATATCTTCACCGGAAGTTTGCAGCCGTACGAGAAGGCGTCCGAATTTAACCACCATACTTAACTGCACAACTTCCCACCCGGTAAACCGAGCCACATTTGCATACTACGTAGGTCTCAAACAAGGCCTCTGCTCAAATTCATTCAGAAGTGCCCGGTGGCGTCAGCGTAGGCGTCGACCGTTGGAGAGGGCTTTTCGGTGCAAAACTGATTTCGTAATCGTGTGGGATTGCAACCATGCAGCACGCCTCCGAGGTAAGCGCACGAAAAACCATTGATTTAGTAATTAAGCCCTTCTCATGAGAGCACTGAATGGGTGCGCGTGGTTGCTCTACTCTATCAGCGAATCCAAGGTCGATTGTTCACCGAGTGTGTAGCATAGATCATAACGAGACGCGTGAGTGTTATCGATCAGTTATTGCGTTATTGATGCCCATAGGAGATGGATTACTCCTCCGCATTGTGTTCAGATCTAAAGCCGATCGTCGGCTTTTTTTTCATACAGCATCCTACACTGCTTGCTTCGCCACGTAAAGGTACGTTTCTTGCTATCTTTGCGGGGAGCCGTTCTTCAACTGAGGTGACGACATTTCCGATCCAGTGAGCTGTACTATGCTTTCGGCTGGAGTTTGCGGTTTGGGGCGGCATGGACTCGTCAAAGATACATCGTTTCAGAAGATGGATTGCGAGTGTTGACTGCCTACAATGTTTCACTACCCGTGCGGGTGTGGTCTGGAAGATCTTAAGCATACGGTCTTAATTTTGCTGTGGTTGACTAGAGTGGCCAAACTCTTTTTCCGTGAAGTAACAACCGCTCTCCGAACTAACCTGGTAACCCCTACCGACTCCCCAGATTGAGTAGGTGTCGCACTAAAAGCGCTGCTTTCATCAACGATCTTCGCCAGTGCAATAGATTTTATTACCTTCTAATTTATGGCGCGATCAAAATGACGCTTTTATTAATAATCCTGAGGAAAATGGAAGTTGTGACAGAGAACAGTCCATGGTGTGCCATTATAGGGAAGCGCCCGGCTTGAAATTTGATAAAACATAAACAGATCACCGCGTTGCGATCACGAACCTTCCGCAACTCGTAACACATTTCAACGTCACGTCGTCGTCAAACGCGATGATTGAATGAGGAGATTTTGATGTGAGTGCGTAGGGGGGAAGATATAGCTTTATGTGGTTCTCTGATCGCGTGCTGCCTGCGTGGAGTATAATTATGTTGTCGCCAGCTTAGAGCATGGGCGCGCAGTCGGTCGGTTGTCGCAAAATTTCAGACGACGTTGGCTTAAAGGTAAGGTTGTGAGTTGGCGGGTAACAACTTTGTGTAGGATCGAAAGCCCTTCTTAGAGCCACGGTTGGTGTAGTGAGTATCTTGATAGCATTTTTTTTTATTGTTTTGAAGTGTTTTTCTGTTGTCTGAGAAGGAAACAGTAATTGCACGGAAATATGCCTACATGTTTTCGCTTGGGCTTGATCGGTTTTATGAACCCACACGACCGACGACCGACGACAAGAAGAGACAACGTGGCCCGTATTTTGATTTGAGTGACAAGTTTCTTTGTCAAGTTGATTGTGGTTGCGGTCTTTGCAGGAGGTCGTGCGGAGGTGTCATTTCATAAAGTTGATGTTATTGGGTTGGAGTAGTAGTGATCAGAGGTTTTTCAAATGTTAAGTATTTCGACAGGTGTTGGAGTTTCTAGAGTTCCCGAAGATGGAAAGTTCTTGAAGCTGTATACATTTGGAATGTTCTTAGAGTACCGTAATTTGCAGGACTTTAAAACGTTATTGAAATTCCGGATGCACTTGCTAAAATTAACAGTTTCAAGCAAAAGGCAAATGGCAGACGTCATTAACTCCGTTGAGGTATCATGTTGATATGCAACGTGATGTTGGCACCAAGTTTTGCTCAAACCTTGACAGACCGTAGCTCAGTCTACCAAGCGTATGAATTTTGTTCGGTTACATTCGAATGCAACACGGAGGATTGAATGCGTGACGCGTTTTAAACAACAATGAATAAATAGGACACAACAATAGTAATGTTAGGTCCAAGCTGGTGTTAAGACCACGCTCTCACGAAAGTTGAGTGCAAAATATCAAAATAACGTAGACCAATTTACAGTTCCAGATCAAGATGCGATATCAAGTTAACCCTTATAACCCCAGAGCCAGAAACATTCAGAACTAACTGAAGCACATTTAGACAATCAAATTATGAAATTAGCCGATCCCTTATGTGTTCCATTAGTGCGGGCGTAGGAGTGGTATTCGTACGGCAAAAACAAAACAAAAACGAAGGAAGGGTAAAAGTAGAATTACCGCAAACCCAGCAAAAACAAAAATCCTCTTCATTCCTACACTTTTTTGGTCTTTGTGATCGGCTAGTCACTGGTGTTAAACACACGACGCATCCCATGGCGTACGAAAGCAGCGAGCGAAATGCAAACTCAGGGGAGCTGCCAGCGATACGAACGGTGGTAGGTTATCCTCCACTAATGGGGAAAAAAAGAAGGCATTTGGGGGAGAGGTTCACAGAACTACCTATACACTATATATGTTTGCCTTATTCGTTCATATTTTTTTTGCTTGCCTTCCGTGCTCGTTTTTCAATTTGCCTAATTGCATTGCTGATGCTTTACGATTTTTTTTTAGTTTCATATGGCAAAAATGGATTGAGGAGGTGTTGGATTGATGCATTAAATAACGTTTTGGATTTTTTAGCGGTTCCATACTTATTCGCTAATTCACCTATTCTTGTATTTTTGGATTGGGATGAAAATTTTCAGAAACGTTCCTTTTGCCCAACAATGCCATTCTCCATCTTAAAATCTCAATTTTGAATCAAGCCTTCTTTTTGAAAAGGGCCTATTCTTGTCGTATACACTGCCGCTCATTACAAGTCCGCCCGTAGCACAAATAAGCAAACCGAGAAAAACGTGTTTTAAGTACGCTTCGTTCCATTGTTTCTTATGTAATGAGACAACCCATTTGGTTGTTTTTCCAAATCTTTCCAGAACAAAGTTTTTGACAAAAACGCAAATGGGAGCGACTTGCGATGAGCGGCAGTTCAGCTGTCCAAACGTACCGAATTCTAGAGTTGTGATCAGTTATCGTGCTGTGATGGACAAGATTTCAACATGAATATTGCAAGTCAGGAATCTTTGGCAAATGTACCATCAGTGACATCGACAAAAACAGTTGACTCTAATGTTGGTGAATATTCGCAAAGTGTTCACTAATAAATTGGGGCTTTAGGTAGTGATGAAACGTCGCTAAAACTATTCCACAGCCACAGACGGTATATGATCAAGTCAAACGAATACTTTTTTGCCTATAGATTAACGGAATTTCTCATAATTTTATCAAAGAACCGCAATCCATGTTTTTGCAAAACACAATAACAAAATTGGCAGGTAGTAAAATGTGTTTTTTTCTGAAAACTACGCATTTTTAATTCAAAACAAAATTTAAAGCCATCACTGTAATGCTAATCAAGCCACTATACAGCTCCACTAAAACCCATTCCTTACTCTCTCCTCTACCTGGATCCCCCTGGACCACTGCACAGTGGTTCAGAATGCAGATTTAGAAGGAATGATATGTTTTGAGCCTGAAATTGAAACGTTAGACTAAAAGTCTCTTCTACAGAGTTGTTGCTTATAGTTAGGCCCTTATCATTAAAATCAAAAATCTAACTTTTTGTTTGAATAAATTAAGGTATACATTCTTCGACAAAGTTATAGCTGAGCTAATTTCAAGCAACTTAATTCAAAACAACTTTTTTGTATCTCTTAAATTGACCGATTAAAAGCTATTTTCTTGAATTGAGTTAGGGTGGCTCTAAAAAAACAGTTATTTTGCTCTAGTTTTCTTATTTCGAATTTCTCAGCAAAGGTGTCTTGAAATAACTTTAAGATCTTTAGAAGGCGCAAATTTTTGCTGCCACAAGCTTGTCAATATCTTTAGCCAATCAAGAGTTATTGACGTTTTTATACTAAAATAAATAAATGTTAATATCTCTAGATGGGGCAAATAAAAAAAAAGTTTTTTTACGGCTTTTGAAAGGGCGTATGTTATTCTCAATAATATGAAAAAATAGAGGTATCTTATTTTTTAAACTCGCATAACATGAATTTGAATTTATTCATATATTTTACTATATTTGGACATATCTTTCTTATTAGAAGAGATACAGACAACAAATTTCACTATAAAATATTCGTCTTAAAAAGTTTTAAAAGTCTCTAGAAAATGACTTTCATGAGAAATTTCAAATAAAAAAAGTTAGAGCTAAAAAACTATTTTTTTCCAGGAACACCCTAAGTCAACTCCGAACAATTACCCTAAACTGAGAACGTTAAGAGATAGAAAAAGTTTTGTTCGACAAAGTTGCTTGCAATTAACTTAACTACAACTTTTTAAAACAACACATGTTTTTATTTTGTAAAACAAAAAAGTTAGCTTTAAAAATTTCCTAATTTGAGGACCACCCTGACGTTTGCAAACACCAAAAGAAGGGAATTTTTAAGAACAAAAACTTCTTCCAAGACACTAAATGTCCAAATATTGAAACAAATGTACTAGCACATTTTATTTAAATTTGTCATTAGAGTGGTCCTATTTTTTTTTTTTTTTGTTTATTAATTTATTTGATAAGGCTCAACCGAATTAACTTTACAGAGCCGAGGATTCTTGATCACTATACAATACATCTTAAAGCTATAGTCAAAAGGTACAACACAATAAACACTTTATCTTCCGCTATCCAAAAAGCCTCCTCCATCAGAACTGGAGTCGCTTCCAGTAGTTTCATTGTATGGCAAATTGTTGTACGCCAACGAGGGTCAGAGCGCGTCCATTGCAGCAATGGACGCAAAACGTAGTCAGCACTCACACACTCATCACGAAACGGTTGCTTTCTAAAGTCGACGACGCATCGACCGAAAGAACTGCTGATGAAGAACAATGAGGAGGACAGAGTGGTCCTATGAAATCCATTTTTTGAAAGTAACTTTTTTATTTGAAATTTATCATGAAAGTAATCTTCTAGAGACTTTTAAAACTCTTTAAACGAATATTTTATAGCGATATTTGTTGTCTGTATCTCTTCTAATAAAAAAGAAATTTAAAATAAGAAAACTAGAGCAAAACAATTGTTTTTTTTAGAGCCACCCTAACTCAATTCAAGAAAATAGCTCTTAATCGGCCAATTTAAGAGATACAAAAAAGTTGTTTTCAACAAAGTTGCTTGAAATAAGCTCAGCTATAACTTTGCCGAAAAATGTTTACCTTAATTTACTCAAACAAAAAAGTAAGATTTTTGATTTTAATGATAATAGGAACTACCCTAGAATTCATTGTCATAAAAATGAGGGCCTAACTGTAAAGAACAACTTTGTAGAAGAGACTTTTAGTCTAAAGTTTCAATTTCAGGCTCAAAACATATCATTCCACCTAAATCCGCATTCTGGACGACTGTGCACTGTGGGGGGGGGGGGGGAGGTGTGGAGCTGTACTCATGCACTTGTCGTACAGTCAGCGCTAGCTAGCATTGCTAGATCGCTGCTCCTCTCTCCATTTACGCTGCAGCTCCAACCTATATATTCTGCGTGACTGCCCTGCTGACGGTATTCCAAGTGCCCTCCTCTCGACACATTTCTACGACGACATTCTCCACGTTAAGGACGGGCATCTCCCTTTGCACTGCCTCGAACCTTGGACAGTCGAAGACCACATGCTCCGGCGTTTTATAGACGTTGCATCCACCGTTGATCTTCCTTTCCGGAATCCGAACTGCCTCTCCGACAATCCGTGCTCACTCTCCGTTGATTTCGTCAGTCTGTTTAGGATGATCCTCTCCAAGAGTTTTCCGAGTGTATCCAGCAGGCACATAGGCCAGTACGATGCTGGATGCCCCGGTGGTTTTCCTGGTTTCGGCAGCAGCTTATGTATCTTCCACCTGTCAGGGAAGTGACCCTTGTCAAGGCATTTCTGCAGCACCATCCTGAACATGTCCGGAGATGCCTGGATCGCCGCTTTCAACGCTACGTTGGGGATTCCATCCGGACCAAGAGCTTTCTTCACCTTCAATCCTTTCGCCACTGCTACGAGTTCCTCGTTGGTGACTTCGACGTTATCTCGCTCTCCTTCTCCGTACGGTGTAGGTGGCCAGGTCGTTGGGTCGTACTTCGGGAAAAGTCCTTCCACGATGACTTTTAGCTTCTCTGGGCACATTTCTGATCTTCGCCATCACGACTCGGTATGCGTCGCCCCAGGGATTGGCATCAGCGTCTCGACACAGCTCCTTAAAACAGTTTGACTTGCTTGCTCTGATCTTTCGTTTAAGTGCGGCCCTGGCGGCTCGAAACACTCCTCTTCGTTCCTCTCTGTCTACTTCTGTTCTTGTTCTTTGAACACGTCTTCTGGCTCTGAAACAACTAACGCGGATAGTGCAAAGTCCCTCGTTCCACCAATAAACTGGACGCCGTCTGTTATTTGACTCCAGTTTCCTCGGCATGGTCTTGTCAGATACTCTCACTAACGTTTCTGTCAACTCGTCCACGGGGGGAGAGGTAGCTCATCGATTCTTCCGGTTCGCCTCCTAGCATCGTGCTATAAGGTACCAGGCGATAACCAGGGTACTTGATCGATAGCTCGATGACGTAATTTCGTTGACGTATGCAATGGGAAATTCTCATAGCAGGCGTTGACGATGGGACGTTGTCGAGTTGTTGAATAGCAACTATCGTGGTAACTCACCGATTACCTGTCGATCTGCCAAATTTGGAAAGACGTCTGCATTGAATTGTCTCATATAATAATATTCCGCCCACTATATCACAAGAAATTGCGAGTAGCTGAGTGGAATGGAGATAAGTTAAGCATTGGGTACAGGACCAAGTCTCCCCTGGGTGGTGCCAGAAGATGAGCGCAATAGAATCATCAAGTTGCCATAAGGCACGGAATGAGACTATTGCATGGCTGGGTAGTCAAAGTCTTCCATTCGTTAGTCATTTCAGGTGGATTAGAACAGGTTTAGGTGGGCGTTGGCCAGATTTGGATTTTTCAGATGTAATCCTGGATAGGACCCTGTCATTGAACGTCGCGTGAAAGTGGAACTTAATGAAGGCCTAAGTACTTTTTCGTAGTTTTTAGTTTTCGGATTTGATATTTTACAGTGGCCTGCTTACTGAGCAGAAAAACGCTGTTCCAGGTCCTTACATATCAAAGAGATTTATGGTAAAATCGCTTGTGTATCGTGTATTTTGCGAAACACGTTGTTGTCGTTGGTTCCGGGTTTTAATGGATACACAAATTTGAGCAACGGTATTATGTGATATGAGGGGCTCGGTGGCCTTAGAGCAACCGTTTTTGCTTACTGAGCAGAACATCATGAGTCCAATCTCGGGCCCATCCACATTCAAGATTCGTCAATCGTTTTATTTGTTAATATGACTACATGGTAATAACAGCAACTCGGTGATTAAAAAGGTGCTCGTCTGCCTAGTGGCAAACGTTTTTGCTTACTGAGCAGAAGACCGTGGGTTTAGTCCCACGTTATATGATCGTTAGGACATCAATTCAGCTTATCGTTTACCAAAACGAACCCTGCTGCAAACCCAACCCTCTTATCCAACATCCCAGTGATTCCTCGTGGAAGTGCAGATGTGTTCTCGGCTTCCATCAAAGCGAGTGTCATGTCAACACAATCCTTCCCATTCCTTTCTTGACCTGTGTTCGGGCGCGGCCGGCGCTGGTATTGCCTAATTTAAGATCACCAGTTTTTACACATTGAGGATGATTGCTAGTCCCAAGCATCGTCTATTGGTTCTCTGTGTAATTACAGCTGATCTGGCAGTAACAGAGTAGCAACCGTGGGCGGTCAATCAAGCTCAAGCTCAAGCTCAAGCTAACGTTTCTGTCAACTCGTCCACGTTCGGAACCACGGGGCTCGTCAACGAAAAGATCCTTGTCGAAAGCCTTCGTCTTCCACTTTCGGTCACAAGTTTTCGTCCTCCGTACTGCCACAGTATTCCGTTGGCTGATGCCATATCGGATCGCCTGATGGTCGCTATGGGCATATGCTTTGCAAACTCTCCAATCCATGTTTGCCACCAGTGACGGACTGCAGAAAGTAACGTCGATAATGGATTCTCGGCCATCTCTGCGAAAAGTGCGTTGGCCAGCATAACTTCCAGTTTTGCCAGAGCTTCCAGCTGACTGTGCCTTCTTGCATTGGAACATCTGCTTCCCCATTCCGCTGCCCAAGCATTGAAGTCTCCTCCGATGACTGCCGGTCGTCATCCAATCAGAAGATTTCGTTAATTTTGGCGATCACGAAACCTTCGTATGAGCTCGCAATCACTTTTGAATAGGGTATCTGCCCATAACTTGTATAGCCGCCATCCCAGCTCTATCCGCCACCCAGTTACCGTTATCGGAAGGGACTCGATACGGTTCCGCAATGATTACAATGTCGCACTTTGTTTCTGTTGTCGACTGCCACAACAGTTGCTGAGCAGTGTCGCAATGATTGAGGTTTATTTGGGTTACTGTTGGCCTGCCATCGCCTTTTTGTATGCTAGGCATTTGAAGCCTCCCGTCGTATGATCGTTTCCGTCCTATTTTTTGCAGAGCATACACCTCGGTTGCATCGTGCAGCCTTTTGCAATATGACCTTTCTCTCCGCATTTCCTGCACAGATCAGATCTGTCAGGGCCATTGCAGTTCTTCGCCTGGTGACCGAAAGCCATGCACTTAAAGCATCGCTCCCGTTGCTTGGTAATCCGAGGAATGGCTTTCAGCGAGCACACTGACCACCCAACCTTGACCTTGCCCGTCTCCAACAGCTTATTCGCTGCAACTGTCGAAAGCCGTATCACCGCCGTTTGCATTACGCCGTACGCCTTCCTCATCCGGATTGACATCGGGACGTCTCCCAGTTCCACTTTTGTTCAGAAGAGGCATGTGATTACGGGTGTCATTTGACGGTGAAAACGAAGTGAAGTGATTGCCGTGTAAATCAAATGGGAATCACTTCACCGTGAGTGACAAGCTGTCACTTCACCGTGTAGTGACATCGGTAATAAGGGCCACTGTCTCCTGATTTTTGACAATGTTGCCAGTCTTCTTGATTTGTAATCTTCGGTTTTAGCAAACCATTGTTATTGTCAGTCCATTAAGTTTAGTGACTCGGAGTGAACAGGAGTGTGAACATTTACATAATACCCAAGTAACCAAAAGTTCCGCATTCAACGATTAAAATCATTAAAATTAAAATAAACTTCCAAGTTTCATAAAGTTCAAATAAAGTTCCGACCGAATCTTCAAGTTTCATAAAGTTCAAATAAAGTTCCGACCGAATCTTCAAGTTCCATAAAGTTCAAATAAAGTTCCGACAGAACTTTCAAGTTCCATAAAGTTCGAATAAAGTTCTGACAGAACTTTCAAGCCACATGAAGCAATCCGCACAAATCTTTATTAGTAACAAAATTTAATGTACGTAAACATGAAATGATCAGTGGCCCAAAATAAATCATAATTCTTTTATTTATGCAGTGCATCAACATTCTATCAAAACATAAAAAAATTAAAAAGTAATTTCCTAGATTCGAACCCGTGTATTCGGCGCTATCTACGATTGCTAACCTCTGCATCACAAGCAACAATCAATACGAAACTAACGATTTTAAATTGGCTCACTACTTGACTAGCCTATTGGTCCCAAGCAAATTGATTAACGTATCCCATTCTAGTCGAAATTCTAGTACTACACTATGTTTGTTTTGATTCGCTACGAAAGTTTGACTGATAAAATAAGGGGTTAGTGAATTTTCCTATGTTTCGAGGGGTGAATCGATTAGCTTGGGACCGAAGAGAGTACCAGAGCTGAGCCAAAAAGTTGAGCACGTTTCTTCGGGACCTTCTGGTCTTAGAGTTACCTCTATGCCACAAGTGTGTTGGAATCTCATGCCAGCAAACACCAATTTAAAATTCATCAAGGTGTTGTGTTTCATTCTCAAGTCAGTCAGCTGGCACTGAAAACTCCAACAGTAGGCTCACTTTAAGATATCTGAGATGACGTAGCGGTTCGTCCTGCGGCTCTCACGCAGAAGGATTGGGTTTAATTCTTCAAACAGCTCCAATTCTACTACTAATGCTGATAAATCAATACACATTAATACCTGCCTTTAGAAATAACTTTCATAAAAGTGTGAACTAAATATAATAGAATTGGTATAGAGGACAAACACCTTTTTGAATTAATTTTCTAAAAGTTCCGTTCAAGTTCCGCCAGAAGCTGCTTAGAATGCTCTTAAATTATGGTACCGGAACATTCAAGTTCTTATAGGTCTTATAACGACTTAAAAATGAGGCTGCCTAGAATTCCATAGACCACCTTCAACCAAACAGCTTAAGCCACAAATAGCCTTTTATCAGAACTTTTGGTTACTTGGGTATGATCCGGTAACGATTACCTGTGGCTAATTTCCAAGGGTGAGAGGACCACAGTAAGTAAAGCTTAATTTTTAAATGACAAATTATTGAGATTTCTTCAAAATTAAAAAAAATATGATGCTCCCAGCAGAACTTCAACAAATATTTTTAACAATGTTTTTTTAGGGTTCAAACTGAGCATGCAACCCTACAGAATCATATCATCGGAAATTGAGTCAAATCAGTTAATGTTTCTGTTTGAGAAGAGTTGTTAAGAATTTTACTTATTGATGCAATACAAACAATATATTGTTCCGTCTGTAGAAGGATCATGTTCCTCATAGCTGTACACGCTGCGAAACCATTACAAGGCAATCACTCCCGGTTTGGTGGGTCCAGATTAGCGGGACAACAAAGACGACACAAACACTACCAGAAATATAACTGAACGGAAACCGTTTCTTCTCTGGCATCCTCGAAAAAAAACCAAAGCCAGTGGATTACCCATGTGAATTTGATGGAATTGAGCGAAAAGCACTGGCAGTAAAGATTAGCATTTACAATCGGGATCAAACCAATGCAAGTCGATCTTTAAAACAAAAGTAGCGCTGATCAGAAAGGTAAGTAGAATTGGGTATATAAGTGCTAAATTATTGAAATAGAATTGAAATTTAAAAAAAAATTGGAGAACAATCATTACAATTATCCTCAACCAGTGCTGCAAGCTCTCGACAATACACAGCGATATTCAAAATTCTGCTTTGGTTACTCATTTGCGCTAACAGTCACCGTCAAGGCAAACCATGTCAATTGTCAGTGACAATGATGTTAGTGACGAACATGTGCAGATTTTTTTTGAAGGACGTTGCATTGTCAGAAGAAACATGGCCTGAGAACGTGTATTTCCGTGAATTTGAAAATCGCTCAAAAACCGTCAAGTCATCAGTATTGGTGCGAAACCACCAGCGGATACCGGTGGCCAATAGTATCCTCTACATTGGAATCAATCAATTCACCGCTGCTTGCTGAAATCAACCCAGAACGCACTGCCTGTAGCATTGTGGAAGCCCTTAGTCCTCCCGACCCAGTCGTGCTTGCTGTTTGTTCCTGCCTCCACAGTCGTTCTGGACCAGTGGTCGAGGTTGGTGTCGGGGTCTTCCAGAACCCTCTTACAGGCAAGTATTCCTCACACGCAAACCAAAAATCTATTACAATGAATGTTAGTTCCGTTTCCTATCATCCTCTGTTCATGAACATCGCAACGAATGTTAGAAATTGACCATGCAGGCGATGTAATGGTTTTTTGTCTTTTTTTATTTCGTGTTCCATCTACGCTTTCGACTATACCAGCAAGCTTGTAGAACGACGTACATTGTAGAACATTGTAGAACGACGCACACACTTATCTCGAATCTCTCCTGCAGAAAAAGCATACGAAGTCGAGCATGCGAGAAAATGAGCGCTTCATATTTGCTTTTAGGCTGACCATATTCAGAAGCATAGAGAGAGCAGTGGAGAAAGCACAGGTTTGATAGTCGCAACGTCCGTGGTTCGAGTCCAGTCGGCAACCTTTTTTCTATTTTTTTCGACATAATTAATTTCACTCACTAATACACTCTACATTTTTCGGTCTCCAATTTTCTTACATCGGACCGCAGTTAGGTATATCGCATCCTCGGTTCATGCGGTCTCCACTTACATCCTCTGATGATGAATCCCACATAATTGTAAGCGAATCTTACATCCACCGGTTGGGTGCACGTATCAGCAATTCGTTGGTTGATAGTTCTTTGGCTTCCAGGATATCGTTACGGCCTGACTCTAACGAAAACAAAATTCTCAATTCCGAACCAAACACCAGGATGGTTCACCTAGAGCAGCAACGAGTACCTCAACGTTATCTTCCTTCATCATCGTTCACTTCTTCACCGGGCTGCACTGCACTCAGAACATTGGAAGCCCCTAATCCCTCCGACTCAGTCGAGCTTGCTGGATCCCGCCGTCATAGTCGTCCCGGTCCTGAGTTCGGAAATGGAGACGGGGTCTTCCAACCTGTGACCACAGGCAAGTACAGTTGCATAGATGAATATTTGTCAAGTTCTGATACCTCTTCGAGTTGCAGTTTACCTTCTTGCGGGACACACGCTGTATCTCAACGCGGTTTACGTGTGTACTATCAAAACACCAGAGGACTCAAGACTAAATTGGACGATATTTATCTTGCTGCGCTTGACGAGGAGTTTGACGTTTATGTCTACCGATTGGACCGTAATCTTGCCAACAGTGTTCGTAATCGCGGAGGTGGTGTTCTCGTAACTGTTTCCAACGCATTTGCCTCTTGCCAGATCGCGTATGAACAATATACATACTTCGATTGAGACTGTTTGGGTGAAAATTAGCCTCGCTTCACGGAGCATTTTTATTGGAGCGGTGTACATTCCCCCTGAACGACGTCTCGACTGTAGCATAATGCAACTTCATATGGATGCTGTGGAATTTGCTTCTTCTATGGCTAATGATTAGGACATTATTCTTATGCTCGGTGATTTCAATCAGCCTGGGCTTATCTGGTCGCACTCAGGTCAGAGATTTGCATATCCAGATCCAATAGCATCTGTTACTACTCCGGCCAGCCGCTTGCTTGTGGACGGTACTGGTTTTCATGGATTGAGGCAGATAAATCTAGTTCCCAACTTTCAGTCTCATTTCCTTGACTTGGTGTTCGTTAGTGAAAATTCACTTCTTGACTGTACCGTTACTGAGGCGCCTGATGTCATCGTTCCTCTTGACAGCTTCCATCCTGCTTTGGATATTTCTATCGCAAATAGATCTCAACTTCACTTTGACGAAACTTCGATTGTCTATCGTCTCAACTTCCGGAAGACTGATTTACGTTTGCTGCGACGTTCCTTGTCCGAGATAGACTGGAACGTGTTGAATGACCTGGAGATCGACATAGCTGTCGATCGCTATAATTGCTTTCTGCGCGACTGTATTTCTGCTTCAGTGCCAAAGTGCCTACCTCCTAGAAAACCGCCATGGACTAACACTACTCTCCGCAACCTGAAAAGAGCACGTGCTAGAACACTTCGTGCCCTTATTCATCGGCGGTGTTTCTTGACCAAACGGAATTTTTCAATTGCCAGCAACAACTATCGCCGCTACAACAAGCTTCTCTACCAGCGGTATGTAATTCGTACTGAACGCAATCTGTGAAGCAATCCTAGGGGATTCTGGTCGTTCGTGAATACTAAAAGAAAGGAAACTGGTCTCCCGTCGAAGGTGTTTCTGGGCAGCGACGTAGCATTGACAACTGAGGATAAATTAAGGCTTTTTGCAAGGCACTTCTCGAGCGTTTTCTCGAACGACTCACCATCGCAAGCTGAAATAAATCTAGCAGTCCGCGATGTGCCAACCGATGTCGTAAACATGGATTTTTACTGTGCATGTTGAAATGGTTCTCTCTGCGATAAGGAAAACTAAATCTTCTTTTTCACCCGGACCGAGCGTTATGCCATCTGCTGTGCTGAAAAAATGCTGTGATATCTTAGCCGCCCCGCTGACCCTGCTTTTTAATCTATCGCTCCATCAGCGTAAGTTTCCCACGCTTTGGAAATGCTCTACTATGTTCCCTGTTTCCAAGAAAGGAGACAAATGCAATGTGGAAAACTACAGAGGGATTACCTCGCTCGGGGTCGAATCTAAAGTGTTCGAGTCGCTGGTCAATGAGAGATTGTTTGGTTCCTGCGAAAACTACATTAGCACCTGCCAACATGGCCGCTCCGTCGAAACGAATCTCGTCAGCTTTACGTCTTTCTGCATGGAAAATGTATCTAAGAAACTCCAAGTGGATTCTACTAGCAAAACTGGACTGGATGTTCTGCTCCCTTCTGCAGTTGGCTGAGATCGTACCTCGTACAACGGCAAGTTACTGTCTGCATCGGAAACTACTCATCTTACTGCTTCTCGAACACTTCCGGAGTTCCACAGGGAAGCATACTGGGACCACTGCTCTTCTCTCTATCTGTGAATGATGCAACGTTTATCCTGCCTAGCGGAGGTAAATTGTTTTTTGCTGATGACCTGAAAATTTACATTGTTTTTCGCAACCAAGCTGATTGCTTAGAATTACAAAAGCTTCTGTAGATCTGTCATGATTGGTGTGTGCGTAATGTTATGTTCCTGTGCGTCTCAAAGTGTTGTGTGATTAGCTTCCACCGAACTAGACATGTTATTTTGTTCGATTATAATGTTGCTGACACTGTACTCCAGGGTGCTGATCACGTAAAAGACCTTGGCGTCGTGTTGGATGAAAGGCTTACTTACACTCGCCACTTCTCAGCCACCATCGACAAAGCGAACCGTCAACTAGGATTCATGTTCAAAATCTCAAACGAATTCCGGGATCCTTTGTGTTTGAAAGCTCTTTACTGCTCATCGGTGCGCTCATTGCTTGAGTTTGCGTGTGCAGTATGGATTGCACGATTCGAAGCTGTCCAACGTAGATTCTTCAGATACGCATTGCACTATCTTCCTTGGAGCGACCCGCTTAATCTACCACCGTATGCTGATCGCTGTCGTTTGCTGGGCTTGGATACTCTTGTTGAGCGGAGAAACGCATCGCAGGCTGTCTTCGTTACCAAAGTTTTGCTTGCTGAATATGATGTGCCGGAGTTACTGGCTAAGATTAATGTATATGCACCTGTTTTTTTAAGGCTTTATTAAAGAGATTTTTAGCCTTAGGCTAGTTCATCTCTAAATATGCACCTGTTCATACACTCCGTCCGAGAGCTTTGCTACACGTGGAAGCGCACAATACCAATTATGCAGCTAACAGCTCTCTTGTCGCCATGGTTCGTCAATTCAACGTGGTATCCGACCAATTCGATTTTGGCATCACTTCATCCAGATTTCGTAATCGCTTAATGTCGGGTAATTTTAATGTATGACTACTTTAAGCTTTAAGTGTTTCATTAAGACTTTAAAGTCAGATAGACTAATAATAAATAAATAAATAAATTAGCTAAATTTGAAACAAAATTAAATGACTTGACCAAAAAATGGAGCCGTTAAAGTGAACAAGTATCTACGTCCTAAACTGCTAGGATAACAATAATGTGACTCAAAATTAACAATTACACTCATTGTGACTATGTGAATCTTTGTCATTAACTAAAAATGAATGAGATTTTGACAAAAGTTTTTTTTTGAGGATCAAGTCTATCAGTGACTAAGTGAATAACAATTTTGTCAATATCGCGCGAAAGTCTGTCAATGACAATCTCAGCACTGCCATCAACTTCTCATGTGTCTTTAAAATGCGCTGGAATAACATTTCTTACTAAATGTATATCGTCTTCTTCTTTGGCTCAGGCATGGTCTTGCTTTATAGCTGTGCATTTACCACCTGAGCTATGGGAGGCCCAACCTTATCCTTAGTTGCTATGAAGTCTTTAAAACTTCATTGAAAATTCCAGAACTTATCCAAATATTTCCGGAAGCCCTTTAATTTTCTTCCAATTTCTTCACCTTCATAAAAGTTCACTGAAATTCATGGAAATCATGGAATTCCTAGAAATTAAAATAACCATGCCATATGTCATCCTCATCATATATCATAAATCAATGCATATTCCCAAAAACAGTTCACCGAACAGTTCCCACTTAATCCCCTGCAGGTCTCGTAGGTACCCACATATTACATTTCGTTCTGTATGCACACTATTCGAAGCTCGTCGCAAACATCAATCTTCCGCCTTCCTGTGTTGTGTTGCTTCTCCCATGTTTGCTTGTGCCAATCCCGGCCCCTGCTGAAGGCCTACTGGAAGAGACAGCCTCAGACAAACAAAACTTCGCGTCGTCCGTCGCACCACGACGAAAATGCCACGGCAGAAAGCATGATGTTCCACTGAATGCTTCCATGTTCAGCGGTGCGTTCCCTTCAATCTACGAGACCGCGACCGACCGGTCCAGTCCGAGTGCAGGTTCGCAAGGAATAACATCATCAGCAACAGTGGCAACTCCAGCAGCGGTATGGTAGCATTTTTATTGTACTGGAGTTATGCATAACTGTCTGCCCTCTGTCAACTCCGTACTACCTGATAGGTTGATAGGCGGCCGGCAGTGCTGGGGATAGTGTTGTTAACTTTTCATGGAGTTCGAAACCGCGGATAGGTAAATTTGTTTCCACAGCATTGATTATCGCTAAATAATCTAATGATTATTTCCCAAAACCGTCATTCCTAGAGTAAAAAAAAAATCCCTGAAAATCTGGAAAATCTGTAGGAAATCCAAAAACCCGTACACTTGACCACACTGGCCGGAGAATGCAGTAAGCCCGTGAGCGAGGGTGTATCATTGAGCTCCGCTTTGTGCTCCCGTTCGTGAGAGCATCGCTCACGCTTTCAAGCGAGAAGCGAATCGATCAAGAGCGAAAGTCGATCATCGGAGAGAACGAGCGTCGGTCGGTCGAAGGGATTGTGAGTGGGAGAGAGAGAGAGAGCCGTGGCGCTTAAGTCCATCGCATAGGGACGTTAAGTCAGTCCAGCTTAAACCGTGCACGTGAGTGGAAGTGTTTTGTGCGTGATTTGATAGTTTCATTGCGAGCAAGAACTGCGGACGGAGATGTTGTTGACAAACGGTTACGGTGCTGCCTGATGACGACGAAGAGGACGCGTCCGGTCGGTTGTTGAACAGCGTCAGCATTGTTCGGAATTTTTAGTGCTATTACGACGAGGAGACGGAGCAGACAAGAATAACAAGAAGACAAATCGAAGAAAAGTGCTGATAGTACACTGTTGTGATTAGTTGCGGGTCGTACTGTGTAGTGATATTGGGAACAGAACTTGGCTGGCTCGGTTCTAGCGGATGAATGGCGGCATCTTTATCAGTAGTTGGAGTTGTGCGACTTGTGGGTTTGTGATTTTTTTTATAAATTTGCATGAGTGCCTAAGAAGAAATAGTGGCTGTGGTTTGCTATTTTTGGATTGAATCAGGCGAAGAGCGAATGCCATGTCGTTTGAAGTGAAGCTTAACGAAATTGCGTGATTTGTGAGACAACCGAAAAGAGCTGCTGTTGGTAGTGATTTGATGTGTAGAAACGAATTCTTTTTTTTTTCAACAAAGAGCATTTTTGGAGCAATAAGAAAGTTTAAATGAGATAATGCACCGGAAATAATTGGTCTGTGAAGCAAAACAAAAAAAAAAGTGGTGTTCAGGAAGATCTGTGAAAAGTTGCGAAAACGGTCTTTCTTTGACAGTGAGAGTGGTGCAATCAAAGCGTAAATTGAGCGAAACCAAACAACCAACGAAAGCAAAACAAAACGAAAAAGTTGTGAATTTCAAGAAGAAATTGTTATGAAGTGGTCGGATCTGGCCGCGAATGTGCAACTGTCATAAAATGATTTAACGAACAAATTGTTTCGCTTATTACTCACGGAAGGAGCAACACAACGAAGATCGAGAAACAATCATAAAGAAAAGACGCTACGGCGGTGGATAGAGGAGATAACCTTTTGGATTAAATACATTTGCGATCTGAACCGAGCGACTGACAGCTTCCAAAGGTGAGTAATTGAATACGAATTGCAGATGAGGGTTGGAATCTAATTGATATTCGCTTCGGGGGAGTACTGGAACAGCAGTAGCAATGCGAATATTTCTGCTAGATCCATTGGGGGTTGGACATTGACAGATTGACAGATTCATATGCTTACCTGATTCTCCATCGGCATTCCGGATTGATTCAGCCACTTAAAAATAGGTAATGAATGATTAACACTTGTTGTTCTTCCGAGAATCCAATTCAAGCAGCAAGTGAATGAGCGGGAACGTGACATCAGCTCGGTTGCGTCAAACAGCGAGCTAACGATGTCACCGAATGTCGTAGCCTGCTCTGATCTACCCGGCCCTTCCGAGAATACTTTGTGGTTGTTCTTCTCTATCGGAATTCGAATTTTTAATTGCTCGGAATTCTTAACCCCACACCCGAAATATATTCAACCGCGTAATTTATGTCTAATTTATTCGTGAGCCCGAAGAGAACAACCGAATGAGAGAGAGAGAGAGAGAGGCGAACGAAGAGAGCGAACTACCTTCGGTCAAGTCGTCTCTCATCTTCGCGTTACGCATCGTTTGCTTTGTAGGTGAAGCGCTAGAACCTCCGGCAGGCGGGCGGATGTTACGCTCTAGCTGGCACGCAGGCCCTATGGATCCACTAGCTTCTTACGGCGCGCTGATGGTGCTTTGATTGGCACGAAGAGGGGGGATCAAGAATTCGCTCTTAATCTTTGACCTCGCATGCCCTCGTCGCCCCTAACAATAGAGGAATCCAAATGGGGAATAGGGCTACCATTGGTATCGTTTTGACATCTTCTTCTTACTTGGCTTTATTACGACCCCACTGGGACTTTACGTCCGCTCTTAACTTAGTGTTCTTTGAGCACTTCAACAGCTGTTAATTGAGAGCTTTCTAAGTCTGTACGATTTTTGCAGTCTTAGTATTATTGTGTTGCAAGCTGAGAAACGTTTCAACTCGAAAAAAAAACTCCTAGACCGGACCGGGAATCGAACCCAGCCGCCTCCAGCATGACCTTGCTTTATAGCTGTACCTTTACCGATGGAGCTAAGGGAGGCCCATTTCGTTTGAACATGCGATCGTCTTCTGGGCAACCGAGGGCATTGGCTACTCGTACGCGTGAAAAATGAAGCAGGGCCAAACAAAAATGGTAAACACACAGACCCCGACTAAGAAGCAGGGAAACAACACAAGGCCTTAATCAGGCGCGGACGCTCTGAAGATCTGTTATTTCCGAGTACCCAGACTTGTACTTTTTTTTTTCACAACGAAAGAGAAGTTTGGGGGAGAGCAAAAGTAGAGAGCTCTAATTGACTGGTGCACCCGAAAGCGCAGAAGTTGGCCTCCGGATTGGAAGAGTAGAGTGCGTTCTTTGAAGAAGACCTTCTCCGGACCACCGGTTAAAAAGCGATGATGGATTTTTTTCTCTCATCGCTCAAAGATCGGTAGTTATTGGGTTTTTGTTTTTGGGCAGTTCTTGCACTGTTTCAGCGCTGCCGAGTCAGGCTGGCCAGATGTTTGACTTGGCGGGTTGATTGAGCGTGAACGGACTGCTAACTGGATCGGGGTTCTTGTTGATTGATGCAGGTTCAGTGGCCGATTGATTTGGGAGTGATAGGCAGGGCGATTCCAAGGAGTTGAGTGAAGTTCTGAGAACTTATTTGGTATCAAAAGTGATTTAATTTGTTGGCATCAATCGTTTTGAATTCTGTACATTAACAGTATTTCCATCGTTTGCAAAGCAAACAGTCGATTATCACTTATTCCATAACTTTCAAGAGCTGTTTTATGGCACCAAATCTTTTTTGGTCATAAAATTGAATCAACTGAAATCTTCTTAAACACAATGCCCGCTGCTGTCACTTCAACCGAGGTTGAGGATTGGTTTGATTTATGGTCGCCGTTCGGCACTGGCCAGCCGCAATCATCCTTTGGAGTAAATGAGCGTGCGTTGCAAAAAAGCATATTTGCCGGTGGGAATAAATGTATGTATGCAAATACAAAATTGAATGTTAAATATGTGCTTTAGGTTCCAATTTTCCCCGCCAATGGATGGAGCTGTCTGTTAAACGTCAACGGTTCTATTCTCCATTTAACGAAGGTTTTCTCTAACCCCTTTAAGAAAGGCGACGATCATCGGCGAAAACAATGTTTAACGAATTGAATTAATCCATCCAGAAGAAAAGGCGGCTACTGCTGACGCTGAATTTATGTGCATATTAAAGCGTAAACGTTTTCAGAATATGAATAATTAATTCGGCGTTCCATTCCGTGCGTACAGGAATATGTAAACAGCACTTTGTTGTATTAAAGCTCCTCCGATGAAGAAAGAACGAACGAACGGGGTTTGGCGCAGTGATTTGCTTATTATGAAGATGGCACCCGGGAGAATTGCCAACGGCAGCAGACATGGCTGCGGCTGCTGCTGCTGACTCTAAGTCATGTAAATGATGTTTTGAATTTATGATCGCACTTTAGAGAAAGGGCTGGAGGTGGGTTGAAGTTAAATAACAGGATCTAAACTCACACTTGGGGTGCGAACTGACTAGGTGCGATGGACTAGGAGGAATATGATTAGAGGGCTTGTGGCTGTGGTTGTCAGGAAGTGATTTGAACTACATTTTCTATTTCAAAACATCCGGCATCAATTTCTGTTAAAACGGATCATCAATGCAAAAGGAACATCAGAAATTGTTCGAAGTTTATGATCAATTGCTGATCTATTCTCGCTTATGTTGAAGTATTCAACACAAATGAAGGATAAGTAAATTCATACCCTTCGACAATGTACCTCTCTGACCTCGGATAAGCCACGAGTATACGGCCCAACTCCTATTAGACTTAGAAATAAGTGAATTTTGCTACAAACAATGAACAACGAATTATCAGCTCCGTAAAGCTAACGCGATTGAGCCTTCCAAATAGACGAACTAGAAAACAAAACACAATTAAATTCAGTTTAGGCACAGGGATGCGTCATAAATTCGAGAGGAGTAGGCTGTGCGTCCGTACGGCCGTGACGTTTGTTTTCTTTGTCGCGTTTGAAAATTTGGAAAAATTAAAAATTAAAATTGATGTGAGATAGTTTGTCTCGTAATTGGAGCACATTTTCCGCGATTCGAAATTCCAGTGACCTGTGTTATATTGATACTTGGGTGCTGATCCGGTTAACAACTACCATAGATGGACCTGGATTCGATTGCCCGGTTCTGGGTCGCCACCAAAGCCGAGATTCAAGAAGTTATTTTCACGAGCAGCTCAATTCCTGGCGCAAATGGCCAATCATCAGCAACGGAAGATCTTCCATTCGGAACACCGCGAGTGCACGTACATCGACGGTCTGCAAGACCTACAATATCGCTCAGCTTGTTCCTGGGGCTGCTGGGGCTGGGGCTGGGGCTCCCAGTTGACGAGCAACCCAAAATTGGGGTATTCGATTTACACAGATTTGAGTTCACCAGAACGATCTCGATCAACATGTAAAAAAGGCATACAATCCAAACGTAAACAATGCATTTAAACATCAATTGTTCACGAATTACAACTCGCCTACACAAACTAAACTTTCTCTAACATGCTGGTGTTGGTTTGCCAGCATGAGTCTAGATTCACGAGAAATCGACGTTTAAAGTAATTGGACCTTTTCACATGGTGTTCAAGCTACTAGCTCCTTCTTCCATCATACGCCAAAACAAGCATGATAAAGTTGAGGGCAAAGAACAAACGTGACTGCTCTTGCTGAGTGACGGGTTCACTAAAATTTATAGCGAATTTCCAGTTCCAACCCGTGTGAACCCGAGCTTATTGTCAGCGCAAACCTCAACCCGAGCCAGGTTGCAAAAAACAAACGTTAACACTGACGTTTGAAAGGCAACAAGCAGACCCAATCTTGATACCCGATCCAGGTTGGAACTGAATCAAAAACAAATTCGCTATTAGTAAACCGAAGCTGTGCAAAACGATAGACCCATTGCGTTTTTTTTTCATAAAAATTAATCAGTAAATAAGATCCAGATAGTTTAGATGATGAGTTAACAGATAAAATGACAGATTTTGGTGGTACACGGTACATGAAACAACTCTAAATTGAGTACGATTCACGTTTTCTCGGCTTTAACGCTTCTGTAGTGAGCATTTAGCCAGCTCCCAACTTAAAACAATCATCTAGAATTACATATTATTTGTTTTGGACGAATTTTTTTTTTGAAGTAGGATTAAGTCTTTCGACATCATATTAGGGGTGCAATTTCAAAAAACAAAATCGACCGCGTTACGAAAAGTGGTTAGGTTTTGACCACTTATAACTCAGTCAATAGCGGATGGATATTAATTATAAACAAGCCAATCGATTGGAATGTCATCTACAAATCCGCTTAAATGAACACTTTATCAATTTTCAATAGGTCACTATTGAAAATTGCACGAATATGCAACTGTTGCTATAATAATGAAAATTATCACTGATTGACTGCGAGAAGCGCTTTCCCTAACACAGATTTCAAAATCGAATCCACTCCGGTCTCACCGCGTGTGGTGAGTGGCGTTGTAGATTGTTCTCCAGTACACGACGAAAGGCTGCCCACAAGCGTGAACTGCAGCTCACTGAGCGGTCCGTTTGCCTGTGCTGAAAGAATTGCTGTCCCGTGCTAAAAGAATTTTTCAAACGAAGGCCAGCTCTACGAGCAGACCATACGGGAACATTGCTTACGGCGGCTACAATCTGCTCGTTCGGTAAATTTATGGGCTTGATAAAGCTGCTTGTTGAGCCGCTTATAATGTTTGTTAACGAGGTTGTACTTCCTCTTCGATGCCTCCGTTCGAAGATTACAAAATTTCTTCAAGGCAGCTCGTTTGGATGACTTCAGTCGCTTGATTCGGTGGTAGGACCAAGGAGGGTTTCTAGATATGGGTGCCGATCGCATAGACGACAATATTCGAGAAAACAGAAGAGGCAGCATTCGCGTCACGATTTCGGAGTTCATCGTCCCAGCTGATGTTTTCGAAAAAGTTTGCCATTTTCTCGAAGTCAGTCTTTCGGTAGTCATACGATACGCTATCCACGGTGACCCGAAAAGTGCAAGCCTGATATAAGATAACTGCAGAGGTGAATGGTGTCTACAACGTTTAAATAGTGGTGCGGGTGCCTCTTGGACCGAGCAATTAGAGGGGAGTTCACGACTTAGGAAACATAGATCAAGCAGTCTATGATTTTCATTGCAGATCCCGTTCCGTTGCAGAAGATCAGCAGTATTGTAGCAATCTAGGAGAGATGCTACTAGAGGTGTAATGTATGAGCCATTAGAGCGAGGATGAAAGAACCCTGCTTCATTCGATGACCAATTGACTGAAGCAAGATAGAAATCACCAACAACCACGATCTCGTCAGTCGCAAAAGACAGCTTCAACGTGTGAAATGCAATGCCTTATACATTCTGTAAAGCTGGGTTTAGACAGGGCAAGTCAATTGATCAACTCAGTTGAATTCAACTGACTTGAACGCGAATTGAACGTGTAAACCATGCGATTCAACTGACTTGATCAACTCACTTGAATTGAAAAAAGTTGAACCAGGCTCAACTTTTCAAGCCAATTTAATTCAACTGAGTTGATCATTTGACTTGACCCAGCTTAAGAGTAGTTGTAGTTGAATGTGTCTGGGCATCGAATTGAAAACATTTATTCCTTTAGAAAGTCAAGAAATGTGATGTTCTTATTTCATTCGCAGTTCTAGTATTATATCTATGAAAGTCATTTCCTCTTTCTATTCGACCAAACAAAAATCGAGGTGGCAATCCGTTAACTACTTTAACAATCAACACCATATTTAGTCAAATATACAATACTTGGCTTCACCGAAAACCATTTCAAAGTGTCCAGCATCCAAGTTGAGGAAGACAATCTGTTACATCTCTAAATTAAACGAATTATTTTAGTTTGCAAGCGCTGTAATCTCGATATTTGTGTTGCATTAACCAATATAAAATGGAAGGGCAAAAGTTTAAATGATCAGAGATGATAGATTTTTATAGCTCATTAAATCATTTTTCAATGGACATAGATTTCCATACTTCTTGGCAATTTTCTTGATGACATTGTGAATGTGACAGTTGAACTGAAGTTTGCCATCAATAATCACGGTAAGATATTAAATCTCCCAAACGCGATAAATAACCTCATCATCAATTACAACGGAGACGTTTACTCGATTCGGCGAAATTACCGTGAATTTATTTTTACTAATATTAATCCTAATTGCCTATTTTTCAACCATCTTAGCTTAGAGAATGCAAATCTTCATTCAAGTGTAAAACGGCATAGTCTGCATCCTTAGCTGCAATGAAAAACGCAGCATCACCTGCAAAAAGATTAATGTCGCAAAATCGTGAAATACGTCGCAAGTCATTACTATACATAATAAATAAGAGGGGCTCTAATACACTGGGGCACTCCAAAGTTATGGGAGTTTTTATTACTTACCGCCAACTGAACAGCGTCATCTGCGTGAAAAATAGCCTTGACTAAATGATAAGTTTATGCTTGATACCTCAAATTAAATAGTCTAAATACACTGACACCTCCGTTTACGAAGTCTTTTTTTTTAAGCAGTATTCAATTTACGTCCCTCTTTTTCAGAGGCGACGCGTGCCTCATTTGCTTACCTGTGCACCAAAATCTGTTCGTTACTGTTTACCACCACATATTAGTTTTTGTTTTATTTTTCAATGCTCCATTAATTCGAGGGACGTATTCTCAATTCCAGACCAACAATTGAAAAGGCCTCAACTCCATTTTGTAAACAAACCCGATTGTGGATTAGGATTGCGAATGTAGGTTTCGGTTCCCGTGAAAATGGCCTTACAAGGTTTGTTTACAAAATGGAGCTGTCGCCATTTCAATTGTTGGTCTTGAATTACTATATTAATCACTACCTAGCGTAACATTTGAAGAGCCTATCATCTCGAGTAAACAAAACTTGTATCGCCCTTTTCGCGCCAACCGAAGTAGGAGGAATCGCAAAACTTAACTAATGCTCGTTTTTATCACAAGGCTAACTCTTCCGACTGAAGTTTAATAAACAATATCCGTTAAACACTTCCGAAAACATTTTTTGATACAAAACAGTGTCAAAATCTAGAGAAAATTCATGAAGTCCCCTTGGTAGCAATCCTGAATTAATCAACTCTTTATTCATTAGAACAATACTATCAGAATGAACCAGGGGAAGCTCATAGGCTCTTTCCATGCACCATCAATGTAGAGTGCGCTAGCCAATTTTTAAAGAAATGTCATCCAATCCATTTGTTTACATCATAATGACGATTTTCAAAACTCAAAAAAATGTACATTTTATTGCACAACTTGCAAATTTCCATCGGGAATGGTTGTATTTTTTGATCATCTACAGATCTGAACTGATTTCCAGCTGAAATAACCACACATTAAAAATCCGGAAGAACATAACCGCTGGGACAATTTTAAAAATCTTAATTTTTCTCATCAAAAATATATGGAAGCACCAGCCGGATCACTGCAAACCCGATACAGAAAACAAAATATTCCACGTGGATGATGATTTCAAGCACCTGCGGAGGATAAATTAATCAAGAAAGTTGAAAATATTGCCCTCACGGTGAAAATTTCCACCCTCATCATTGTTTTGAGGGTTCCCCTAATAACCGCCAGAGGCTGAAATGATCGCTTAGTTTCTTTTGGATTCGCCTATAAGTTTTGACAGGCGCATCGGCGCAACCATCGGTAATTGAGAAATTTGCAACTCACAAGAGAGTGCGAGCGAGCTTTTAAGCAAACCCCACACGCATCAATATATTGACTCGAAGGGGAATTATTGACGATAATATTGATGATGTGAATTCAGAAATATTGTCAATCTCGATGTATTGACGTCAATATAGAATGTATTGACAATACGATTATTGTCAATAAAAGCAATCGTGTAGGGTCCACTTTACGCTTAATTTCACCATTACTCTCTTTGCCTGCAATCAGATATCCAAGTGCAGAGTGAGAAATGCACGCTTTAGGCATCCATACATCTCAAATTTTCTTCTAATTTAAACTCACACATTCAAACCAGTCTGCAAGCATGATACACGTTCAAAGCGTATCAGACTGCTGTTTCCGTGTTGTTCCCGTTTGACGCGAGACTGCTGAAAGTTTCAATTACAACTAGTTATGTAAACCGCCATGTATTGTGGAAAATTTGTGGTATGTTTCAAGAGGTGATAGAAGGGCTGCTTGGCTTACATCAGGCATTTGACCATTCACAAACTTGCCACCCGCCTCCTAAAAAACGAGTTTTGTCATGGTAGTGAAATCGACATGCTAAGAAATCAATGCATTAGGGATTAGGCAGGCCATCCGAACTGAATTTAATCTTTTTTTTTAAGTAAATCAAGGTCGAAGATTTAATTGAGCCACAATATAAAATAGTGTATTCATGGTCACTTGTGGTCTGGAGTAAAGAAGTACAGCTATAATGTGACCATAAAATCTATAAAAAATCTAAATACATTTATTTTTTATTATGTACACCTGTGTCGTGCACAGGTTGCACATGTGGACGCGACGCCACTGCTCTTTTTACGAAGTAAATTCCAAATAACGAGTTTTTTTTTGCTTTTTTGAGAATCTGGGGAAAATTGTGAAATACCCCACAATATGGGTATTTTTGGAATCGTAGTGACATGTAGGAACCGAAAATCCATGCCTGACGCCATTTTGAAATCCAAGATGGCGGTATTCGGTTCCCGACAAACTGGAAAATACTGTCAGTACCCCACAATATGGGTATTTTTGGAATCAGGATGACGTATAGGAACTGGAAATCTATGTCTGACGCCATTTTGAAATCCAAGATGGTGGCATACGGTTTCAGAAAACCTGGAAAATAATGTCAAATGCCCCACAATATGTATGTTAATTAGTGCAGTCGCGTACTCGCAATACGGGAAAATTTTCCAAAGATCCACGATAATTAAATGCAACTAGATTGCATAGTAAACAACCTATAAAAAAAACAGCAAAACCACCGCAAGCTACAAGGATTCATTCCGCACCCACGCAGCATAACTGAAAACCCCCTTTCGATCCATTGAATATCGATTTCAGTTTGCAGATTTCCATCCTCCACACGCCAGCTCTACAACAGGAACTAGGACAGGGAGCACGAGCGGTGTGGGATGCAATCTGGTTCATTGGTAAACAACTCCAGCTCAAAATAACCCCGGCTAGTGCGTCCTGCATCCTGCTTCGGAGCCTTCGCAGGGAAAGCTGATCCTGATGGATGAGTTTGATTGGATTTCGATCGGGCAGGGAGGAAGGAGAGGGTGTAAGGAATTTTCAAAACCGGAGGTCGTCGTCGAAGTGACGATAATGGTGTGCGGTGATCGAGATAATTGCTGGTGACGACGTCGATTAGAAAGACGATGGTGGTGGTCCGCCTTATTGTGTTTGTGTCTCTCTGTGTCGTTTTGTGGAGGCAGAAGGAGGATGAGTGAGAATGAGGCGAGAAAGAGTTCTCGCTGTTTGTGAGGCTATTTTTCGAAGGAAGTCGGCCGAAACGGATGCTGGCAGAGTGGGTAAGCCGATTAGCAAGTGGATTATAAATGGTTCCCCCCGTCGTATTATGACGATGATGATGATGACGATCACGCTTGTCGTACCCGAGGCTGAGGAGATATCTCTTCCAGTTGAAGGAAATAATTAGCTTCCTTTATCTGTTTGAAATGAACTGAGGATTCAGGGCAGGAGATATATGAAACTCGTGATAAAATAGATACTGCGGAAAATGGGATTCTTTCAAGCGGAAAACGCCCTTTTTTGAGCTTCCAATTATCGACATAATGATGGTCTCATTGTTTGAATTATAAACCACGGATCATTGACCGTTTGCTGGCCCTTCCAGTTCACACGTAATCGTTCATAATTTATTCATAATTGATCGTAAACTGATTTTCGAGCAGTACTTTCGTATAATTGCATTGATCTTTGTTAAACGCCTAGTTGAACCGACTAATCACCCCGAGCAACCCTTTTGCCACTCATTATCGTAATTGTTGTTCAACTCTCCCAGAAGAGTCATCGTCTTTAAGCGCCCACCCAAAGATGCTATTTAGCCACTAACAATAGAAAACCCGAATTGGAAAAATACCCTTCCAACTAGTTAGAAAAACCGACTCATTCACTTTCGCTCAGACACCAGACGCAACTGTTTAACTGAAAAATTACCACCAATTTCGACAGTCTCCAGTGAGAGTCGTCTAATGGTCATTTTTCCAAACGTCGCCTTCGGTTGAACCTTCCTCTAAAAATAGAGTTTGGAGTTCGACCCGTGTGCACTCACACCAGCAGAATCCAAAAAGAAACCAAACAGGCAAGAGGAATGTTTTAATAATTACCTTTGTTTTCCTCTATTTTCTTAGATAATTGATCTCTGCGCCACCACCGTCCGATTAAATTCGATTGTCGGTGTCCGTGCTGGGCTTAGGTTGTTCTGGATGCTGTGGGAGTGATTCACCCATACCCATCGTCAGTCAAGCAAATAGTCGGACGAGAGTCGAAGATTAAAGAATTCGACCTGGAAGTTGGATTGGACTGGGATTGGAAGAATTTTAGAACCAATGATTCGGATAATTGCCCCCTGCCTTTTCGTTTTCGGTGTGCTCGAGAGCAATTTGGAAATTCTTTCCAAATCGGTACCGGCTTCGTCCGGGGGGCGTCCGTGTCTTCGGATGGGGGGGTCAAGAACTGCTGGCTTTCGTGAGCACGTGGAGAGTGAGATTCAAATTCGAAGCGAAAAAAATCAAATCTTATCCGATTGTTTTGGAAATGTAGACCGAGGATGGTGGACCTTGAAAATGGGAGTACGCGAAGCGTGAATGGGTTTCTGAAAGGATTTGCACTGCGAGGGAAAAAAAAAGATGATTCAAATTAGGTATCAAAACGACGAGGCACCACTAGAGTAGGTGCGTCGTGTCATTAGCTCGGGTTATTGCAGCCGTTCGTTCGTAATGAGCTTCTGAGTGCGAGTGCGCTAGGCTTGTTAGAGTCAATTGGAGCTGGTGGTCTAATTTGCTCGATGATAATCCGGTTGGCGCGAAAAGAGCGAATAATGAGCTAAATGTAAAGTGCCAGCCAGCTCGTTAGGTCGCCGAAAGCCGGGCAAGGTCGTCCAAAGCTAGTGGATCAGTATGGAATTTGACGAAAACATGTTTGATCAAGTGGCTCAATCATTAATTTGAGAATTATCACTCCGGAGTCCGTGTTGCGTCGGACAAATTCTGACTAAAGGCCCGTTTAGACTATCTGATTTCTTGGTTTGATTTTCACCGCCGCCATAATGAAAAATCTGCTCGAATTTACTTTCGACACACTTTGTCGAACCCCCCCTGTTTGCTGCTGTTCACACTGCTTGCACATGTCGAAAGAACCGTCAATTTCAAAGATCATCATGAATTACCGGAAAATTGCTCAACCTTCGGCAGACGTATTTGCATTTATTGTTTTAAATAAAATAAGAAGGAGAAGGTGAACTTTGTGGAGCAGGAAATGGTTGCTCAGGAGGAACACCGGCCGGGATCTGGCTCATCTTGTCCTTCAAGAGTTGCGATATGAAGGGAAGCCAGGATGTCAATACCAACTTTCGACAAGCTACTGGGAAAAGTTCTCTATGATGAGATCTACATGATTCCTTGAATTCTGAAAATTTCTGTTAAGAACTCAATTCTGCATATTTCTTTGTAGACCTTCGGACGTCCCTGAAGTTTTGTTTCTGTTCTCTGGTAAAATATCTTTAAAGATCAACAAACTTTGCTGAAGATCTGTAGTTCTACAGATTTCTTTGAAGTTCTATGCGTTCTTCAAGTTCTGCAAATTGTCCTAAAAATCTACAAAGATCCTGAATCCCTGCAGATTTGAGATCCTTAAAGATCAACAATTATCTCTGATGTTCACAAAATTACTAATAATCTACGAACTTCTCCACAGTTCTGTAATTTTCTCTGTTTCATGGTTCAATGAATATCTGCAAATATCTCTGAACATCTACACATTTTCCTAAAGAACTAAAGAAATAACAGAGGGAATCCAACTAAAATTCCTATTCCTACACAAAACACAAGCTCCTGCTGCAGTTAAAAAATAAGATTTATTATATAAGACTACGAAGTACTACGTCATCATTGCGTACAACCCCATAGGGCTGTCCCTTGTAGTTTTTTCAAAGTTCTTTAGCTTTGTACTCAAGCTCTACGAACTTTTCGGATGTTGAATAATTTTTCAGTAGATCTCCAAACTTCTGTGAAATACTTTATTTTTCACTGTAGATTCTTGGACTTGCCTGAAGTTATGCGAATTTCCCTAAGGATTTGTAAAATTTCGCTTATAGTTTTACAAATTGATCTGAAAATATTTTAGCTTGCTTGAAGTTTTGAAAATTTCTTAGAACATTTACTTGAAGATCAATCTCTCTTGTGAATTTTTTTTTAAGAATTTCTGCAAGTTTTTTTTTTAATTTGTAGTTCTGTTCTCAAGATCTACGAACTACCCTGAAACTTAACAAATTTCTCAGTAGATCTCCGAACCGCTCTGAAGCTCTAAAACAATTCTTAGTAGGCTCTCAGATCTGCTGTCTGGCATGCTTATTCCCGGGACTGTTGCGCAAATTCCAAGATCTTTCAAAACTCTGGAAATTTCTCACCTACCTTCAACTGGAACAACAGCTTTCGATGTGAATCTATCCGCTGCACAATGTAACGCCGAATAGCTGACTGCTGGCTTCAAGTTTCATGAGCGTCCTACACTGTCTTAATCTTACTCTAGTTAACCTTTAACATCACCAAAACTGTCGGAACTTTGAGAGCTCTATTAACTCATGAAGCTCTTCTGCAATTCACTATACTTTTCCATTTTCACATTTCCACAAGCTCCAGGAGCTAACTGCAATTTGAGAGTTTTTGTATGTCGAGACTCCTAGAATTTGTGACTTTAAGCTACTTTAATTTTCCATACAAAACGATACTTTCAGATCACTCGTAACTCCAAAAACCTGACGATGATTTGAAGAATTTCTGGCACCCAATTTACGTATTCTCGTCAATCTATGCAGCGTCCGCACTTCTTTTAGCAATTTCCAAGCGTCACAAACAAATACGTCGTGTTTGATTGTTTAAATTTATCTGCTGCATGCTATTCTATCCATTCCAATCGCCAGAGTTGTCTAAAACGTCTTTACAATGCTCCAAACTTCTCAGATGAGTGTGACTATTATTGGTAGCCTCTTTTTCTTCGGCTCCCTTCCCATTTGAACTGCTGTTCTAAAATTATCGGCAACTCGAAATCAGCCGCATTTTGTAGTTCGGATATTTCATTTGAAGAAAAACCTGACATGGCAGGTTTTCTTAGTCGTAAAAATGTTACTATTGAAAACCAGCTGGCAAAATTTCGGATAATATAGTAAAGCTAGAAGAATATGATAAAAAATACATCGTTTTTCCATAGATATTTCCATAGAAACTTCAAATGGTTTGTGCAAAGTCAGATTCACGAGCAAATCTGTTTCAATTTTGGGAAGTTATTCAAGACACGCTTTGGAACACGTTTGAGCACTACATTCAACAGCCATTAATGTTTTCATTCCAAAAGCTCATATGGCAGCACTTGTTTCGTTGTGTCATAATAAATCGACAACCGCTGAATCCGTAACATCTGGCCACACTTCCCCTTGCCAAGCAAGTCGTACAATAGAAAACTATAATCCAGTTCAATCATCACACGCTTGATCAGCCTTCTTATTATGTTATAGCTTGTTTGCTTCCCATCGTGAGGCCTGGGGAATTGGGTGTACACTCTGATGATTGACAAAGGGAATTATTCCGGGACTGTGTTATTTCCGTTCTTCATCCGACATATTTCTTTGGCTTCCTTCGCTCAGCCAACATTGTCCATTGACCTGGCTACCCATCCTCAATGAACAGGAAGTTCAGGCTTTCTGCCGAAGGGAGAAATATGGCTCTGATTTCCGTCGATGTTTTCCCTGCGCGCACACAAACACATTCACGTTCTGCATTGGCGTGGAACCAGTGGACAAATTGAAATCTATACATCACCGCACACACAAAGCGTACTTGTGTGATGGGATGCAGACCCGCGAGAGTCAAATTCGTTTCAGTTCCCGGGGCATCCAGAGGCTTGATTCCTTGAATCTGACAGCCACAAATCATTCGTGTCATTCGATGGGAGCGAAATTGTGATAAATGCTCGAGCAATTCCCCAAATCTCGGGCGCCCTCGCGGTTTTGCCTACAATGACAAATCGAACATGGTTATTCGATTTGTCAACCCACGGAAAGTGTCTGCCGAGAGCAGTCAATCAGAAACACGCGCTTCCTTGCCGCAGAAGATTTGACTCCGCGAGGGGGGTAGTTTTTGACTTTAAGTTACATTTCGCGTGGCAGGAGCAGCCGTCATCGATCGCATCCCATTATTGATGGACGGATTCGGGTGACATGCAAAGTGTGACTTTGCTCTTCACTGTGCTGTGGGGTGGAGTAGTTAGATTGTGCTGAAACCGGCGGATGCCATTGCGGTTTTTTGTCCCTCCTCCTCCTCCTCCAATGCCAATTTAGTGCTTCCCTTCGTGAATGGGGTTTACTGCCGCTGCCGCGGTTGATGGGTGATGGGATTGTGATGGAACTGGTAATTAGTTTTTGCAATACAGACAGACAGTGCGAGTTGTTCGGTGGCTTCGGTTGGCTGTTAAAAATTTTCTGCGGTTGTCCGGAGGTTGCTTTTTTTGTTTTAAAACAGAGGAAAATGCGATCGTGATTAACATGGGTGGGTTTTTGGTGCCTTCTGACGCAAAACTGACGTTGACGAATGCCTATTGTGAGCGTTTTTCGCGAACCGGAAGCAGATTTTGACCATTAAGGCACTTAATCTGGAAAGGTGATTCGTTTTTTAAGACTTAATGGCCTCGGCGAATGATAATCACTAAGGACATTATTTCAGTTTCCAAGTTATGGAGGTGAATTTGAATCTCAGAATGTTGTGTGGGTAATATGATTAATTAGACTGAAACCCAATCTATCCATTCTATCAATTCTACGAATTAAGGAATTATATCCTAGCACCTAGGATTAGTTATCTTAGTTTTAAGTACGCCGTTCAGTATTCACCTTCGGCAGGTTTCCCCAAATCACTCACTAGACTTGCTCCAGTATGCGATTGTGATTGTAAAGTTCGGCTTTGCACAGGCAGTTATCAATCTCATTGCCTACAGTATAGAATCAACGCAGCTTTTCAGGGCTCGTCGCTTACAAAACTCTCGCATCGAAACAGCTAGCAACTGTTCAACAGCGTAGTAAAGTTTCCATTTAAAAAACAATAACAATTTTCATCGCATTCGCTGCGTAAACTTTCCCCCAGAAGAACTTTGCGAAAATCCAAAACTCATTTATTGCGTCGCAGTTCACCCGTTCCATAGCGCACCCACCCTCACACAAGCAAGCTCTCTTCATCCGTAGCTCCCGGAGCCACGCCTTCCGGTGAATTATTATTGTTTTATTGAAAGCCATCCAACCGTGCCGTGCTTCGGCTGCACGTTGGCCATCAGTTAGGCAGAAGAGCATTTCGATCTTTCCCATTTTCGAACAGAATCGATCCATCGATTCGAGTTTAAGGTTTCGTAATCAAGAGGATTGAATCAAGCATGACAATGTTCCAATTGAAATTTTTGTGGTTCGTTGCAAAATCTTGAAACTTTTCAGAATCAACCATCCCGTCATAAATGGGATGATTTTTTTATTCTTTATTATAGAGATTTTTAACCATATGGTTAGTTCATCTCTTAAGATTAAAAAATGGAAAAAAATCTCAGAAGGAGATTCCCAATCTTGGCTGTGGTACATTTATCTTGCTATAATGAAAAGGTGTAGAAAACTGCCAAAAGGGCCAACAAAACGGAAATACATACAAGGAACACTCAGATATTGTGGTAAAGGTTCGCCTCCTTTAGGAAGGTGATGAGGGTGGCTGCTGCCGGAGACTCGTCGCCCAACAGGTTCCGAATACTGATTGACTCCAAGCCGAAGGCAGCCCGAAGGTCTTCCAACTCCACGCAGTTCACGAGGATGTGCTCCGGAACGGTGTTCCTCCGAAGTTGTGGGAGACTCTTCTGTGCCCGGTGCGCAGCCTTGACACCACTCGCTGTTCTCGTAGGTTTGGTCGATCCTTCCAGGTTCCGGTGGTCGCTTTGATCTTCCGAAGATGGTGTGTCCTGTTGTTCCTCCACTCGGTGTCCCAGGCTCTCCGAATCGTCCGCTTGATCCCCTTTTTGACATCTTGGAGCGGTACATTGTCGGTGGACCTGGGTCCGGTGTGGCCTGGGCCGGCGAGGTGGTCGACTATTAGGTTCCCTTGGATCCCGCAGTGACTGGGTACCCACATGAATACTGTGTTGGGCGGCGCGTGCTTTACCGTTCCTTGGATCCATGGATGCTTGGGTGTTTCTGTTGTCACGCTGTGTGAGTCAGTTACGAATAATATCGGCCGGTTGGCCGATAGCTTAACCGCGTGGAGAATGGCCGCTGCCTCAGCTGAGAACACCGAGCATTGGGTCGGGAGCGATCTGCTCACAAGCAGACCATCTCCGGAGACCCCCATTCCCACTCCGCTCCCTGAGAGAGAGCCGTCGGTGTACCTAACTTCATAACCTTGGTAGTGCGCCCCGAGAGTTTCGACAACTGTCCGGCGTAAAGCCAGCGAGTTGTCTCCTGCCCTGAAGCGGTCCTTGATTCGGCTGTCAATTTTGTTCTTGTGCGATTGCCAACTTTTATCTCCGTGCCAGTGGACCCTGGCCACTGGAGGGAGATCTACGTTGGCGGCCGTGTGGAGAAGTCGGTTCGCCTCGTCAAGGAGAAAGATTCTGTTGTTTCCCGACGATTTAGCGAGAAAGGCAGCGGATTTGGTAGCAGTAGCTGCGGTGAAAACGAGCCGAAAAGGTAGGATACCGGCTTCAACGCATGCAGCGTCGGCCGGGGTAGAGGGCAGGAGACCGAAGATGTTCAAACGTAGCCGTTGTACACCGGTTCCAGAATCTGGACGGCTTTCTCGGCGGCAAGGCATGTAATCTCTACACCGTACAGTAGGCAACTGTCGCTGATGGCTCTAGCTACGTGGAAGTGGATTTCGCGATTGTTGGATCGGTGGGGGCGGGAGATGGTCTTAATCAGGTTGGACCGACTGCGACAGTCCTTCTTTACTTGTTGGAAGTGCGGCTCAAAGGATACATTTCGATCGAGGAGCACACCCAAGACCCTCACGGTGTTTTTAGTCGGTATTGCTTGTTTTTTAATCATGATGGGCGTCCGTTGTTGCGATGCCTGGTGGTACATATATGGTATGGCACGCTCTTGCCGGCGGAAAGCTGGAAACCAACAGAGTCAGCCCATCTGACCACCGAGGAGACTGCCGCTTGCGCTCTCAGTTTCGTCCTCTGCAGGGTGGGACCCACCGTTACAATGAGGACGTCATCCGCGTAGACGAAGATGTAAACGTTCTTGGGTAGTTGGTCAAAGACCCCATTCATGGCCACCAGGAAGAGAGTAACCGCGATCACCGAACCCTGTGGCACTCCGGTTTCCTCACTGAAACTTCTGGATTGCACGTTTCCAACCGAAACCCGAAAAGATACAGCTGGTGTCCATGTTCGGTTGAACGCTTTGGAGATGTCCAGCGAGACGATCTCCGCGTGATGACCTTGGTCCTTTGCCTTCTTCAGGACTTCCCCAAGAGTGGCGAAGTAGGTGGAGGTGCCATACCCTTGCCTGAAGGCGTACTGCCGATGGTCAAGCAGCCCCTTGGCCTCAAGATATTGCTTCAGCCTCCTGTTGACCATTCGTTCCAGGACTTTCGCCATGCAGCAGGTCAGTGCAATGGGACGGAACCCAGTAATGTCTTTGGTCCCGACATTGGTTTTCGGTAACGGTATAACGAGGCTTTCTCTCCAGTTTTCCGGGTATTCTTCAGCGGTCCAGAGTTGGTTGTAGAGGTCGAGAAGTTTCGTTTTGCCTTCGGGTGGAAGGTGCTTTAGCAGCGGGTAGCCGAGTTCCCGTTGCTCCGACTGAGAGCGAACACGAGTTCTTTCCAGGAGAATGGGTTTTTGATCGGTAGGTCGTCGTTGTCTGGAGGAATTCCGAAGGCAGACACAGAGGACAGAGAGGAACCGACTCGCTGTCGGAAGCTTTCGCTGTACTCCGAGATGCCGTATAGTTTGGCGAAGTATTTGCCCAGTTCGTCTGCTACGACGGTTGGATCAGTGATGGTGACGGTGTCTGTTCGAATCTGAAGCGGAGATGATCGCCGCTTGCCGCTAAAGGCGTTGATGCGACTCCATAGCTCCGCTGACGATTGTTCGGCGTTGATACTCTCCAGAAAGTCCGACCAGCAATTTTGTTTCGTCGTTCGGATCTCCTGTCGGCATTTGTTATGCTGCTGGCGATAGGACCTCTTCTCTTGCTGGATCGTTTGGAGAGGTGCGTTTGAGCTTCCGGAGTGCTTTTCGCCTGGCTTTTACTGCCCTTTTGGTTTCGTCGTTCCACCAGCGGAGTGCCTTCCGCCCGGGGACACAGCCAGTTTTTGGTATACTGGTGCTTGTGGCTTTATAGATGATTTCCGTGATGCTTGGGATGGTCGTGGGTTCCTGGTTCTGCGCGAGGGCTCGGTACGTGTGCTGAAAACCCTCCCAATCAGCTTCCCCGTAGCACCACTGCGGTCTTCGGGTGTTTTCTGGGGGCGATGCAGCGGATAACCGAATCTGTACCTGATAGTGGTCGCCAGATCCGGGTTAATCGACCAGAGCACTTTGCCCCGACGGGAATGGGATGGGAACACAAGTATACCAGCAAGCCCGCTTATTTTCAATTACGCTTTGCAATATATTGTTGATATACGGTGAATATTATGTTCGGAAGCTCTATATTAGCTGAATGTCAACCTTCTTCTTTCCTTTATTTAACGTCGGTCTCTGTTCCGCAATATAGTGCCAATCACAGACGGACATCGATTGCTCTCCATTGACGGCAATCGAATGTGCTGGAAGGCAGCTTCCACACTTGCATAGGATATCGCACCCATTCAAACACACATGGGCCAGGACCAACGGCTTTACTTCACTTCCGAAGGAAGACGTTTCCAGAGATTTTTATGCCTCAGAAAAATTCCACCATGCTCGGCTGGGATTCAACCCAGACTCATTGGGATGGAAAAGTAGTCACACTTACCACTACACCACCGGCGCGGGCATTGTGGCCATCTAAAACTTACTAAACGGGATCACCAGGAGGAAACTCCCAGGCCAAATTCCATTAACTCACATGGGCTATTAGACCAAAGTTTGAAAATTTCTAATTTGAAGTCTTTGCGGTCCAAGACCTTCCGCACTTTCATCAAATGGCGAACCTTTTCACAAAGTTTACCAAATTAATGTTTCGGGTAGCACATTTGCGTCTTCCTTGTTTCAAAAAGAACTGGGAGCTTTTACAGCTTCGACCAACCCATGAATCAACTCAACTACCAGCTATCCGATTCGCATGGTACTCGACCATAAACAATGGAAATTTCCGCCATCGATCACAAGCACTGAAGCAGCCTTTAGCTGTTTTGAAAATTTCGGAATTCATTGATTGGCCCACCAGAAACCTAAAACGGATATCGACCATTTCACCCGGCGTGTGTGGTGTCCCCCATCAAATTAGCCTAATTGGGTGGTGCAACACAATGCGGATGATTTCGGCAAAACTTCACCGGTTGCCTTCCGGACGTGCAGTACCTTTTACCACCCGAAGGGGTCTCTCTATCTCTGGACGGTTTGATAAATAGTCAAACGCCCCAATCCCGAGATGCCATTTCTCCGCTCAGCTGTGGAGCGCCATTCTCTTCCGGTGACCTGCGGAATAAATCATGCCACACGTATGCACCTATGAATTATTCCCCTCGCACTCGGAAGGCTCGCTCGCTTCCCATATCGGACCATTGTGATTGTGCACCAGGAGAGAGGCAACGTAATAATTAATGCGAGAATAATGAGACATTCTCACTCGGATGGAATGCATCACCGTTATCCCGCTTTTGCTGTCCAAATCATAAATCCGGCGGCGGTGCCGGAAAGAAATTCGAACACTATTTTCGCGTTTCACTTGGGAAGCTGTGTCCCACCTGAGCATTTGCAACTCGGTGATTTACAGATAGTCACTTTTTGAGCCCGTTTCGGTTTTCAACTTCAAGCCAAATCGACCGCAAACGGAAGCCGATGGTATGCAAATTGATCCCTTAAAAAACTCACGCACACCACGGCCCGAGCACAAGATCCATTAAGGCGAAATTGCCTCCCTCTCAGCCATCTAGTAGTAGCCATTCCACATTCCTGCCGTGGTCAGGTCCAAAAAATCGAAACTCTTTCGATCGGAGCCTAGTAGCAAACCCGGGAAAGCAGTCGTAATTATAATCATCATCATCTTCTCTTCTACTTTATGATCATCATCAATAATTCGCTTCCTTCTTCGGGTTCGGCTTGGCCGGGGTCAGAACACTGCCCGGAATGGCGGCTCCGGGTCCGAGAGGGGGGAATTCGAATGAAACAAAGGCCGAATTTTATTCGATGATGTTCTTTCTGCCTATCTTGGCGAGATGGAGATCAAAATTGTTTGGTTAAAGTGTTGCCCGAAATGATCCCATAAAACTGCCGGCTGGGAAGAATTTCTCGAATCGATAAATTTAAAGTTCAACGTGCACACGACCCAACGCGACTACGATGACGGTTAGGTTTCGGCTAAGACACTAAGCTCGCCTCGGCCGCAGCGAGGACAGGAAGCTCCAATTTATAATTTACGGACGAACGTGCACTTATTCACTTTAGACGACTTGAATTCCTGACTCGAACGTTACTGCAATGTAGCACAGTTACTACTACTGGTGCGTAACTTTCGTCCAAGTGATGATGAGGCTTTGATTGAGATGCGCACATGATGGATGGATGAGCTAATGGCTCGAAAGAGGCGAATTAGTCGCTCCAAGGAATGATGCTTTCTAACGGTGAGTTGCGCATTTCACTTCCCCGTTGTCGACTTGCTCCGTGAATTTCGGCAGATTGTCGTCCACTGCTACTAGGCTGGGGTACGCCAATTAATGGGCGATGACATAAAATCCTACATCAGTTTATAGGGGTAGAGATGACGGTTGTATAATAGGTCAGTGGTTGATGGCACTGGGGTACTACCGGGAGGAAGTCGATCTGGGACACAGCTGATCGAATTGAGGCTGGGTGATCGGGGAAATCGAAATTTGATGGTGGGAATTTAATTGGCGGTTTCAGTTTCGGTTTGGTATTTAATTTGGGACAAATTAACAGTTCTCATGAGGAGGGTTTTTTGGTTCGATTCCTAGTTTGGATTAGGATCATAGCCTTGCAACACGTCAATACCAATGAAAATCACGTACTGAGGAGTTGCAGGGATTGAAGTTCTAAAGAACTACTCTGAAATTATTGGAATTTCCATAAACATTCCAAAAACTTGCGTGTATTTTTCTGGACTTCCCTGATGTTCTCTCAAAATTTCTTGGAGTTAATAGAACAGCCTTGAAGTTCTTTTGAAAACTATTCTAATGCTCACGGAACTTTCTTTAAAATTTTTGCAGTTCTCTGAACTTCTCTGGACTCTCAATTTTCCTAATGAGCATGGATCTTCTCTGAAGGCTCCGACATTTTTTCTGGAATTCCAGGAGGTTCCTGAGGCTTAAACCATTTCTCGAAACTTCTTCAATTTGTTTGTTAATTACCTGTTGTTACTGGAACTGGCCTTGGTCTTCCTTGAAGTACTCGGATCTTCTTTAAAATTCTTCCAATTCTCCTGAAACTCCTTTTTTTTATTTGTTTTCGATGGATCTTGTTTTTGCTTACTGAGAATCAATGCTACCGACGCCAGGAAGGCAGCCCTCCCATCTAGACCCTACATATCAACGCATCAACTCATGGACCGGGGACCAACGGCTTTGCTTCCCATGATAAGAGCTTTTAGGCCTTATAAAACCCTGGCGGTGCCGACTACGATTAAACCCAGGCCCTTTGGGTGAGAGGCAATCATGCTCACCATTATTTAAATAAATAAATAAATAAAACATTCTTCTGAACATTTCTAAACTTCTTGGAAGTGCTCTAGATTTCTTGACATTTTGGAAACCTCTGAAAATGTTCCGTAATTTTCCTAAAAATGAATGGAATTCCAATGATCTCCCTGCCCAAGTAACAATTTAGGTTTTATGAGGCTTCTGTAGACCGTGTTTTAGACTTGTAGAACGCGTTAAAACCTCGATAAAACTAGCAATGTTACTTGGGTGAGGTTGCCCTAAATTTTTAAACTGCCTTGAAGCTTACGGCACTTTATTTAAAATACTTCCGCATTTTTCTAATGAACTTTCCAGAAGTTCTCGGATATTCCCTAACGTTTTCTGAACTTCTATGAAGGTTCTAAAGTTTTCCGCATATTTCAAAACTTTCCTGGATTAATTTGGACTTCCCTGAAATTTTCGTAAATTTTCAAAGGTTCCCACTTTTTACCACACACTTAGAATTTTCTACCGAGATCGGCTGTGCAAATCTCGGCAAAAAAAGTTTTACTGAGATCTCAGCAAACATTTCATTTGTTTGCTGAGATTCAGCTAAGTATTATCCGAGACTCAGCAATCAAATGTCACTTTTGCTGAGATCTCAGTTGAACTTATTTTGCCGAGATTTGCACAGCCGAGCTCGGTAGAAAAAACTTAGTGTGCAGAAATAAGAACAACATTTTTTTTCTGAAGTTAATGGAATTGCCTTAAATTATCGCAACTAATTCTTCAACATCTTAAAACTTCCTCAACATTCTAGGATTTCTAGATGTTGAAGGTGCTTTCCAGATTTTATTAGAACTGCACAAAACATCTCCAAACTTCGCTAAGTTTTCTGGATTTTGGTGAATTTCCCTGTATTTTTTTTAAATTTCCCGGAATTGCCTACAAATTTGCTGTAGTTTAGGAAACTCGGAACATCCCTGAAGATTTTTTATACTTCGGAAATCTTCCTGATATTCACGAAAATCCTCTGGAGACCCTACAGTGTTCCTGAAGTTTTCCGGATCTCATATTTCCTCGAAACTCCTTGAAAGTTCCTGCATTTTTCCTAAAGTTAATGGGACTTCGTCTCTGTGCGTCCTCAAACTACTAGAAAAGGAACAGGAAAGTTTCTGAATTTAATGAAACTATCTTAAAATCTCTAATTTTTTTGAAGTTCTCAAACCATGCAAATTTAGAAACATCTTAACATTTCTCGCAATTTTCAGGAAAGCAGAAGTTCCTGAAGTTTCGCTGAAGAACGTGCATTTTTTATAAGTTCTTGAAACTACGAGGAAAATCACGGAACTGCCCTTAAAATGTTCTAATGTTTTCCTGATTTTCATGCAACTTTCCAAACATTTGCGGAAGTTTTTGAAAATTCTGGAACACTTCTTCAAATTTTCAGCACTTTCCTTGAAATTGGTTGAACTGCCCTCAGGTTCTCTGATCTGTCCTGTTGTTCTCAGAGCTTCCCTGAAGTTCTCTCAACATCTCTGAAGTACTTCATACTCCTGAACATAGTTGCTTCCACTCGCCTGCTATAAAAATTGGTTTTTTTAAGCTACAAGAAATGATTACAAAGGATGCACGTATTTAACACAAAGAATCTGTCAATTTCACTTTCAGTGGGTCTTAATCGGCTATGTCATAATCACGAATTTGTGACGCTTATTGTGACGCTCTGAATGTGACATTTAACGGGTTTATAAGTTTATCACATGCTTTACAACCTCTTCTTGTAATTGACAAGTTCAAAACATCATTATGATATCTAATGATTTTATAATTAAAAAAAAAACTTTTTTTTATAGCAAGTGAGTGGCAGCAATCCTGAAAACTATCCTTAAACCCTTTAAAATTTTTGAAGTTCGCTAAACTTCTGTGAACTTTCCCACATATATATATATGACTGAAGTTTTCTTTAGTTCTGTGGAGTTCTTTGGTCATTCTTTAAATTCCCAGGACTTCTTAAAGGATCTGACTTGAAATTATTGGAACGTACCTCTTACTGATGTGGACTTTCATAAAGTGTTTGGAACTTCCCTGAAATCATTGGAACCTTCCTTGAGATCTCTGAACATCCCCCCATAAGTACCTATTTTAAAGACTCTTAGTTTTCCTGTGGGTTCTGTCTGCTTCTCTGACGTGCTCTTGACTTCCCTAAAATCCTTCGAATATCCCAGAAATTCTTAAAACATATTCAAAGTTCCAGCAGTTTTCTAGAAGCTAATAGAACCACCTTGAAGTTAATGAAACTTTTCTGAGCTTTTCATAGTGTTCCAAAAGTTTTCGGAACTTCCCTTACATTCACGCAGTTTGTTTATGAAACTTCCCTAACATTTCCGGCATTTGCATTTATTCCTTAGAACTTTTTTAAAGTTCCTTCAATTTTTGTGAAATTAATGTGACTGAGATCTCTAATCTTTTCTGATATGCATGGAACTTCCCTGAAGATTTCGCTAGTCTCCTGGTCATGTTCCAGGAATTACCCTAAAATTAAATGGAACTTCCCTAAAGATCTCTAAAGTGCCCTGAAGTTCTCTGGCCTTCCGTGAATTTCTTGGATCTTCTATGTAATTTCAATATTTTTTCTAGAATTAACTCAACTGGCTTGACGTTCTTTGAACTATGCTTAAACTTTTGGATAATATTGAACGTCTCCGCTGTTTTTCTGAAATTAATGGAACTGTCCTAAAATTCTCGAAACGTACCAAAATTTCTTCATACTTCCCTGAAGTTCCCGCATTTTTCCTGAAATTTATGGCACTGCCTCAAGGTTTACTGGAAAGTTTTTGTAGATTTCCTGATATAAATGGAACTCCGTGGTCATCACTGGAAATAGTTTTCCCTAAATCTTTGGGACTGTCCTGAAGCTTTCGGAAATTTGAGCGCATATGCACATAAGGCGGCCCAAATTAAAGCAAACTATACTTGTACCTGATAAACAAGCTTCATTGGTGCAGGTTCAACCCCCCTTACCCTCCATTGCCTCGGAATATTCGTCCGTCTTCGATGTCGGGAGTCTGTCAGCTGGGAGTTCTAAATTTCTCCGGAAGTTTTTTTGACTGCTCTGGAAGCTTTTTCCTGCCGCTCCAGAAAGCTTCTATCAGCTTCGAATGAATTTTTTTAGAGTTGATTTCTCGGGAATGTCATATTTATAATTTATTCTGAAAAGAATGTATATTTCTTCTTCTTCTTCTTTGCATTTCATATTAGTTTATTGTGTGCTCTCAACTTAGTGTTCTAGATGCACTTCCACAGTTATTAATTGAGAGCTTTCGATGCCTGTACCATTTTTGCATTAGTATAATTGTGTGGCAAGTACAATCATACTCTATGCCCAGGGAAGTCGAGAAATTTTCCAACCCGAAAAATTCCTAGACCGGACCGGGAATCGAACCCAGCCACCTCCAGCATGGTCTTGCTTTGTAGCTGTGCCTTTACCGACTGAGCTAAGGGAGAATGTATATTTGGCATGCGTTTTTTTAAACTATTTCCTCTCTAAATATAAAAAGCTTCCAAAGACCTTAAAGTTCTTGGATCTTTCCTGAAGTTCCTGGAAGCCTCCGGAAATTTTCGAAGTTTACTTCCCTGCAGTTGCCTGAAGTCTATCCTTCATGATGAAGTTCCATAAACTTTCTAGATTTTTTTGGAATCTCACCTTAATTTTTCCTGAACTTAGTCTTCCACGCAACTTCCCCTTAAATCTCGAAACGAGGAATAAAATTTATTGAAATTTTTGGGTCATTATTGCAACTTCCTGGAATGCAACTGCTGTAAAGTTCTCTGATCTTCCTTGAAGTAATCGGAACATCCTTGAAAATAATAAAACTGCCCAAAGATATCAAAACATATTTGAAGTGCTCTGTACTTCCCTAAAGATCTCGGAACTTTGCTGAAGTATTGGGAAATTTCCTGCGTTTTTCAGACCGCCTGTAAAGCTTATGTTATTTCGTTGAAGTTTTTCGAACTGCCCTGAGTACTCTGATATTTCCTGCTGATGTTTTCGAACCTACCCTGAACTGCCGTTATATGCATAACTGTCCCATATTCTATGCAATCCTTATGCACCGTGGGACTCTTATGCGTATAACGGTAGTGAAGTTCTCGCAATTATCTAGAAGTTCTTGGAGCTGCCCTGAAATTAATGCCACTCCTAGAAAACATTACACTTCTTGGAACATCTCTGGTCTTTTTGAAGTTTTCTAACCTTGCCTTCTTAAAGGTTTTTGAAATTTGCCTGACATTTATGCAGCTGACCTGAATTTATCGAAGCTAACCTTTACAGATCTTTAAACTTCCCCAAAAGTCCTGGTCTTTCTTCAAATTTTTGAGACTGCCTTGAAGATCTCTATGCTATGAAGTCTTTCACGTTGGCCCTTTGCAGCACTGAAGGTACCCAGGGTGCTTAAGTAAGTAAAGATCTCTGCGCTTCTCTGAAGATATCTAGCCCTTGCTTCCCAGCTTTCAATTTGAACTGATTAAAAGCTGAAAAAGCTATTTTTTTACCTGTAGAAGCATATTTTTGTCAGCCTTTAATGTTTGTTGGGAGAGACTCTTGCAATTTCTAAAATTTTAATCTGGTTGACTTCCTTGATGTACTCTGGGTATCCGAGATGTGTTTAGAACTGCTTAAATGTTCGTGCAGTTTACCTGAAGCTGATGGAACCGATTTGAAGTTCTCGAAGCGTTTCTTATAGGCTCTAAAATGTGCAAAAGTTCTCCGAACATCCATTATTATACCGCAGTATTTTCATGAAATTTCCCTGAAATCTTTGGTAGTTCCTTTTATTCAGCGATGCTTCTTTAAGTTTCCTGGAGTTGCCCTTAAATTACTGAAATTGCCCCATCTAATTCCGTAAATTCACGGTACTATGCAAAATATTTCCGGAGTGATTTGAGATTTGGGCGTAATTGTATTTGTAAAAGCTCAATATTGAAATCTAATAACACTATGAGGTAGAGGTATGATTCTTTTATCATTTGGTATAGTTTGTTTATAAGATTGCGCTTTTGTTCACGAGAAATCGGCGACTGACCTGTTTGTTTATAAATACAATCACAAATCACTCCGGATTTCTTAAGCTTTCTAAACATCCCTGATGCTCTGGACTATCTTAAATGTTTAAACTTCTTGAAGGTTATCGTTATTTTCTTGAATTTAAGGATCCAAGTTACACACAAGTTCTATATTAGTTTCTCTAACCGTTATACGACAGGTTTTGGTTGAAAAGAAGTTGTCTCAACACAAATGCACGCAGCTGTGTTACTTGGGGACCTTGGTTATAATTCTTGAAATTCACCTAAGACTCGTAGAAATTTCCTGATGATCGCGCAATTTTTTTTTTGATATTCATAAAGCTGCTCTGAAGTTTTTTGAACTGTCCCGATGTTCATGGAGCTTCCCTAAAGATCTTTAAACTCAATTGGAATGTTGAAAACTTCTGTAAAGTTCCTGAAAATGTTCCTGATTTTTTTTCTGGAATTACCTGAAATCTCTGGAACTACTCTGAAGCTATTGGAATCTAACATAAAGGATGTTAAAACTTCCCTGTAGATATTCTTGAAGCCCTTGGAACTATTTTGAAGTTTTCCTTGAAATCCTAGATTTTTTTTTAATTCTCAACTTTTCTGATGTCAATGAAACTTTCATATTGTTTTCAAAACTTTCCTGAAGTTCTGGGACCTTCTTTAAAGTTCTCGCAGTTTTCGTGACGTTGATGGGGCTCCCAACTTCTGTAAAATTCCTGATTGTTTTGTTTTGTTTTGAAGTTATTCGAAGTGAAGTTCTTAAAATTTTCCTGCAGTTTTTGGAACTTCCTTAAAATTTCCACAATTTTTAAGCTGTTGTTGGAATTGCCCTTAAGTTCTCAGATTTTTACCGAAGATTTTTGATGTTTCCCAAAGATCTATTCACTGAAGTTTCTGGAGTTTCTTGGAGATTTGTAAAGTTCATGAACTATTGAAGTCAAAACAACTGTCATAACATTCTCAGATCAACATCTAAGTTCACTTACTTTTCTTGACGTCCATGGAACTGTCCTGAAGTTCTCGGATACTTTTTTGTATAGTTCTTTAAATTTCCCCAAAGTTCTGGACTTCCCTGTGATACTCGAATCTTCCAAGAAGTTTTGGAAACCTCTCTGAATATGTCGGATATTCACAAAAGGTCTTATAACATTTATTAGGAATTCAAAGTTTTCCTGAAGTTTTCAAAATTGCTCTAAAGAGCTCTGAACTTCTTTATTTTTTTCTGTACTTCAGAATTTTTATAAAGTTTTTTTTTTTAATTTTGTTGGATTAATCACTTTTTATCACTAGGGGTGGAGCAATATAAATTGGCGTAGCTAATGGGGGTGCCAATGGGGCCAGCCCCCTTCCAGAATTATCTCCCCCTCCCCCCCTCAGGAATTTTTAATGATTTTTTTTTAACCAGGGATTTTGTTAAGTTGCTGCGAGGTTACATTTTATGGATTTTTTGAAATTTTTCCTTACGTTGTGAACGTTTTAAGAAACAATTTCGAGAATCTATATTATATCGACATATTTAATCGATAGCATAACAAGACGTCTTCAGGCTCTTTCTCGGGATTTTTCTTTAACCCAAGGCACATCGTAAAACTTCAAGGATTTCTAAGAAGTTCAGGGAAAATTGTAAAAAATTTCGAATCTTAGTTGAAATTCTGGAAACTTCTACAAGAGCTTCAGAAAAATTCTACAAGAGCTATGGAAAAGCTTAGATAGCTGCGTAGGAACGAAAACTCTACACACTTAGAAATGACTAAGTTTTAACGATACGTAATCCATATTGGACGTAAATCATGTAACGTTAACAATCATTTCACTCTTTTAATTTTGTCGAGCCTCTTAACGGAATCCCTTTATGAAGAGCTTTGAGTGTGTTGGCTTATTTCTTTTCAATTCCATTTCAATTACTTATCTTTTGACACATACGCGTATTTCGTCTACTACTTGCAGACTTTATCAGTGCCAAGTACTCAACACCACTGGCACTGATGAAGTCTTAACTTAACACACTTAAAGCTCTTCATTCACATTTCATGTGAAATTAATTGTTCTCAAACCGAAACATATGCAAGTCGACGAAGTGAACGTTTGATTGAACTGATTTTCTCGTTTCTTTCAACTGATTCTCATGTCAAAAGGACCGCTTACATGTGTCGGTCTCAGGGAACGGACATTTACATGTCTATTTCGTAGTGTGTATTGAAGTTTTGGGATTTTCGTAGAAGTTAAACATTATTTAATTTCAAGGAACTTCACGATACTTTTTTTGAAGCCCCATGAGTCTGGAATAGTTCAGGGAATTACGTACAAGTTCAAGAAATTTTCTAGAAGTTTTGCGAATTTCGTAGCATTTTGAGGAGCTGCATAAAACTTCATATAAGTGCCTTGAATTTTGAATAAGATCTAAAAATAGGTCAGCAAACTTCTAAGAACTTCAGAGATCCTCGCTTCAGTTTAGGAAACTTTGTTGCAGTTTGTCAGAGATCCTTCTTTAAAAAAGATCAATGAACTTCATGGACGCTTTGGGAACTTCGTAAAATTTCAAGGAACTTTGCAGAAGCTCAAGAATATTTGTAGATTCTGGGGGTCCTTCCAGAAGTTCAAAGATGTTCAGATATCTTTGTAGAATTAGGCGAGATGGAAAAAAAATATGGAATTTGGAATAAATTCAGAGAACTTCGTACAAGTTGAGGAGATTTTGTAGAACTTAAGGAAGTTTTGTGCACAGTTTTGGTTAACTGAAATAAAATCAAACTGTTTGTCAGAGTTCATGCTATACTAATATCTACATGAAGCAATAGTGTAATAATTGATTATGTAGATAAAGTTCTGAAGAGGATAGATTGATAGTTCCGAGTACGGCAGTGGAAAAATTGAACAGAAGTTCATTCATTTATTTAAAGTTTGTCTCTGTTGCACAATCTAGTGTCAATCACCGACGGACATCGATTGCCACCCATTGACGGCAATCAAATGTACAGGAAGGCAGCTTCCACACCTGCGTAGGATATCGCACCCATTCAAACACACATGGACCGGGACCAACGGCTTTACTTCCCTTCCAAAGGAGAGCACTCCTTTACCTATCTCATACCTTGATGGGTGAGGGGTTTTGAGATATTTCCTCAAATCAACAGGCAACTGTTTGTATCTGATGGACGTAACAAATGTTATGCCTAGAGAGCGCAGTACATTTTTTATGTTACATATGTAGGCGAAATTGTTTTCAAACGACTATTTATAACCAAGATGGGAAGATCAATATAGGGGATGCGCAGAAAGCGGCTCAAATGAAATCAATCTATTTATTTATTCGTACCTGACGTGTGGAACGAATTTTATATATGAGTGAAGGACATTTTCTATAGTACATTTGTAGAAGGAATATTTATTAAATGTTTGTTCATTTGATTAAATCAAGAACGTCTGCAATGGGTAATTTGCATTGACATTTCATATTTTTTTTGATAAAAAAATATAAAATAAATTGGTTTTGGGAGCTGCTAACTCATGAGCTACCACCATGACGGGTCTGAATTGAATCATCTTTCATCATACTGTCATTTCCTTAGACTTTTATCAAACTGCTCCAGTTGCGATACCAATTAAAGAACGAGCGTGACTTCGATATCTAATGACTGCAACCCAGATTGATAGCTGCAATTATGTGTCCCATGTCCCATCATCATCGGTCGTCTGCAGTGCTTTTCTATGCTGATACGACCACCCTTCAACGGCAGTCCTGAAACAGTGATTGATTGATAACAAACTGGTAACAATCGGTTAGATGTCCATTCCAAAATAGAATCCATTCCCCCTTGTCATTTGCTTCTCCGATTTAATTGAGCGTAACAACCCGACTATCAATAGCATACACTTTTACTACGTTGGGAGTCATTAGATAATGATAGGAGCTTCCTACTCATGTTTCGGATTTCGGGCTTATGATAGTGTTAAGATCCTTGTACTCACGGGATTAACCCACTCGCGCCGTTGACGTCCATCGTCAAGTTTACGGTACGCAATTCCAATTATCTGGAACCCTGCAGCGAAAACTGTTATTTGTACCACACCGTACGATAATCCGATGTCAACAAGGGCAAGGACACGAACGGCACAATGCCGTTGACAATGACTCAAAATATCGATCTGGTTCGCTTCGAAGGATTTTCTGCCACCCTTATAATCGTAATATCGGTCTTCATATCTTCATCATTATCATCATCGCTTTGTTAATTCTTTTCTGATTGCCGTGATCCATGGGGCCTTGGCGTTGCTCGTCATCATCATCATCATCGGAATTATGATATGAAAATAAATTTCCTGCTTTGTTTACCCATTCCGGCTCCGAAGAACTTAGACGACGCGACGGACGCACGGTCGGACGGACGGGTTTGGGGGAGAAGAAGGTTTTATTCTCTCATCGACATTCCAGTCACGCGGTTTGGGTGTGCCCCATCTCACCGACGACCGTGGCAAATCGAATAGGCCTCTTCTGCTGATCCATCCGTCCATCGGCAGTCAGTCAGCGTAGGAAAGGGCGAGGAAATTGAGTTGTAAAAAAATATTCAATTCGAATCGACCACTCCAAATCTAAATCCGATGGATCTTGGTGGCGCGTGCAAGCCGATCATCGCCGTCATTGATTGAAGCCTCCTCCGAAGGCTATATTTTGACAGATGGGTGTAAACAGCAGGAAATTGGGGAGGCTTATCATATTGTTGTTGTTGTTGTGATGGGCGGTCGGTCGGTCGGTCGATTGGTGTTGATGAACTCGCGCGGTTGAGTCAATGATTTCGATATTTGATGGCCCACTGATTTGGTTTTTTTGAATGGGGAAAGCATCACAGCGGGTGATGGCGATAAGATCGGTGTGATTTAAATATCATGCTGGATATTAAAGCCATAGATTGGCGTCTTCAGGGTTACCAGATTCCACGATTCGAGTGGAGTAACTTTGAAAATCAATGGTCTACAAACTCAAAACTTCTCACGAAAGCGAATCGAAAGCATAATTTCTTGTTACAGGAGAATGTTAACAATCGTTAAGCACAATCAGTTCAGCTTGTTAACCTCGCTCAATGGGAGCATAAAGTACCCGTCCGATGCAGGTTAAAAATTAGCCTGAACTAATGACCGCCTTTACGACTCTGGCCAAGCTCTTGCAAGTACAAGGCGCAGTCGTTCCCTCCGGAGGGCAAATAAAGTATGCTACCATCTTCGCATCTGGTGACGATTGCAGTGTTTGTGCGTACCTTTGTATGCAACCCGGAAAAAGCCTTTAAATATTGAAGTAAGCCACTTATCCAGTCGAGCTTCCGCCTACACACCGGAATGCAAGGAAGCAAAATCCACAGCGAGAAAGGAAAAAGGAAGCCCAAAGACGTGCTCCAGTTGCTCGGCTGAGTGCACCCAGTGCCAAATGCGATGAAGGAGAACACGAAGAAGATGCAAGGAAACTGGAAACCCTTGTGAAAGCAAATGCTACTGCCTACCTCTACGTTCCGGGGAGGGGCGGGGCAGGAAACCTGTGCTGAAATTAATGCAGCCAGCTATAATATGTGTGAGAATTTCGTGCTGACAGGCACTTGCTCGCTCTAAGCTCTCTCGGTGGGCCTGTAAAAGGATCTGCACTTTGCTTTCCCATGGCAAGAGTCGTCGTCGTCCTCGAAAATATGCAGGTATACTGCACATATGGGTTCTAAGGGGAAGGTAGATTGCGTGAGTGTTTTTCGAAGCATGCGAATCTCACTGAGTGTTACAAAAATGTTTGCGAAGGTTTCAACAATTGGCGTTATCGTCTCACTTCGCTATGAACATTTGTGTCAGGAATTATGGAATTATCAACCTACTTGTAAGCAGGTTGCTCTCACTCATTTCGCTGTAAAAAATGTGTGTCTTACGACCGGGACAAATTTTTACAATTGTCACCCGCACCCCGCATCAAACATTAAGAGGGTAAAGTGCGGGAAGTAAATGAAAGTATGTGTACTTTATGTTTTTTCTATACTGTATGAAGAAAATTTCGATCTCCTTCATATATTGTTTCACGCATGATCGCTTGTTCATGATCTGTATAGGGAAGTGGGCCAGTTTTTGCATTGTTAGAATGGAATGAGACAATCAATACCATTCTTATCACAAGTAACTTTAAACATGATTTTAAAACTGTTGGTTTTGGTTTCCTTTATTGGTCGTAGCAGTTTTTGGTCTTAGTGGTTATTTAAAAGGAAATGTTTTTCCTTTATGTAATGGATGCTTTTACAACCAGGTTGTAATTTACATAATTCGTCGGTAATCTCTCAAACATTTAAAATAGTAAGTAAATGTCATACTGCACAGATTATTAGCATAGCATAGCATAGCGTAGCATAAAGCGATTGCACAAATCGTGGGGGGCTATATAATGGTTAGGGTTACCATATCAAAAACTTGAAAAGGAGGACATTTCATTTGAGGTTTGGAGATTAAGGAGGACAATAATTCCTTTCTTAACATTAAAGTAGCACAGTAAGTTTTTATCAAACGTTTTAATAATATGTGCGCTATCACAAAAATTCATGATTTGCAAAGGTTCAATTGAGATTGTTCATAACTTGTAGTCGTTACCAATTCAATTCATCTTCTCGTTATACTTCTGAAAAATGCATCAAACTAGCCTTCATAATTCATTTTTGAAACTTGGAAATGATCTAGTCTAGCTGCTTTGCATGAAAACTATAGCTTTACAGCCTTAAAACCATCCTAACTTTTATCATGTACAAAAATCAGGACACATGTCAGATACAATAGCGCTGCACTTGAGTGAAGGTGGAAGCAACGCATAGAAAAATTAGCAAATACACAAACCTTTCTTCTGAGGATGTAATCTTTGCTATCCAATTCGTTCGAAGCATTCACCTTTGAGCGGCAGATGACGTGATTGTACCTGTCTCGTACCGGTCGTTTAAGAAAATGGAAGAGTTGCCAGTCTTCTTGATTTGTTGTCTTCGGTTCTATACTCAAGAATTATTCCCATTATTGATATTGTTCCTTACATTCGCCTCTATCCTTTCAGTATGGCAGCGGCCGAAACAAATCAAGCGTAGCCATTCAAATCGACGTATCTGCTTATGTAAACAATCTCTTCAATCGACGCAAACAAACACCATCGTCAAGTAGGGGAAACTTTCGCCTTCTAGCTGGTGTTGTTAATTTCTGTGAGTGAGCTTGCAGTTGCCGCAAATTGTCGAATGAAGTGATTGTTTACAAAATCAGATACGTCGACTTGAATAGTTATGCTTACTTTCCTTTATTTAACGTCGGTCTCTGTTCCGCAATCTAGTGCCAATCACCGACGGACATCGATTGCCATCCATTGACGGCAACCGAATGTGCAGGAAGGCAGCTTCCACACCTGCGTAGGATATCGCACCCATTCACAACACACATGGGCCGGGACCAACGGCTTTACTTCTCTTCCGAAGGAAGACGTGACCAGAGATTTTTATGCCTCAGAAAAATCCCACCGACCTCGACTGGGATTGAACCCAGACCCATTGGGGTGAGAAAGCAGACACGTTTACCACTACACCACCGGCGCCGGCGAATAGTTATGCTTGAAATACCTAAAATCCCATAGAACCAGAACGTCAAAATCGAACACATGTTGGATTAAATCTGTGTGGCTGTGTTCCATTTGGTGAATTTTAACTTAATTTTGACGAATAGAACATTTTAAAATAAACCTGCTATTGTACCAGACTTATTTCTGGCAGACCAGGAATCAATCTTGACAAACACCTCGAAAAACACACGATCGATAACAGAGAGATTTTCGAACATTATAATTCATTTTCGAAATGTCAAATTTAAGAAAAAATTCTTAAAAATTGATGAACTTTCACTGACACTTCGAAAATAAATTGTAATGTTCGAAAATCCCTCTGTCGGTTGATCGTTCAATTTTCGAGAAATTGTTAGTCAAAATTGATTCCTAGTTTGTCTGAAATAAGTCTGGTTTATTTGAAAAATTTCCATCTGTCAAATATAAGTTGAAATTCATCAAATAGACCGCAGTCTAAATGTAGTGGGGTTGACAGCTGTAGTATACTCCTAGTCCCACCATCGAATGGCATTTGCTAGATAAGATGAGATTGCGACATAATTAAACAAATAAGCTCTGCAAACAACGCTCTTTGAAAACAATTTTATAAATATGTTACTGGAAAAAAGCAAGGATTAAAAAGGAGGACCTTTCCGGAGGATATAGAAAGGAGGATGTAGAAAAATTATTGAAAACGGAGGTCATGTCCTCCTTTGGGATATCATATGGTGACCCTAATAATGGTCAACCAATACATTTTGTAGAAAATATCATGTGCTGCCGTGAAAAAACACTTGGGACTAGTGGTTTTTCCCACGCATTAAAATCTACAAATCAAGCATTGCATTATGCACCTGGCCACAATCCTTACAATCGCAAGGGGTAGGAAGGAAAATTAGTCCAACATCTACTTAAGAAGGTGCAGGGAACCCATACTACCTTCATAGATGCCACGGGAGGGAAAATTTGTGATAGTAGGAAATGGAATATATTTAGGAATTAATATAAAAAGAAAGATCTCACCAAAATTATCTGCTATAAGCCTGTCTGTCCATGTTTTCGAAGCTGTTTCCTTGCCAATACTCTCCGGCAACCGTTTTCCTTTCACACCGAAGTATTGAGATCATTCATCACTCTTTCGCCTGTGCTACTGTATTGGAAGCAAACCGCAGGATTCACAGCAGAATGCGTAGACCTTTCAGTGTTTGGAGTACATCTGATCACCAACACCATCATAGAACGATTAGAAAACCCAACACCTCCGACCACCTCACTATGCCACACATTTCTCGTCCGGGAGCAGATGCGAAGAAAATCAAACAAGTATGCAGATAGCGACATCTCTTCGGATCTTGCAAACACGATGAAGCACGTTTCCTTCTCGATTCGAAAACTTTCCAGAGAGCGAGAAAACCACCACAATCACACACGCATAACCGTCGGGGAGGCAGAGTGCCAGCGCTTATCAGCCAAATGCAACCGAACACAATCACAGCGAACCCACGGACAAAACAGAGAGCAAACTTAAAACAGAACCGTATCCGACGGGTTTCGAAACTCGAGTCCTGATACTGCACAGATTATTCCACACAAAATACTTCGATGAACTTAACGATATTCTGAAGCATAGTACATGAATAGCAATCAACACAAACACTGGAAAAATTAAGCATAACTACAAAGAAAAAGAGGGGTTAATTAATGCACCTCAGCCCTTATGTGCGTGAGGTATTTTTGTTTTCTATTTTGAAAGAAACTGTTGTTTTAAATTTTAACCTTTTCCTTAATTGGTTACCTCTTATCACATCTGTTTGGGTAACACAATTTCAAAAGGGGAATGAAACAACATTCATAAAACTCTGGTCAATACTGCTTTGCCATTAATGCATCCACCAAAACCTCATTGATGCTAGAATCTGGTTCTGAAGGGTGTATTCTCGAAGCTCTTCAAGATTAATTTACTCAAAAATTGTTGTAAAGGGTGATACGGTCAAAATTTGGTCAATATCAACTTGACGTATTTCTTTCAATTTTGCATTTAAAAAACCTGAACACCCCTCATTTTGAAGGTGTGTGTGTGTAGAATGTTGCTCCTATTTTGATTTTGGAATTCACTCTTCAGTTGTCAAAATGCCTTCCAAGCAAGAAGAGCAGCGTATCAAAATTTTGCTCGCGCATCGCGAAAATCCGAGCTACTCGCACGCAAAGTTGGCAAAATCGCTAAAAGTTGCCAAATCAACTTTTACAAATGTAATTAAAGTGTTTGGGGAACGTTTGTCGACAGCCAGGAAGTCTGGATCGAGGGGAAATCGAAAACCGGAAGCCGCTGAGACGACAAAGAGAGTTGCCGGTAGTTTCAAGCGAAACCCTAACCTCTCTCTCCGAGATGCCGCAAATAAGCTGGTTGTATCGTCTACAACCGTGCATCGAGCCAAAAAACGAGCCGGACTATCGACTTACAAGAAGGTAGTGACTCCAAATCGCGATGATAAACAAAATACGACGGCCAAAGCGCGATCCCGGAGGCTGTACACGACGATGCTGACGAAGTTTGACTGCGTGGTAATGGACGACGAAACCTACGTCAAAGCCGACTACAAGCAGCTTCCGGGACAGGAGTTTTATACGGCAAAAGGAAGGGGAAAGGTAGCAGATGTTTTCAAGCACATGAAACTGTCAAAGTTCGCAAAGAAATATCTGGTTTTGCAAGCCATCTGTACCTGTGGCTTGAAAAGCAGCATTTTCATAGCTTCCGGGACTGTCAACCAAGAAATTTACGTGAAAGAGTGTTTGAATAAACGTCTGCTGCCTTTCCTGAAGAAACACGGTTGTTCCGTACTGTTTTGGCCGGATTTGGCATCTTGCCATTACGGTAAAAAGGCCATGGAGTGGTACGCCGCCAACAACGTGCAGGTGGTTCCCAAGGACAAGAACCCTCCCAACACGCCAGAGCTCCGCCCAATTGAGAAATACTGGGCTATTGTCAAGCGGAACCTAAAGAAGACCAAAAAAACTGCTAAGGGCGAGCAGCAGTTCAAGGCAAACTGGCTTTCTGCGGCGAAGAAGGTGGACAAGGTGGCTGTACAAAATCTGATGGCAGGGGTCAAGCGTAAGGCCCGGCAATTCGGATTTGGAAAAGCGGAAGCCTAACTGAATATTTTTCCTGAATTTTATACTAATTGAACTTGAAAAAGAAATTTAATTTGATTTTTTAAATAAACGATTTCACCGATTTACACGCGTTTTCCCTTGACCAAATTTTGACCGTATCACCCTTTATTACAAACGTATTGAGAACCAATTAAAACCCGTATTTAAGCTAAAATAAAAGCTATTTGGCAGCAATAAAAACCTTTTTCAAGCCATTTTTCCTAGTCGATTGCTGAATCCAAAAGAAAAATCATCAATCAAGATAGAATAGGATTCATAAATACCATCCTATCTTTACAAAATAATTGAAATATAAACTGATCATATAAAAATTCTGTCAAATTTACAAAATTATAAAATAGTTCTCATGAAGTGGTCTAATTTTAGGTGCCATTTAAAATTTGATGTGAAGTGTGCGTGAAAACAGTCCGTCCACGGAAAATGTCGATTTTACTAATTATTTTACATTAAGAAAAAAATAATATTCTTCAGATCGATCATTTAGCTTAGCCGAGATTTTTTTTGGCTTTTATGAAAAAAAAAAACTTATATACTGAATTGTATTTATCTAAAGCCAAGTTTGCTTGATCCCAACCCGTTAAGATTTGCGGTAGCATTTATGGAGGAAATGAGGCCTACAAAATGTTAAACGTCACAAATTGATTATCTTTCGATAGTTGTGCTGTGAGATCCAGCGTTCTTCTAGGCGATTCTCTCCCAATGGCTTGGATGCAGTTAGTCTGAAAGTGTGCGATACTGTTTTACAACATTTCGCATATTGCACAGCTGCAACCTCAATCATTCCCGAAAAAGATCCTTTTCTTCCGGATGGTTCTAGAAGTGCACCATCAAACGATGCAGGAATGTACGGTTGAATGACATTTTTCGAGGAGATGACTCTTTCGCCGCATAAAATCCCTGTTATGGATCGGAAACCAACTAATGTCCGCTAACTGACAGTTTCAGTGGTTTTCTGTTGGTACTGATGCAAGTTATTCCGATCGTTATCTATTCGCTAGGTCTGGAGAACACAGCAAAAAATAAATTTTAATGTTACATCCAAGAGGATGCACTTCAATCATGTCAAAAATCTCATGTAGTTTTTATTGCCACAACAATAAAAAAATCCAGGAAAAGCAGCGTAATTTCAGTTAATGCACTGTAATAATGATAACTTTGTCGTTTTTGGCAAGTAATATTACACCATGTTTTCGACACGATTGAAGTGCATCCACTTTGATGTGATATTAAAATTATTTTTTTGCTGTGATCTGTTTTCAGACTGTTTTGACAATGTTTTATGAATTCAAGGACCACTCTTCTCCACCAGATGCTCAGTCGTTGATGGTACCCGTTCAGCTAGACGTGCTGGTTCATCTAAAGATCTATATAAATTTGACTAAAATCGACTTCCCTTCGGTCGTTACCATCACTTGAATTTTTCATCCTACTTCGTTTATCCTTCGAGAAAACCTTGTCATAAATTTGGCTTTTATTCACTATGAGGATCCATCTTTGAAGTTCAATTTCTAAACAGAGGAGATTTTATGATGCATTTTAAAATTCCTAAAAGGCAATAATTTGTGCTTTTTGCTCTCATTTAAAACCAAATGGCTTTATGGTTGCTTTTATAATGAAAGATCACGTTTATAGAGTAGTTTATCAAAACATTAATAAAAACATCGCTAATGAAGTTTATGATTGATTTACAAAACATTTTTATGTTGGGATTGTGCGCTACTTTAACTTTAATTTTAAAACAAGACAGTTTTTGCCTTCTCGTCAGACTATAAAAGGTTTTTAAAACAGCGAATAGGTGAATTACTAAGCAGGAATGTTTTACACTGTGAAATGTTCTATTTAAACTAAATGAATTGTTGATTGCCATTATAAATCAGAGTGGATGTCAAATGATTGCAGAATTGTTACTTGGGAGATATCGCTGCGATAGAGTCTTCTGTACTAGATTCCTTAATCGTTTTGGGAGAAACTTTCGGATAATATTTGAAAACCTAAAGCAAATGTGCGGTTGATTCATTTATTTCGTCTGTGGGCTTCCCTTAGCTCAGTCGGTAAAGGCGCAGCTACAATGCAAGACCATGCTGTGGAGGTAGCTGGGTTCGATTCCCGGTCTGGTCTAGGGATTTTTCGGGTTGGAAAATTTCTCGATTTCCCTGGACATAGAGTATGATTGGACTTGCCACACAATTATACTAATGCAAAAATGGTACAGGTATCGGAAGCTCTCAATTAATAACTGTGGAAGTGCATCTAGAACATTAAGTTGAGAGCACGCAATAAGTTAATATGCGATAAGCAATAAGTTTTAAATGCGAAGAGGAAGAAGAAGAAGAAGAAGAAGTCATGTATTCCGTAAGTGAAAAGTTTTACATAGTTGTATGCTATTGATGTCCTGGATCTTATCGAAAGGACGCAACGGCCAATGGAGATAAACCACTGTTGGAATACCGAACCAGGATCTGCGGTGGATATTGTGTGTTCAGGTCATTAATTTGTTGACTTTTTTGCTCAAACACTTGTGAAATAGAATATCAGATTGTTGGCCAAATTGCTAAGAAGACTACCCATTAGGAGAAACAATAATTTGAAATCAATACTGAACCTCTTAATGAACAAAACGTGGTCTGCTATGTTAATAAATACACTCAGCACATGCTGCACTACTAATCTTGAATCGAAATAATCCTAATACGTTCGTGGATTATTTGTATTTACAATGATTCTTTACTAGGGCCAAATACTGATGCTAAGGCCAAAACTGGCTCACGTACCCTAATGTTTTATTGGAATTTGAATAATTAATCAATATTTCACAATACAGCAATTCCATAGGAAAAAGTTAAAGTGGATCTTTGAATGTCATTAGGCCATTCGCAATGCAGAGTTTCATTTGTTTTTCAAATTACTCGACAGTTCTAAAATGTGAAACTGTCAAAAATGAAACTCCAACACGATCAGCGCCAATGACGTTTATATAAGGTCTGGGCCAAAGGGCTCATTGGTGTTAGTGAAATGTGCAAATGTTTAGTGGTGTTCGTATTTCATTGCAATGTTTATCTTTTTACACAAAACAGCTGTTGGCAGTGACGTATTTCTATCTGATCGCAGATGATCAGCAATGTTTACAACATTTTTGCTTCTAACACCAGCAAGCTGGCTGTTGGCCCAGACCTTATATAAATGTCATTGGATCAGCGCAACGCTCAGTTTTAAAAGATGTTGGGTATTCATCCCGACTTATGTGTGCTTGTTCAAAGTTTGTTTGCTTCGGTGATTTTAGCTCGAACGGAGAGGTTATTCTAATTCAAGAACATGTTTAATGAAACAAGATGATTACAACAACGTAATCCAGTGTCAGATAGCGACTTCAAACCACGAAGATTCTGCTGTCGAAGTATGCAGGGTGGGCACTGAACCGGGAAGTATTGGAAACAATATTCATAGATGTGTTTGGAGACCTATGAGCATCTGATGATCTTTTCAATAATTTCTGACACACGTTATTCAAATGCTGGACAGCTAAAGATCTTCAGCAAAATTGTTGATAATACTGTAGTATTGAAAAAATATCCAAAGAATTTTTTTGAGTTATCTGATCATCTGATCATAAGAGATAAGAGAATCTCTGAAAGACGCAATTTGAATTGCTAGATTGTTACCTGTTTAACCTGAAGGTTTGAAGAAATATCCTGACGATTTAATGAAGATCTCTGATCACCTGATGGCCTTTGGAATAATTTCTGAGCCATGGTATCATAAGAGAATATCTGAAAGACATGATTTTAATTATTGGACATCAGAAGATCTTTGGAATAATTCTTTGGTTTTTTTCCCTTGATTTGTTTTCCGTCGATCTTGTTTCCGTGCTGAGCACCAATGCTACCGACGCCAGGAAGGCAGCTCCCACACCTGGACCCTACCTATCGACTCATCAACTCATGAACCGGGGACCAACGGCTTTACTTCCCCTCCGAAGGAAGGCGTGATCAGAGATGTTATGCCTCAGAACATCCCGGCGGCGCCGACTGGGATTGAACCCAGGCCTGCGGGCCTTTGGTCCCCGGTTCATGACATGAGTTGATGGGTCGATAGGTGCACTGACACAAATCGACATTGTACGGTTTATTGGATCGTTATAACATAGCAACGTCAGCAGATTTATTTATTCTATGTGATGATTAATAGATTCCATTGGATTATCACTTAAACCTATGACTGCGGTATGGAATGATTTCTATCGTAATTTCACATACTTAGTACATGATATTCCTTTGCCTTGAACGTGGTTAGCGATGGGTAAGGTGTAGAGGAAATGGCTCTAATGTTGGCCTATGCATCTAATATTGGGCCCATCCGTACTGATGGATATTTTTGGTCGCTATTGAAAATTTAGTCGATTGCTGAATTTATGTAATGGCCCAAATTAGGGAAATTTAGGCTGACATTACATACATTTCCCCTATATGAATATTGTCTGATGTATATTATGGTGAAAAACTGTTACTATGTCATGGATGGGAACAGATATTTAGAAACTAATGGAATTTCACTATAATAAAATCCAGTAAAATAAACCTGTTTTCGTGATGAATATTGCTCTCTAAATATGTCTTATAAGATAATCATGTAGAGGAAATGACGGCTTCGGCATGACAGACTATTTTCGGTAACCCAAATTGAAACACTATTTTCACTGGATTTTCTTGCGAAAACACTTCGCTGAATGCATGCAAACGATTCGTTATGCTTTCAGCTTCAATTTGATTATATTTTTACCACTGAGAAAAAGCAATCTAGCAAGGTTTTCTTGAAATGCAACACACGCACTACAAATTGTAGCTGATTTCGAGTTGCCGATAATAGAACAGCAGATTTACATGCAGTTCAAATGGAACAGTTGCCGAAGAAAAACTGGTTGCCGATAATACTCGCTCTCACTAGAGAAGATTGGAGCTTTGTAAAAGCGTTTCAAAACAGTTTTTAACAATTCTTTCGACTGAAATTGTTAGAGCAGCTGGCAGCAAAAGATTACAAACAAACCAATACTGCATATGTGTGCGTTCCTTAGAGAAAAAGGTTATAGAAAGAACGTCGCTGCTTAGGTTGCTGAGAAAACGTAAATTCCCCTATATTTCATTGAAGTTGCTTATAACTTTTTTTGACGTTTGTTGATATGTCGCCTATAAACAGACATGTAGTAACTATAAGACAGTCATTAAAGTTTGCACTATAGGAAAACATGTATATCGTATTGAAATATCCACATTTGATTTTTGACGTTTGAAGATTGTAAAAAGATCTATCCCAATCATTTGATAGTCATATAGATTTACCTTTTAGGAAACCCAACGGCAAACATTTGTTTTGGCATGGTTTTACATATTATATGATTGTTCTGCCTAAATTATTGAAATAATTTTCAACGATGTTATCGTACACTCATTGAACATGATTGTTATTCGAACTAAATATTGCTAACAACAATGATACTGTATTGAATTATCTTTATTTGTTACTGTCCCATAAGATAAGGGGTTCCAGAAAATAATGTATTGAGATTGAAAATAAACATGATTTACTGCAATATTTACTTTGCTAAGATTCTAATTATAAGTCTTCTACACGGCTTATTCAGATTCCAGCACTAGAACGGGAACTTCATGAGCCAGTTCCATCAACTCTTATAATTTAGTCGTTGTTTTATTGCACACATGTGCATTAAGAAAGATTTGAACTATTTGTCTTCACTTTAGCAAAACGAGCATAACGTTGCACTAAATTCCATGTCGGGAGAGCTGTTCTTACTTCATGCTAATTGAAAGAGTTCAATCTTGAAGCCAGCCGTGGCCCAGTGGAACCAAGCGAAGACACCGACAGCATCACACCTCAACAGTCCTGGATCGAAGCCCAAATAAGCTATAATAAAAAAGCACACCACCTCCCACTGTCTGAGGTTTATTTTTGATTTATTTTTAGAACTGATGAAATATATGTGTCAAGCAAGTAAATTTCATGTGATTTTCATATAAATTTTAATTAGATTGATTTATGACAAGTATATGATATTGTAGTGAAGTTTATGCTTGTGGGCTTCAAATACATTTCCCTTAATTCTTATAATTTTACCAATTTTCCTTTATCATATGACGATCATATAAAAGTTACCATGTATCAGATATTCAAATAGAATTTACCTGACACATTTTCAATCATATCGTTTTCATTGGATTTTCTTATAGCGCAAATTTATTAGACTTCCACAAAACAGGAATATGCCATATTGGTTCAGTGTAAGGTCCAGGTGTGGAAGCTGCCTCCCTGACGCATGCTTGGCATGCACAGTTGTACACATCAACTACTCACTTGTTAATAACTTTTCACTCAGTTATTGAAAATTGATTTTCTTTAAATAAATTGATAGATTAGGATCATAGCTTACTATAGATATACAAAGAGTAATCTTTACATTTGAATCAACACCAATGATTTTTTACACTTAATGTTCGAGATGTGCCAGCGAGCATTTCTCACTTAATTTTACAACGCAAAAATAAATACAGTTTATTACTAGAATTAAAATTTACCTTTTCTTACGTACCTATTACAAGCTTAAAATTTATTATATCTACTGCTTCAAACAGAACTACGTTTTGTCAACTGTGTACAAAGTTATTAGCAAATGAGCAGTTTGTGACCAAAACTGTGTATGCCAAGCATGCCCTAACGTCGGTAGCATTGGTGCTCAGCACGGAAAACAAGATCGACGGAAAACAAATCCAGGGAAAAACAAATAATGCTGCTACCGTTGACTTCGTTCAAACTCACTTGGCCACGGTTGTTCTCATAAGGCTGGTTGATAAGGATGAAATCGCAACTCATGCTTTCGATGTTTACTTTGCAGAATAAGCAATTCACATTGCATTGAAATGAAAACCACTTAATCTGTTTTGAATGGTAGTGTGATTCAATGTGCAATACACTTGAATTGGTAGAGAAATATTATGTTTCAAACACTAGAAATCAACGTGTAGAACACATTGACCCATGGTGAAATACACTTAACATAAATGAGATTGTGCATATGAAAAATCAAGTGTCTAAACACTTCGATCAGCCGAGTGGACTTTTTTTTAGTGATAACAAACTGATAGATAGCTCCCACACTCAAAAAAGTCGGATATTGACTACGCATTTTCAATCATAACGTTTTCATTGGATTTTCTTTAAGCGCAAATTTATTAGACTTCCACATAACAGGAATATGTCATATTGGTTCAGTGTAAATATTTACTGCAGCGAAGCAAGCAGCAAGCTTAGTTTTCAGTTCTGCACTGCTTTTTGGTGATGAAGTGGAGTGAGGTGGAGTAGGTGAATCCTCGCTGAGCCTTACCCTTAAATATCACACATACGTGTATTTCAAACTACCATATGGGTGGCACCAAGCACCCAACAGGCGTGATTTTATTAAATTATAATTTAATATTTAAATTCAACCAATTACCTCAAACAAATCCCAACTCTCTTCCGGTAGTTCGTTCATTCCCGTGGGTGCATTTCCGCCCATGTGTGCTATGGAAACTTCAATCAAAACCAACTTCTCACGTCCTCATCGCAATGCACTTTTCGAAGTAAAACTTCCGTTCTCGTCGAACGCTTCCGCTCCTCCAAGCCGCCGCCGCCGCCGTCGCCGATGACCGGGAACTCGTGTAACGGAACGTAAACATAAACAAAACAACGTAAAACCTAGTCGTCCCACATGCACGTAGGTCCCATGAGTCTGTTTAGAACGTGGCGTGGCAAAACACGAAAGCGGGAGAATAGGGCGGAAAGGTTGAAAATTTTCATAAATTCAATCAAATCCACCCAATGCAATGCAGTGTGCAACGTGATTCGATTACGGCTGTGTTTTGATATTCTATGCGTAACACCAACAACAAAGGTACGGCACCGAATTCAAGCGAGACCGGTTCCATTGAAATGGTGGACGCAGAACTTCCGGTGCTGCTTTTGGGAAACACCCCACTCTTTTATGTTAATTCCATTGTAAACAATCATGATGCCGCTGAAGTTGAGTTGGTTCTGGTTGTAGCTGCTAGTGGTTCCGGAATCATTCTTCCCAGCAGCACTGACAGCTCCGGATGTCGGAAGGGCGTTCTTGCTTTTTTTCAATGGTACGCATCGCCGAACTCCTCTCTCGGATGAAGTCCCATCAGCGCCGACGCAGGAGTAGATGAAACAAAATGTCATAAATATCAATAAAACGCGTAATGAAAGTTAACGTTACATTACTCCGCCTCGTCGAGTCTTGATCGTCGCCGGTTTCGGTCTTAATTGCGGACGATCGCTGATAACCCTTTCCGGTAGTTTTCCGAGAACGGGAAATCTGCGGCGGCCGGGCGGACGAGAAAGGCAAGAGTCAATTTAAAATGGTTCACATTTTTATTGTCATCTCGCGCGAGTCGTTTCCTTTTCTGTCGTTGCAAGCGGCCTTCTGTTAATAGCTGTCATTCATATCTCGGTCTTAATGCACCGAGAACACACAGTACTACTTCTGGCGAAAAAAAAGTAAGTGACTGACTAACTGACTGACGCAGGATGGCGGACAGCATGGGCAAACACAAAAACGAAACAAGCATAAATTCTTCGGCGGCTGCAACATTCTGGTCCGGGCCGACGGAGACCGGATGGCGTGCGCCACATCCTCGCAGCCGCGGTGGCCAAACTGGTTTTATAAGATGTAACATCTCAATGACGGCGATCGGTTCGTTTGACACGCGAAGCTATGCTCCCCGCTGCTTCTGTGCCTTGGCAAGGCCAACAACGACATCAGTTCGCAACCCGATCGCCCGTTCACCAAACGGGATCTTCTCTGGTTATTATGCATTTTCTGCTACCTTGCTCGCATAATATTTTCCCCCTGTCGTTCTTCTTTTCCTTATTATTTCTCTGGATAGCCCGAACGATTAACTCGATCCGTTTACTCCGTGTGCTATCTGATTTCTGATTTCTGAACTGTCTCGCTTCCTGCTGCTGGGGAGAGGCTCCGAGCCACGGAGTAAATTTGCACCACCGGACAAAGACACGGGATGTCAACCGGTTCTTTGTTCGTCGGTTGTGGACTTTTCGCTAAATTGGAGCGCTCTAATCTGGGCTGACCATCTCCCTCGGGAGTGACCTGGAATACCGACCGACGCGCGTCGGACCCGTCGCCATGGTAGGGGGCTAATGAGATTTGCATATTCCCCCGATGGACACGGACAATGCTTGCAGATGAATTTCTCCAATCCCTTAACGGCATCCGGTCGCGGAACGCCAAACAAAGCCATTTTTAACCGGCCATAAGTTACACCAGTTTACTTCAGTAAAACTCGGGTAATTGTTGTCCATCACCACCCGTCGGACAACTGCAGCACCAAGCAGATGTCCTTTTATCGCCCTCGCTTGCTGCTGGGTGAATCCAAAGAATAAAACAGCAAAACAGGAAATTTGGAATTTTGCGCAACCGAAACGATTTAGGACTCGGCAAAAGGAAAAGGCAATGGAGCGAAAAATTTCTTCGCCGTAAAAAAGGGCTTTGTGTTGGCATGGGAGCAATGAAACACACAAAAAGTCGCGATGGATTTTTATGGTGACGGTCGTTTTCGGTGGTTCCGTTGACAACGTGAGCAGATTTGTATTGTTCGAAACATTACGTAAGAAGCTTTGTAGAAATTAAACGAACATGTGAAATATGAGTGTTCCTACCATTGAACAAGAGTCGGGCTTATAACTTTAGACGGCACCCTTCACTATTACTATGAAATTGTCCGCAGAATTGCCGTGAAATTCTGCTCAGAATTGTCATGGATTTCTCCTCGGCATTCCTAAACTCTTCGAGCATCACACTGAAAATGAACTGGACACTTTTTTAAAATGATGTGTGTCGAATTCTATTTATCAGTTTTCTAATGATTTTATAGGATCTTCCCCCGATTTTTAAACAATAACCTGTTTTTGTCATTGCAACGTAAAAACCGCATTATTATTTTTTTAACAAAACTTTCCAGGAGTGAGTGATATTTTGTTTAGTCTTAAGTTTTAAGTTAATGTGGAATGCACTGTTCTGTTTATGCGAAAAGATGTGGAGGTTTTATTCCCATTTGAGAAAAAAAAAGTTTTTTATATAAGGTCCACTCAAATGGACTTTTGCCTGCTCCTAATAAATAAATACTTTAAAACTTCAAATATCAGACTTAAAGTGGTCATTTTATACGATCAATGAGGAGATGACGTTAAGCATCCCAAGTAACCGATAAACATTAAAACGTAGCCCTAATTCTACTTTAAATACGAATATGAAGCAGTCATTCAATGCATAGGAAGTGCTTAATGCTAATATAGACCTGATATAATGCTAAAAAGGCAAAACAACGGGCCTTTATAATGCTAGTATGGTAGCCCATTACTAGCACTGATAATGCTTACTTAGGGCTGATGTGAGAAACGTCAAAAATTATCGCTTCCATTCCCGGGCGAAACTTTTTCCTATTTATTGCAAATAACCGGGCTGTTTGAGTAAACAAATACCACCCACCGCCTCGATGCCAAAAATAAGTAGACTCGTAAACGGAATAAAAAATGATAACTAATGATTTCTTTATGTTCAGATACCTTTTTGTATCATGGACATTCTGGAACAACAATCATGTGCCTGTACTCCCTAAGCTATAGATCGTGATGGTAATTGCTTTTTAAATTGGCTTATATAAGCACACGATTGGTGGAGGTCATCCATTTCGCGTTTTCATGGTCTCAGATCTCATCATCAAGAAGCTGTGATGTTCTCATAATTTAATTTTATGCACACTTTCCTGATTCAAGCACTGAGTTTTATTTTCAAATGCATACAGTATGTAGATCTAGAGATTTAAGAATATACGAAGTGATTAAACAAATCGCGTGTGAAAAGTCATGTATCAATCGTTTACTCAATAATCTTTGTCAAATTTCAATGTTGGTGCTTGTGAACATGTTTGAGAGACACAACTCATTACAACTCACAAATACTGACTACGTGGTTTTCCTGTCAAAATATTATCGAGCATTTCTAACGCTCATATAAAGAGGATTATGTGCAGAAAGCATTAGGAGTGTTGATTGAAAGCTTATAGCATTAGCAATGCTGATTAATGGCTTCTCAGCATTAGCAGTACTGAGGGCTTATTAACACTAGTAATGCTGAAATAAAGCCGATTAGAGGCTACATACTAATGCTTATGGTTACTTGGAATATTCAACTAGAGGAAATGTCAGCTTCAGAAATACATAAACCTATTATCGTCAGGGGGTAAACAAAGTCTTAGAGCACTTAAATTTGGCAAATAGATGCTCTGAAACATAATGCATTGACATGCCAAAATAGAGCTCTCGAGGACGTTGTTTACCCCCTGACGATAATAGGTTAAGGTATTGCCGAAGCCAACATTTCCCCTATGCAAATCGTTAAGTACTTTAACATAACACTAGATGCCCAACTAACAATTTTCACAATGTAAACGCTTTACTCATTTCATTTATACAGCCTCAAGCTGTATTCAAACGTTATACAATATGAGGAAACCTTTACTCAACCTCTATACAAGCAAATCTGGCGAACTTAGTCAGCTACTTAGGGCTGTTGGAACGGTCGGGAGAAGCTCTTATTGCATATCCATTAACGCTTGCTGTTTAGTTGTGTGTGAACTTGAAAGGCGCTTATTCAACCTTTTCCTGGTTATCCAATAATCACTACACAGCTTTCTCTTGAAGCCGGGTAAAATACTGTTTACGCTTTTTTATGAAGGAATTTATTGAATTTATTTTGCTGTGAAATCAAATTAATCGAAATTAGTTACAACAAATCATCACCGAATTATTTACCCTGCACCCGAACCTGGAATCGAACTCGAGACGACCTCATTGGTAAACCTTGACACTACCAACTTCGCTACGCCAACACTTTGAACTTATGTAAACAACATTCCCTTCTACAACAAAATCGCTGAGTAGAGGCTTTATCATAATGCACATGAATCACTTTTCTCGACTAGTTATAAAAGAGCAGAGTAAAAGCTGTAAAACTGCACACGTCTAAAAATAAACCTAGTTGACTGTGAAAATGTTTCCGAAGTTGCTCTAACACAGTTTATAAGCTGAGTACAGGTTGTTTAGTTGTTGAAAAAGCACTTTTGATGTTTATGTTATTCAGCAAGAGTGGTTGGTTGTGTAAAAGCCATCAAATGAGTAATATATTCACTTTGTTAGCTTTGTTTTGCAGCTACAAGTTGAAAGTTGATTAGTGTGTGTATAGAAGTGACATTAGCGTTTATTGGCTGATGTTATTCAGTACGACTGACAAATTGATTAATGGTTGTGAGAAAGTTGAGTAAACGCTCTCCAAAACTATTTTGCTAGCTTTTGCTTGCAGCTGTATCTGCAGCTTCTTTTCAGCTACTTTACAGCACAACACTGGAAAAGCTGGCTTACAAAGCTGAAAATGTTAGTTGGGTGGGAGCTTACCATCAATCATACATAATGATCGAAAGGTACAGTAGCAGCACCTCCCCTACCCGTGTCTCCTGGAGATCGTTAAGTTGACAATGACAGAAGCATATACAGTGGTAGAGGCAACAATAGGTTCAATTTAAAATCCCATCGACTAGGTGCATACGTCAGATAGCGACTTGAGTGTGAAACAATCGATAGAACAGTTTCCGCACATCGGAGGTACATGAGCAAATCGGCGATCATCATTTTTGCCGGTGGTGGTGACGAGGGGAAACACCCCCTACCATCCCTCATCAACGGATGAGTTTGATAAATGGGATGCTCGACCCGATTCGTACCTTCCTCAAAATTGTCCATTGCTCACGTTTTACTTTCTATACACAATTTTAACACTGCCGTACCATAGCGGAACTATCAACTGTATACTTTTATCTCCTCATCTATCTAATAACATGTCCACTTTAAGTAAGATATTTGATATCCAATCGTTATATTCTCGCATGAAGTAATAAAGCATGATTAGTTAAAGTATGTAATTTTACTCAATACTGCCTTAGAATTCTCTGTAGAATTCACCTGAAGTCCTCCATTGCAGAGTTACCTTCGAATTTGCTTCAGAACTTCTTACCAATGCTTTCGGAATTGGAATGATTCCGAGGGTATTCTGAAGAGAGCACTCGTAATTCTAGTATAGATAATGCGATCTTGGACATTTCAGTATTCTGAAGGGAATTTGAATTTCAGGTAAATTTTAAGAAGAAGTTAATCGTCTTCTGATTCCAGACCATTTATCTAAGGATAACTTGAAGGAATACTGACCAGAAATTTAGACAAACGAATTCTGAAGGTGTTTCAAAAGGAATTCTGACGAAGACGTAAAATTTTAGGATAGTTTAAAGAGATTTCAGGAGACCCTTCTACCTAAGTCACAATGTTGGTTTCACGAGGTTTCTGCACCACTAAAGGCTGACTAAAAGTTAATTGGTACACCCCTCGCGCATCGCTAGCACGCCTCTAGAATTGGGAATCGAAAATCTTAGACAGTAGTTTGTTTACACTTCTATAGCGAACAACTGGTGCAAGTTTGATCGAAGTAGTCGATCGCGTTCAGAAATAACGACAAGTGGAATTCGAAAAAAGAAGAAATATTGTGCACAAACACCTGGAAAATCCAGATTGGTCCGGTTCCAAGCTGGCTAAAGTGATGAAGATGCCGAAAACAACAGTTTGTCGAGTACTCAAAACCTCTAAGGAGACGCTGAGTGTGGAAAGGAATCAGCGGACGTACGAAAAAACTTGAACCAGGGTGTTGAGGTGCATCAAAGCCAACTCCGATATTTCGATCCGAGATGTGGCCAGAAGGTACAACGCCAACTTTCAAACGGTGCGGAACTTCCTTGCCAGGGTAGGACACAAGTCATACAAAGCCAGTAAACATTCGAACCGGCACATGAAGCAGAATTCCGTGGCCAAAAAGCGTACAAGGCTCTTGTACGACCGTGTTTCGACGAAACACAATGGCTGCACTTTGATCTGATGATATGACGAAACATACGTCAAACTCGATTTTAAGCAGCTTCCCGGTTTTACATCGCGACTGGACGTGGGGATGTGCCGGGAAGATTCAAGTTCGTGTTTGCCGACAAGTTCGCGAAGAAAGCCATGATTTGGAAAGCGATTTGCAGTTGTGGCTTGAAAACGGAACATGAAATCCCAAGTTTACATCGAAGAATGCCTGATAAAGCGTGTATTGCAGTTAATCCACAAGCATAGGGGCAAAATCATCTTTTAGCTCAATTTGGGCAGCTGCCACTACTCCAAGGTGTTTGTGGAGTGGTATGCTGCCAACAAGATCGGTTTTGTCCCCAAGCTAATGAATCATACGAATTGTCCGGAATTTCGACCAACCAAAAAATACTGGGGAATTTCAAAGCAGCGACTTTGACGAAGCGGCAAGGCGGGCAGTCAAGGACATCCAGCAAATGCGGGCAAAATAGAAGAAATACGCTGATTCCGTGTTCGTTTCCACTGTGCGAGACAGTCTATATTACGTGATATAGGCTGTAATGTGAATGGGGTATTAGTTCGAACTGGAGAAATGTAACCATCTAATGCTGTAACTTTGAAATACTGTAAAGAAACCATTAATGGACTTTTTAAACTTATTGAATCACGAATTAAGGGTCTTTTTGTGAAAGACTTTAAAGAATGCGATAAAACTTACCATGTTACTTAGGTTATGAAGTGCTCCATAGGAGTTTTAAGGATGGTTTTAACTAAATTTCAAGATAGTTATTAGAAGAGTTTTAAGGGAGTTCCGTTAGGAGTTGTAACAAAACTTAGAAGCTGTTAATTTTCATATCATTCGATTGAAGATGAACCAATACAACCATTGAATCAATTCTGTGAAAACGAATTCTCGCATGACCATAATATGCAGAGGCCCTTTCTCATTCGAAGCTTATTGTCACTGTCGATTGAGTCACTCACTATCATTTCAAATACGACGGTGGAGCATAAAAGAAACCCAGAAAAATTATCCCGAACAGACAAGTCGACCCGATGTCGGATCAATGAAAGGACAATTTAAGGTCAATGTCGACCCAATGTTGTGTTTTTGTCGGGTGTATTTTGGGTTTATGTCAGATAAATTTCGGGTCAACATCGAGTAGAGGGTTTGATAGAAGTCAGGTTGGTGTCGGGTTGGCTTAGCTTTTTCGCCGGAATGTCATCCAGAGCTCCATTTATGTGAAGGTTATAATCAATTGAATGATATCAAACGTTTCTCAAATGAGAATGATCCATGCCTTCATCAAATGACTAAGCAACTGATATCATTCATTCGAAGGAGGTCCCCCTTTGATAGTGAATAGCTTCTTGTCTCATTTTCATCAAAAATGTTCAATTGATTTTAAGAATTTTCAGTACTGCTTGGAAGAACATTCCAAGAAAATCCGGAAAGGAAACTTATGGAGAATTTACAGACAATTCTGAGCATGATTCCAGAGACATTCTGAAGCGAATGCTATGTCAACTTTTATGGACTTGAAAGGTTCCATAGAGTATTGTATGGAAAATGATGGAGATAAATTTAAGTGACATGTTGTGAACATTATTAACTATTTGAATTGAGTTGTAGCATCAACGAAGTGACAGACGGAGCGGCTCGAAAACTTTGGTGACGAACCTGCTATTGCAATTTACTACTGGACTGTACTAGCATTTTCTTAACATGTACTAGAATTTTTTGGTCCTGTCACTTTCACGCTACTCAAAAATGAAATGCAAAAAAAATGTCGTATGTGTAGAAAGCTGACTATGCATTTGCAAATCAATAAATAGCGCCCTCTGCAATTTTACTACTGAAAATATTTTCTACACCTAACTCTTCATACATACAGTGGCGCCGGTGGTTTAGTGGTAAGCGTGATTACCTCTCACCCCAAAAGGCCTGAATTCAATCCCAGTCGGTGTCGCCGGGGTTTTCTGAGGCCTAAAATCTCTGATTCCCCGCGAATAAAAGTTCAATCTCACGAACAAACTATACCAAATGATAGAGGAATCATTCCTCGAAAGTGTTTGTGTTGTTAGATTTTTTTAGATTGAGCTTTAATTCGCAAGAAATCGGAGATTGGCGTGTTTGTTTGCAAAAGCAATTACTCCTTAATCACGAAAGTATGAATTCTTTGATTTACGCGTTGTCTTAGACGATGCTTAACGTTTACCATTGTTTTTAAAAGTATAATATTGAAAATCAATAGTTTTACCTGTTGGAATCGATACGTAGGCAAAATTCCGATCGATTGGTGCAAAAATATGCAAAATGTATTATGAAACAGCCGAGTTATAATCGTTCAAAACCTGACCAATTTTCGTTACATGTTCATTTTTCGTTCTCGTAAAGTGTACACTCATATATAAAACACAGAATTAGTCATAGTTCCAGCTGACAAGGAGTTTTTTAAGGGCTTTCCACAAGATCTGCTACTTATCTCAATGAAATTTAACATCATGTTTATCATGGCAAGGTTGATGGAATCTACAAATGTCCGTTATTACGGTGGTTTTGCTTTGCAACTTCGAATTTTTGATGGAATATTTTTACGCCGGCTGTACTTTGACAGTTTCACTTGGATGCTGTTTGACAGGCGTTTGGATTCAGTCTGAACTTTCTTGATGCCACCCTCCCTCTCTCTCTCCTAAAGTGCTTACTTTGGATGCAGCGAACGGTCGTGTATTTGTTGCGGTCGTGATTCTAATCGAACAAAATGGCTGGAAGGTACCACAGTGGACAGCGCCAAATTAAAAAGACAAACTCTCAACGTGCTAAACAACATTAGGGGTGACTTGAAATAATTGATTTAAAAAATAAAAGAAAACAATTTTAAAATAATTATTTACTCCTTGGGTAAAAAGCGGCTAGTCTCACTGGATCACTGGATAGCTGTTCAAAAGACAGTTTTGACGTGTGCAATGCAGGGTCTGTAAGTGTTGCTGAACGTTCGATATGTCTAGGCATCGAATTGAAAACATTTATTCCTTTATAATATAATGGATTTTGTGAAGCACATGTCAAGAAATGTTTCAACCGCGTTTCTAGTATTATATCGATGAAAGTAACTTCCTCTTTCAATTCAATCACACTACTTTAAAAATAAACACCATAGTCAAATATACAATTCTTTGTTTGACCGACAACCGACAACCGTCTAGCATCAAAGTTGAGGAAGTAAATCGATTACATTTCAAAATCAAACGCATTATTATGTTCTGCAAGCGCTGTAATCTCGATATTTGTGTTGCATTGGCCAGAAATAAAATGCATTTGACCGGGAAGCTGCTTAAAATCGAGTTTGACGTATGTTTCGTCATCGATCAAAGTGCAGCCCTTGTTTGTCGTCAAAACACGGTCGTTCAAGAGCCTTGCATGCTTTTTGGCCACGGAATTCTGCTTCATGTGCCGGTTCGGATGTTTACTGGCTTTGTACGACTTGTATCCTTCCCTGGCAAGGATGTACCTCAACACCCTGGTTCAAGTTTTTTCGTAGGTCCGCTGATTCCTTTCCACACTCAGGGTTTTCTTGTAGGTTTTGAACACTCGACAAACTGTTGTTTTCGGCATCTTCAGCACTTGGAACCGGACCACTCTGGATTTTCCAGGCGTTTGTGCACAATATTTTTCTACTTTTGAGTTCCATTTGACGTTATTTCTGAACGCGATCGACTACTTTGATCAAACTTGCACCAGTTGCTCTCTGTAAAAGTGTAAACAAACCACTGTCAAAGATTTTCGATTCCCAACACTAGAGGCGTGCTAGCGGCGCGCGACGGGCGTACCAATTTACTTTTAGTCTGCCTTTAGTTGGGCGTCCACCAATTCAACTTTGATTAGAGAAATGCATGTGGATCGGAATTCCGAAAGTAGTCAAGAGAAACCACCACGACAGGCCTGGGATGAAGTATTCCATCCGGCAGGAACTGTCATCCTTTGCAATGAGCGATTGAAAATTCAAACAGTATCAAGATGGATGCAGGAATATCATCCGGACCCGCAGACACAGAATGTTTTAGTTTACGTAACGCTTCAAAGCTCAAATATGTTATCATTAGCGAGGCCTTTGTCTGGAATCCTGAGAGCTCACCTTCCAAGCAAATTCCACACAGCGGGCAAAACCAATTTCCCACCGTCATCAGTTCGAATCGCAACTCGAACTGGGTCAACCTGGCAGCGTTAAGGTGATGGAGCTCGAAATTCTATGCAAATTAACGCCCCTCGACTAACCGTTGCGTTCCGGGGAGATTCACTCTTCCGCCGACCGACCGGTGAGAAAGACTGCGCCGGGTGTGTCCAGTCCATAAAGCTAAAACCACGCACGAACGGATGCCATTTCCGCCCGGCCACAAGCGGCCGTTACGCGAAATTCTTTCGACCTTTTGCTCTGGTGAACTAGCGGAGTTAACTGCCAAAATAGACCTTCCAAAAATTTGACTTTAGTTGTAGCCCGTTGATGCGTTCTATGTAGGCTCAAAACTGCCCATTCAGACAATGTGGAACTTGTGAATGGAGGAAGCAATCAAAATAACCTAAAAAACGCCGACGAAAGAATGCGGTCCAATCTGACTCCAGCAACAACGACGACTGCGACGGTGTCGAGTGAAAGAGGAAGCTATTTGGAATTGTAACGATGATTTTTATGCGTCTATCTACGACGGCTGGGTGACTCGTGGTCGGTCTTTCTTTCTTTCTTTTTACGACCCCGGCAGCCGGGGTCCATTCTCGTTTGTTTTCCCATCTCCGGTTCCCCCGCTCTGCACTGCGCCACCACGCCCGGCTATTTTTTGTTTCGATGTTGTCGGGTTGACTAATGAAGCTGGACATGTGTCCGTCCTATGCATGGGCGTGTGAGAGACGGCGGGCGGGAAATGGAGAAGATTAGGCATTCGGGTGTTGGAATTCCTTCAAAGGTCGTTTCGAAGGCTTTATTTCACTCCTGACGTGAGTAGAAATTTCGTGCTGCTGGGTTGAATGGAAACGGGCCGGGAGATGACCGATAGGCCTGGCCGTCAATTTCCCACCCTGCTGTGGGTGCAACAGCGTGTTCTGGGAAGAGCGTGGGGTTTTGTAGATTTTTATTCATTCATTCTTTCGGCAGAACGGATCTAACGATGGGCGCTGGAATGTTGACTCGTAAAAGAAAAATGTGATGTAAGACGTGGTCTCCCTCGCAGCTTACGGGGACTTACACACTATTACGAAGACGACAAATGAGACTGTCAACGAAAATGTACCCATAATAGTACCATGATAGTCGAAAAGAAAAGAAAAAAGACGAACGACGAGATGCACTGGCGTGAGCAGTCATTTGGGATTGGGCTATCAAATAACTTTATAATTGTGGTTTAATTTCTTGCAGGATCATCATGATTTCCAATTGATTCCGCTGGTTTTCAGCGGTGTGTGAAGGTTTGATGTGATTTGAATTTAAATTAAGGGATTAGGTAGCAACCCCTTAATTTAAATTCAAATCACACCAGACCTTCACACACCGCTGAAAAACATCGAAATTAAATGGAAATTTCTTGCTCTTGCTCCCTCCATCCGCAAGTGTTGCACCCCGGACATCTCATGATGACAAAGTATTTTAATTAATTTTAACGTCGCGTAATGCTCCCGCGCCGTAGTTTTGAGTGGTTGTCGTTTTTCATTGTTTCAAATCTATTAAAACAAAAAAAAAAAGACACACAATTTCGCATCAGTTTCCGAGTGGCTCTCGAAATTCGTGGACCGGAATTTGGTCATCTGAAATGACTTCCTCTCTCTCTCACTATTTGTGTGTGTGTGAGTATGTAACGATTGCGCACGCGATTATCTAACACCGAACCGTTCTTTCTTTTTTTTTGCAATCTCGAAAAATTAACCGACACATGTCGCAATATGACATCGCCGAAAGTTTGCGCAAAATTGTGAGTTCGCTTCCAACATGAAACGAGAACTTTTTCAATATTGCGATGCTAATTTACGTGCAAAAAAATCTCGTCCCGTACAACAAAACAGACGAGCGGAAAAGTTCCCATACAGCTCCTTTTGGCACCTGCCGTTGGGAGATATTAATAATTCAGTTAAGTTCATGTTACAAGTGTCAGCTGAAAAGTGCAACTCACGTCGCCAGGGTCATTCGCCCATTGTTCACAGCCCCTTCCCTGTGCGGAGGCGGTGGGAAAAATCGCCCTCCCAACACAAGCAGCAACGACGGCTAATTTTTCGGTGAGGTTCCAATGGACTCGGACAAAGATGGCGGAAGCTTAAACTCGGTCTGTCTGCTTGCGACTGCGACCGTCCGTCCACCGTTCGTTCATTGTTGACGGTGGTGATGATGTAAACACAAAGGTAAATCACCCCCCGCCACGGGCAAAAAAAACTATCAAACGTCTAAAGGGCAGCTATGAATTTCCCCCCAAGTGCGGTGGCGGTGTAAACAAATAACATGATGAATTGGAGTTTGAAATGCCTTTCGAGCACGAGTGGTGCTACTTTCGACTACTTCGGATATTCGGGAGCAAACAACAATGGCTTCTAAATTTTGACTGCTCTCCGTTGGTGTGGAGAGGTCCGATGAAAGTGAAATTGCTGCCGGATTAATTCAGTCTAATTACTTTCACCCGTCTTTTTACGAGGGTTTGCGCCAATAGTGAGAGGCTGGCTATGTCGTCGCTCTAGGTCTTTAGGAACTGGCAGTGAGAAGGTGATTTAGTTTCGTGTGTCCGAATTGGTTGATGTTTGTTAAGTCAACTAGATATGCAACTAAGTACGGTATATTGATATACAATAGAAATTTCGCTTCGCCCAATGTTACAATACAAGTCAAAAAATGCCTCCCTTTTCACGTTGAAGACTTAAAGGGTGATGCGGTCAAAATTTGGTCAAGGGAAAACGCGTGTAAATCGGTGAAATCGTTTATTTAAAAAATCAAATTAAATTTCTTTTTCAAGTTCAATTAGTATAAAATTCAGGAAAAATATTCAGTTAGGCTTCCGCATTTCCAAATCCGAATTGCCGGGCCTTACGCTTGACCCCTGCCATCAGATTTTGTACAGCCACCTTGTCCACCTTCTTCGCCGCAGAAAGCCAGTTTGCCTTGAACTGCTGCTCGCCCTTAGCAGTTTTTTTGGTCTTCTTTAGGTTCCGCTTGACAATAGCCCAGTATTTCTCAATTGGGCGGAGCTCTGGCGTGTTGGGAGGGTTCTTGTCCTTGGGAACCACCTGCACGTTGTTGGCGGCGTACCACTCCATGGCCTTTTTACCGTAATGGCAAGATGCCAAATCCGGCCAAAACAGTACGGAACAACCGTGTTTCTTCAGGAAAGGCAGCAGACGTTTATTAAAACACTCTTTCACGTAAATTTCTTGGTTGACAGTCCCGGAAGCTATGAAAATGCTGCTTTTCAAGCCACAGGTACAGATGGCTTGCCAAACCAGATATTTCTTTGCGAACTTTGACAGTTTCATGTGCTTGAAAACATCTGCTACCTTTCCCCTTCCTTTTGCCGTATAAAACTCCTGTCCCGGAAGCTGCTTGTAGTCGGCTTTGACGTAGGTTTCGTCGTCCATTACCACGCAGTCAAACTTCGTCAGCATCGTCGTGTACAGCCTCCGGGATCGCGCTTTGGCCGTCGTATTTTGTTTATCATCGCGATTTGGAGTCACTACCTTCTTGTAAGTCGATAGTCCGGCTCGTTTTTTGGCTCGATGCACGGTTGTAGACGATACAACCAGCTTATTTGCGGCATCTCGGAGAGAGAGGTTAGGGTTTCGCTTGAAACTACCGGCAACTCTCTTTGTCGTCTCAGCGGCTTCCGGTTTTCGATTTCCCCTCGATCCAGACTTCCTGGCTGTCGACAAACGTTTCCCAAACACTTTAATTACATTTGTAACGGTTGATTTGGCAACTTTTAGCGATTTTGCCAACTTTGCGTGCGAGTAGCTCGGATTTTCGCGATGCGCGAGCAAAATTTTGATACGCTGCTCTTCTTGCTTGGACAGCATTTTGACAACTGAAGAGTGAATTCCAAAATCAAAATAGGAGCAACATTCTACACACACACACCTTCAAAATGAGGGGTGTTCAGGTTTTTTAAATGCAAAATTGAAAGAAATACGTCAAGTTGATATTGACCAAATTTTGACCGTATCACCCTTTAGTCTTTTTGCATATTGAGCAGCGAAACAGTTCGATGGCCATTCTTATAGAAAATTTTCTCAGCTACAACTTTGCTGAAGATTGTTTCCATGTAAAACGAGACAGGAAAATGTTATTAATTATTTAAGAGATTGGTAAACTTATGACATGATCAAGCAGCTGCTCTGTAGGCAACACTGTATTTTGCAGTGTGCCATAGTAGCCATGATTTTTGTGTCCTATTCAACGCCCCAGAAACACCAATGTTGCCTGGTGAGCAGTTGATTGAGCATGATCATAAGACATCAGCGCATTGAACCATTGATAACTTTCGATCCTTGCATTTAATCAAAAAGTGGTCTTGAGCAAGTTGTAACTGGGAAAATTTCCTACAAGTACAAATGAAAGTTTTTGAGGCAGACCGATATGGTGAAGTATTAGATATACATGAACAAAAATCTTGGAATTACCATAGTAATTCCCATACAAACTTCAAATGCCATTGTGCCATCTCAGTTTCTCACCAAATGGGTTCAAAATTTGAGAGGTTAGTCAGGATCCAATTTGGAATCGTTTAAGTATTGGGGAGCGAAAATTTCAAATTTTGCATCACTCTAATGGCTATGTTGAACTCGATGTTGCTAAGGGTCGGTGATTGCGGTGATATTAGTGATCGGCTTCGATGCTTCGTTGACTGTGTTGAACTCGTTGTCGTTGCTAAGGGTTGATGGTTGGGATTGTATTGGTGGTTGGCTTCGGTGTAACTGTATATTGAATAAAGAACGTGAAATTAAGGCACCGAAAATTATATAAAATACATACAAATAAGAATACAGGTGAAGGTAATAAATACGAAAAATAAAACCACGGCATGCATCAAATAAATCAAAACTACAAGGGACAGCCCTATGGGGTTGAACGCAATGGCGACGAAGGACTACGTGGTCTTATATAATAAATCTTGACTGCAGCCTTCCGTTGTGTACTGGAGAACAATGTTCAACGCCAAACGCTGAAAGCACTACTGCTGCTGATGCCGACGACTGGACATTACCACACACGGTGATTAGACTGAATCCGATCAGCGGTTGAGGGCAGCTTTGATGGCTAGCTGCTTCTGGGGAGCCTTTAGTTGTGTACTGGAGAACACCACCACTCACCACGCGGGGATTGAATAAACACCGTTTGGTGAGACCGGATGGAATTCAACTTTGACATCTGTGTTAGGAATATCGCTTTTCGCAGGCAATCGGTGATAATTTTAAGTATCATATCAACAGTTGCACATTCATGCATTTTTCAATAGTAACATTTTTAAAATGATAAAGTGTTGCGTAGAATGCGTAGGAATATTTCTGATCGATTGGTGATAAAATTATTGAAATTGGTCCAGGGGCAGTTGCGTTATTAACGTTCAAAATCTTTCATAATTTTGTTACATGTTCCATTTTCGGTTTTCATAAAGTGTACCCCCATATAGAAATCACAGACGTAGTCCTACGTCAAAACAAGTTAAAGCATGACTATAATTTGCAAAAATCTGTAAATGTCACTGTCAAAAATGAAAAGTCTGCACATTTACAGGCATGTCTTCAAAACTGGCATCACTGCTTCCCAATTTCCACAGAACAGCATCTGTGTATGCGATGATTTATAATAGATGTCCCATGTTTCCTATGCATACCTGCAAAAGAATCTTGCATTTCCTGGTTGAGTTTATCTTGAAGCTACTATCTACTGTTTTTTTTTATTTGTATTGAAATTCAAACAAATCAAATGCACCATCCCCTCTCACTCAAAGATCGTAACAAGCTACAAGATCAACTTCCTGAACCGAATTGACTGAGACCGTTCACCCAAAACATTGCCGGAAGCACTTGTTTACGGCCCGTTCGTACCGAATAAATCACAGACCGTCATCCTCAAAACAAAAACAACAAAAATAACAACAGCGAACACAAATCAATTCCGGAAGAATCGCGTTCGGGGAGGAATGTTATCGACGAAAAACAAAACAAAAAACCCTAATCGAACGAACAAACGAACGAAGCATCATCACGGTCATCCCGTGGGAATGTTGGCACCGATTCGAAAGGGACAAACGCGAACACTTGTTGTTTCCCTTTCTTGAATTTCCCTAATTTAATTAATCTACCGGGAAGTGCGCGCCCTCCGCTCGCCTCCGATAGAATGGAATTGTTTCCTCGCCCTGATGGCTCCCCAAGTTCAAGCGGATCTTAAAAAAGCGTAATTATTCATTCATCGTCGTTTGTTCTTCATTTTTTTTTTGTCTAACCATACTCCACAACTGGAGAGTCTCGGCCCGGCCCCCCCGGATGGATGGCCGTTGAGATTGAGTGGTCAAGTTGTTAGCACTCGTTCGCTGAAGAGTTCTCGAAGAGTTGTAGCGCAGCACCACTTTGCCACTTCAGCTTAGTTCAGAAGCTTTTCCTATTGTGAGCGGAGGAATTTTTAATTTCAATTTAGAGTTCGCTGAGCGAGATGGCATTGTGAGCTAATTGAACTAGCCGCTAGTACTGAACGTGTGAGTTGATTGAAGAATGCAGTCGTCGTCATATTGGTCCGCAAAGTTGAGCTCAGCTGCATCCCCTGGCATGCGGTGAAAAATCAGGCCACGGTGAATGAACGTTAGAGCGGCGGAAAACGATCCGGTTTTTACTGTAATTGGTCAATTAGCCTTCAAATGCTTCGACACCAACAAGGTAGTGTCGTATGCGAAGACGTCACCAAGCATTTCTCTCTTTCTCCCAGTCAGTGGAAGACTTCGATCACCGTGGAGTTTACCCCCGCGGGTAAAACTGCACGCAATAAATTATCCATCATTAACGAGTTGTCGGACGCCGGCGGTGGGCACCAAGTGGCGGCACACTGCTGCTCGAATGCCTCCGGGAATTTGGCAACCACATTCAAAAAAACACAAACCCACATGAAACTAACCATTGAAATTCTTCTGTTTGCCTTCACTTTTCAGATGCTGAAGCACGTGCAGATTTCGCCAATGCGTAGCCGGTCCGATTCGCTCTCGATGCGGTCGTCGACCTCCTGTGCGTCTTCTCTGTGCGGAAGTCCTGAACCACCGAACGAGCAGCTCCGCAGCCACTCCCGGGCGTCCAGCTATTCCAGCCTGAACGAAACCATTCCGCAGGTGAGTTGAAATCGCAGAAGTGCATCATTGCAGTCGGTTAGGAATCAAGTGACAAGTGGCATGGAACGTACGTTAAGGGCATCTTCATCACTCCATCGGTGTTTTTAAACTATTTTCTGAGTGTCAAATCATCGAGAGAGTCAAGCCCTATCCTAACAGTAAGCGTCCAAAAACTGATAAAGACACCGTTCAGCAGCCGTTTTTCTCCTAATGACAATTTCCTCTTGGCAAACCTTGTTCCGCAGCACAATTTTTCCTGTCAATAGATCAGGTTCCACCACTCCAACAATAGAGTACTTAATTTTGAAGGATGCTTTCGGCAAGCACTCGATTTTAATGAGGCCTTAATTATTGTCATTATGGCCGGGGGAGGATGAATACTTCCAAGTGCTTTTCTAGCGCCCTCCTTCCGTCACTCGCCAGGCGGAGGGCAGAACAATTTAGGCGAAACTTTTGCAACCTGCACACCACCGGCCAAAAGCTCATCGGCGTCGTTCATAATTATTATCTATTGTTGGTGCAATCAAGAATCTCCCTTCGCTCAACGAGTATACGAGCTACCAAAGCCGCTCATCGGTCTGACTGTGGCAAAATTTAATTATGCAGCTTCCCTCCCTAGAACTGCGGTGGTGGCATTGCATTGTAACAAAATTGAATACAGAATCCGCGTAAAAACTCGCACACATACAACACTCAGTAGTATTCAATCTCCCACACGCGAACGTAACACAGTTATGGGTCTAATTTGTTGGGCCAATATGGGGTGGCGCTGCGGTCGTCGTAATTTCATCGGAGGGAGCAGAGTTCATGCGTCTTTTGTTTTCGCAAAAAAAAACTCCATCAACTGCGGTGCACGGCCGCGCGGTTGCTCCACCAATGAACCATAATTGCGAAATATGACTAATTAAATCTCACTCTGCTGTTTGCTTGGCTTCGTTTTTTTTTTGCGGCTGCAATTTTTGCTCCACATCTCCTCGGTTGGATGGGCTTATCTTGAGTCTGATAGTTTTTTTTTTGTTTGCCCCTGTTTACTCTGCCAGCGACGGAGATTTCCCAGGCTGTATGAGTGATTGAGAATCCGAGGAATTCAACGGGGGACAGCGATGATGGCCCAAATACCCAGCCGCAGTAAGAGTGAATGCCGCGGAACGATAGAAGAGAGGATGACGGTTGTTGGATGTCATTTTTTTTGCCAATGAAAATCGAAAGTTTTGTTTCCGGTGCTGGTGCTAGTCTGGTACTCGGCGAACTGGGTAGCGATGTGGTTGCGACAGTTTTGTGGTGGTCAACGAACTGGTTTGATTGGAAGCTAGCCAGCTATCTGATCAAGGTGATTTGAAGTAGTAAACCTTGAACTTGGATGGTAGTTTAATGAAGTTTTATTGGAGTAAGGAGCTCTGAATGAATCGGTTAGTTACGGAACTGAACTGACCCCTTTTTTCATTTTTATATGGAGCAGGGAAAGGCCCACTGGAGTAGAACATTACAATGAAGCCCATCTTCTAGCAGACATAAAACCTCCTCATCATTTCTTAAATTACAAAAATAAGTTCAATTATATTTCCTCATGACAAGAGACATCTCTTGTGAGTTTGCACTCTTTTAAAGAGATTCCAAGCTAAAGATGTCGTAGTGAAGCAGATATTGTCGTTCTGGTAGAGAGCTGGTGTTCAATCAGACTGAAGGGCAGATGATTACCGCTGGTAATGTTCAAACAGCTAAACGTGAGGACCGAAGGATGCCAAGCTAACATTGTGGATCTGGAGCCATTTGTTGCAAAAGCAAGCTGACAGAGAGCTCGTGTTCAACCAAACCGTAGAGCAGATGAGGGTCGGTGGGAGCGTCGACTCAGCTAGACATTGGAAACTTAGTATACCATGCTGACAGAGAATTGGTGATCAATCAGACCGAAGGGCAGATGATGACTGCTGGGAGCGTTGGAACAGCTAAACGTCAGGAACGAAGGATGCCAAGCTAGTGAGCTGATGATCAACCAGACCGAAGATGATGGCCGCTTGGAGTGTCGACTCAGTTACATGTCGGGGCGTAGGATGCCATGCTATCAATGTTGCTGACAGAGAGTTGATATTCAAACCGATCGAATGACAGATGAGGGCCGGTTGGAGCAACGATTCCACTAGACGTCGAAATCGTAGGATGCCTTGGATGCCAAGCTGACAGAGATCTGGTGTTGAACCAGACCAAAGGACAGATGAAGGCAGCTGGGAGCGTTAACTCAGATAGACATCGGAAGCGTAGAATGCCATGCTGATAGAGAGCTAGTGTTCATTCAGACCGCTGAGAGCGTTGGAACAGCTAATCGTCGGAAGCATAGGATGCCAAACCATCTACCATGTGGATCTGAAACCATTTGTTGGACAAACCATTAGGGGCGCAGTATCACACCAGTCTTAGTTACCTGGCAGAGAACTGGTGTTCAAGCAGGTCGAAGGCAAGATATGGCCGCCGGCGATTTACGGCAACGTAGATAGTGCGAGATACGAAGCTTTATATGTTCGCCTTGAACAGATCAGTGGATTGTTGTTGTTTGATTACTGTTTGGATCTCGTTGTACAGTTTACCACCATGGTAACCAAACCGTTTTTTCCGAGTTCTGAATGGGTTCGGACCAATCGAATGCTACCGTTGAATCTACTAAATCTTTTTGAAAGGTTCATTGGGACTGTCGTGTTGAGATGTGTGGCTGGATTTGTTACATGTGTGTTAATGTCTGGAACACTTGAAGTCCTCGAATTGGTAAAAGCGAGCTCTGCAGGTTCCGTTGGGTAAAGGTGCGGTTTTTTAAAGATGACTTTCAAGCTACGGTTTTGTAGTACCTGAAGTCCTCGTAGCCTGGACATGCATGCGGTTCCCCATAAACCCACTTAATATTGTAGCCACGAGTCAACCAATGAATAATAACAGTTCATCATACAGTTCGTTGGAACGAATGGTGATATTTTTCGAAACACTCCACACAATACCGACAGTTTGTTGTTGTTGTTTGTTCAATGTGATGCTTCCAGCTTAGGATACTGTCCAAAATGAGACCCAGATATTTGAAGTGGTCCACTTTACAAATTTCAATGGCCTCAACTTGTACGCTCGGAAGTTCTGGAACTGGTCGTCTTGAAGAGTGGAAAACCATATATGTGGTTTTTTGCAGGTTAAGTGATAAAAGGTTTGAATGTATTGTACTGTTAAATTAACCTCAGAAGATCTGTACCCACAAACTGTATCGTCCGCAAATAGCTGGATTCGCCCATGAAGATTCAAGCGAGATAGATTGTTTATGAGCACCAGAAATAACAACGGACCTAAGTTATTGTCTTGTGGAACTCCAAATTATATTTTCTTGGGATCACTTCTCCCATCGTTGACAAAGACAAATTGCTGCCGGTTAAGATAGGCAACTTCAAGGCTGGTAGCGAGTCATTTTTTAGTGACTTGGTCACTTTTTTCAAGCCGGTCACTTAAAAGTCTCTTTTTTGTAAGGCCACGTCACTAAAGTCACTTTTTCTTGTAATCAGTCACTATTTTCAGCTTTTTTAGCGTGAATTTATTTCAAGATTGATCATTAGTTGCTTTGTGCCGTTTAATCGTCTTTCTCTATCTACAAGGTGTCCCTGATTACCTGAGTTTTCCAAGTTTTTCCAGTACTTTAACGGATAAATTCCAGTTTTATAATAAAAAAGCTATTTTGAAATGTGTTAAAAATATGCTTTTTTTTGTGGACCAAAAATAACAGCAATTTACCCAAACGTTTTTAAGACATGGCAATCAGTTTAAAAGAAACAGCTTAACAATTAAATATATTGACTGTTGAAGTTTAACACTTACTTAATTTCTCACTTAATAAAGTTAAAACCTTACTTAATTTGAGTAAATCCAAGCTTAAACTACGAGGAACTTACTGAAAGCTTTAAGAACCTCAAAGCGGTTCTTTTAGCATCTGAAAATTTGGGGAACTTTTATGAAGTTCCTAGAATTTCAGAGAACTTTACAGGTGTCAAGCAATCTTGATAAATATAGAAAACATGAGCGGTATTGTGCAGATTTTTAAGAAGTTCCAAGTACCTCAGAAAAGCTAGATCTAGAGATTTTTGGGGAATTTCAGATCTTAATAGCAGTTTCCAGACTTTTTGGAGCAGTTTAAAGATCTATAATCGGTAAATTTAGAAAAATTTAGAATAGTTCTATGATGTGCTGAAAAAAAATCGAGAACCCTTAAGATGTTCCGAGAACTTCAGGGAAGTACAGAGCCCTTCAGAGAATTTATAAAACTTCAGAAAAATTTCAGAAACTTCACAAAAGTCCAGAGAATTTCAAGGAAATTCAAAGGTGTTTACGGGAATTCCATTAATTTCCGAGCAGCAGAACCAAAATCTTCAATAGAATTGAAAGCTTGAGGGAAGCTTCGAGAACTTCAAGACAGATTAGAGAATCAAAGGGCAGTTCAAATAATTTCAAGGAACCTTAAAGAAGTTGCGAGAAACTCAGGGAAGTTCCGAAAACTTCAGCAGCACCGAGAGAATTTCTGGAACGTGATAAAAATTATATGAACATCCAGAAAACGTGAGAGTATTTTAAGCGTGTTATATCATGGAAATTTCAAGAACTTAAAGCCTCAGGCTGAAAGCCTCCTTAATTAAGATCAATCAATCAATCAATCAAGAACTTAAAAAAACGCAAAAATTTAGCTTAATTGATTAGAGAAAATCAACACATTTCAGTTAATTAAAAAACGAGAACTTTTAGCAAGCAGTGATATCTTCAAGAAATTCCAGAGAACTTCTAATCAATTTAGATAATTTCAATAGTTTCAAGATATTCAGCAAAGTTCCGAGTACTTCAAGGACGATCAGATAGCTTCAGAATAATCCTATTACTTAAGCAAATTAGCAGAGACTTACAAGAATTTTCCGAGTTATTAATCAAATTTAGAGAACTTCAGGTGACCATATATAAGTTCAGGGAAAATTAGTGAGCCTTTATAATGGATACTTAAGAGAAATTGTCGAAACTTCAAGGCAGATCATTTAATTTCAGTAGAGTTCCGGATTCTTAAAAAAATACTGAAAATTCAGGGCAGTCAACAGAACTTTAAAGAAATTCAATAATAGTTTAGGCAAGAAAGTCTAGACTATTGAAGAAGTTTTAAATAAGTGTCGATAATTTAAGGGAAGTTTCATGAGCTTCAAAAAATATCTTGAGAACTTCAGTGAAAATTATAGAATTATATTAATTATTTCGTTCTAATTCCATGAACATTGCGGGTGCACAAAAGTCCCAGAAATTTAGAAAAACTTCGGAAAATTCACAGAAGTTTAAGAATTTGATGAGAAGTTGAACATCCGGCTAGTTTCTCAAACTTCAAAAGAACTTCAAAACTTCCCTTGGAATTCTACTCACATTGTAAGTCTCCTAAGAATTCATCGGCATTTCTCCTCACAAATTCCTTAGATTTCTTATCATAATTTGTTAGGCGAGCCCTCCTGAAATTATTTTCCAAATTCCTTTGAAGATGTTCTGGAGTTATTCTCAGATTTAATTGTAATACTCCTTTTCAAAAGTATTCCAAGGACTTATGCTCCAGAATCGTTTCTCCCACAAACACAAAATTATCCTCAAAAGGCCCTTGGAATTTTGCTCTGATGGAGTTGTGCTCCTCAGAAATTTTCAAAGTTTTCATTAAGCATTGCTTTTGATTAAATTCCGGGTTACTTGAAATTCGACTCAAAACTATCAGGCTATTAAAATAAAAATAGGTATTGAAATAAATCTAAAATTTCTCAGAACTACCTTAAAAGCAGAATGCATTTGTTGTTTTTCTGAAAGTTTTTTTTATTCCCAGAACTTCCTTGAAATGAGGTCCTTAGAAATTATATTAAAATTCCACGAGCTTTTAAAACTGTGTATGGATTTTGAGTCCAGATTCTTGAAAATTTCTTAAAGTTTTATAGCTTTTAAGTGTAGAACTAGTTCAAATTTAAAATTTCTAGGAAATATGCATGTTCCAAAAAAAAAAAACATTTCAAGTCTCTGTTTTTTAAATTTATTTGTGACGGTAGATTAGTCCACTGTGGATCTATAAAGTTCAAAGTGTGAATGAAAAAAACGAGAAAATTTAAATGCTTGTATTTTAAAATTCATTCTTTTTTTTTAAATATCATTAGTAAGAAAATTATTAAATTCTCTGAGTCTTCCAGTTAGTTTAAGGAAAAATAAAAATTCCTAAGGGGTCCCGGTTTTCCAGGTTTTTTGCAGTTAGTAGACACCCTGACTAATACCGTGGGTTTGGTCATAAACTTTCTATTGAATCTTTTGCTTTAAAGGTTCATATCGTACATAAGTGTTTATGAGTATTCAATAAGTATGAATGAGTCTAAAATATCAAACATATATTTTCTATAAGGTCATTTTTTGTCACTATTTTTACAACTATAAGTCACTCATTTCTTGAACATGGTCTCCAAAATCACTATTTTTGACAGCAGTGATCGCTACCAGCCCTGTAACTTTTTAGAAGCACCCATGCATTCCCTTTTATACCATAGCTCTCGAGTTTGTGTAGAAGCAGCTTATGACTTATAGTATCGAAAGCCTTCTTAAGATCGAGGAATAACGCCCTCGAGTATTTTCGACCGTCAATCGCCTCGGCTATCTTAAAACAAAATAATTGAACCTACCTATTAATTATTAAATTAAGGCTGTAGAGCAAAAGATCTCAAACTTTTGTTGATTGCGAGAAATTCCATAAGCTCGTGTCCCACCATATGGCCAAAATTACCTTAAAATTTTCAAAATGCCAAAAAAAAACTAAAATAGTAAAAAAATGTTAAGGAACTATCCACCTACACTCTTCTAAAGATCATTCTCTAGCTAATAAATCATCACACTAAAGCTTCATGTTAGCATTTCCAATCAACTCTGAAAATCGTTAACTTCGCGTATGAAGTAACATAAAAAACACTTTGAATGTTAAGCAAATTTTAACCACAGACAAATAAGCATTACTCTTTAAAGAAAATTCTTCAAAAAATTTCGTTAATCGTTTTTTGCATGTACACTAGCACCCTCTATCATGCCCATTCCCAAGCGTTGTTTTGTAACCAAAGCATGCAATTTTTTCACTTGTTGCTTTTTTGCTCGTTCTGTGTAAATATAAAAACAGATGGCTTGATATCGGTTCTACGAAATTTTCCGTAGATTTTTAGAATTGATGGAATTCTGCAGAAATACGGTTCCATAGAAGAAATTCACATTGTTTAGCGTAATTTTTTTTTCTGGAAACAAGTTTTTAAGCGTGGTTATGCATCAGCAATGAGTGCCCTTTCTACCACCGCTCATCACTTTAATGTGTACATAGCAAACAATATGTATCAATCTATGTTATTCATGATGTATTGAACACCACACACAAATTCTGTGTACCTCGTACTGCGTCATATTACACAACAAGCGGAATGACCAATCGACTGTTTGGGTGCAATACTCAACAAATTTTATTTTTCTGTATTCGTCAGATTAGTATGTGGTACAGTTATCACCCCATTATCATTAAATAATTTCATAAAATCGTAATTCCAAATCATTCTCATGCATCTTCAAGATGTGTGTTTAAGGTGTACTTTGGTGCAATAAGACCACTGAAAAAGTGCATGGGTTTCGGCGAACATTAGAAAAGATTTTCAAAAAGGGGGCTGAAAAAATCGGATGATTACTGTATATGTCTCCAGTGGGACGCCTTGGTCCCCTTATTATTCTCAAGAGCTGACATCTACTAAATTGACCTGAAAAAAAAACTGGCATCTCTGATAAGTTCTAAATGTAGTGGCTTGCTTAACGCTTCAGTGGCGCCAACATGGCAAATGCGAGCACATTCCCAGCTTAAACCTTATTTGCGAGGAATGTGATGGTGATGGTCTGCTTGTCTGTGTTTTAACATTTAACACTTTAAAATGACAAAATTGCGGTAAATCAAGAAATCAGTCCAAAACGTCCTAAATACACAAAAATGGTCTGAACAGGGCCATCAAAACGCATTAGTATCCATAAAACAAAAAACCCGAATTTATCCACCTATGGTGTGATCAGACCCTTCTTACTTATTCAAGTTTATTTATTTTATTGTCATTATCAGTGACCAAGCCCCCACGCTACGCCACTGCCTGGGGTACCCGGAATATATCCGGGTGTAGTATATTTGGTGAGGCTACCAATCACCTTATCATCGTATTTTAATGTGATTTAATGGGTTTTAATTCAATTCATATTCAAGCAACTTCCCCGGGGTACCCGGAACATGTCCAAGTGTGTCCAATGTGATCTGGAACACTTAACACGACTTGCATTGATCTTATTTTTTAATTCTGTAGTAATTTGATGTGTCGCATGATGGTTTTGATACGTTTTCCGTTAAATCCAGCGTGAAGGCCCATATTCACCGGATCTTATTCCGGCCATATCTCCGGAACCGGTTCACCGATTCCAAAACCGTTCAATAGCGTTCAATGGGACCCCAAGACCTATCATTTGGCGCCGAGTTTGTCCAAATCGGTTGAGCGGTTGTTGAGAAACGTGAGCGCATTCATTTCGTTACATACACACACACATATACACATACACACGTACACACACACATAGACATGTTCCGATCTCGTCGAGCTGAGTCGAATGGTATATGACACTCGGCCCCCCGGGCCTCGGATCGATAGTCGGTTTTTCAAGTGATATCTATACCCTTCTTTGTAAGGGTAAAAAGTAGTATGCCCAAGTAACATTGCATGTTTTACCGAGGTTGTAAAGCATTATACAAGTCTAAATCGTGGTTTACAGAACCCTCATAAAACCAAAATTATTACTTGTGGTTAAATTAAAGATGGGATAGATCACAAAAAATTGCGTCACAGCACAAAAATGGTTCTTTAAAACGTTGAATCTTAAAGTAACCTAAACCTCTAACTAACCCACCTACCTTATTGAAGCATTTTTGAATATTTTGGTCCCTATCGTAGGGGCACCCAGAACATTCCTGAAAGTTTGACACTCAAAATCTGTAATCTAAAGCATTTTCGGGTATGAGGAAATTCTTAAATAGGAAAATTAGATAGCAACTTGGAGGCAAATTAGCTCCAGAACCAATTTTTAAATAGCCATAACTGCTGTGGTAAACCTTTGACTTCAAACAGCAGACTGTCAAAACTGTCAAACCGTCATCATATAGGGCAAAATTTGTCCAAACTTAGCTGTTGCGCGAGTTTTGACAAATTGACGTTTGAAATTATCGTTTCAAGTGGGAAGCCTTTGAAAGAGGCTCCCCAGCATGCCTCTTCAACATTTCATTATCTACTTAACTAAAAGTATAGACAGCTAGTACAATTACACAGTAAACAGCATACGAAGAAGACAGACTAAAAAGGTACCAATAACAAAACATAGCTCCACTGTAGGAGGTTCGTGGAAGCCCCCGTCCAGCGGGGCTGTCCCGACGGCCGAAAGAATCGATGGTGCTAAATCCTGAAAAATAGCTTCGCCGCCTTCAAAAAGTGCAGTACCGCTGCTTGGGTTGAGGGCACATCTCCTAGCATGTCCCGTACGCTGTAGGGCACACCGTGGAGGCAACGAAGATGCTCGAATTGTGAAGAATCCTCCGCTGAAATCCCGTGAGATTAGGGCGTGCCCTATCCGGAGCCTGGGAAAAATCCTCTGGTCTCGTAGGTTCGCAAGGTGCGTCCACCTTCCGATGTCACCTTTGTTCTTTCTAATGAACGGAAGTCTGGCACAGGATCATTTCGTTGTCCACGCTGTCCGCACTGTGCAAGCGATCCATCTCTTGACGTACTGCAAGGGCACCGTGTGCGAGTACCGAGGACCAGATGGTTTCCCGCCTCGATTTACCCTGGGATCCCACAGTGTCTGGGAATCCTTGCGTAGGTAGTGTTTGGTGGCGCAACCTTCAGGATGCTCTGGATCCAGGGGTGGACCGGGAACTCCGACGAAAGGGCCTGAATAACACTGTGGGAGTCCGACAGGATCAGGATTGGACGATCCGCAGGAACCGTGACCACATGAAGAATAGCCGATGCTTCTGCCGAGAACACCGAACATGGTTTTGCAGACTTCTAATCGTTGGGGAAATGTCACCAGCCAGCGATTACCATTCCGAATCCTGCTCTCAATCGTGACCCATCCGCGTAGCTATGCATGTAGTTGAGGTACGATCCGGTCAGCTCTACTACCGATCTCCTAAGGGCTACGGAATTTTCCCTGGCTCTGAACTATTCCTTTACCCGACTGTCGATTTTTGGTGCGGAAGATTGCCAACTCTTATATCCGTACCAGTGAATCTTGGCCACTGGGGGAGCTCTGCGTTGGCGTTTGCACGGAGAAATCTGCAGATTCTGTCGCTTCCGGCGGTATTTGCTGAAAATGCAGCGGATTTGTTGACAATGGCTGCGGTACCGACACAGCTGGCATCGGAGATCGGAGATGATGCTCGTGTAGCTATTGTAAAGCCGAGCGAGTGTTTGTATTGCCTTGTCTGTGGCGATGCAGGTCAACTCGAGTTCATAAATCAGCTGGCTGTCTACGATGGCCCAGGCAAGACAGAAACGTACTTCTCTGTTGTTGGAGCGGTGAGACGGGATATTGTGCAGACGAGGTTGATCCCTTGAAGGGGCTGGTCTGAACTCAGCGACCGGTCAATGACAACCCCCGGCAGTTTCACAGTTTTCTTCAGTGGTATGGCTTGATCACCGATGTCGGTACTGGCAAACGTGGCACCTAGCGCTCTTTCCACGGCGGAAACCACTGCTTGAGCCCTAATCTTCGTACGGCCTGGAGTATGACCTCTGGCTTCGATTTGCATGTCGTCTGTGTACACGAAGATGAAGATGCTTGCAAGTTGCTGGTAACAGCTCGAAGACACTGTTCATGGCTACCAGGAACAAGATGAGAGGTATCAATGAACCTCGAGGAACGCCAGTTTCCTCGCAGAAATTGCGGGATTTGGTATAACCTACCGAGACTTGGAAGGATCTGCTAGTCAGGAAATTTCGGACGAAATGGACGATATGATCGCTAAGACCCCAGATGATGAGTTGCTTCAGTACCAAGAGCGTCCATGTACGGTTGAAAGCTTTCGCAATGTCCAGGGAAACCAACTCCGTATGAAGACCGTAATCCTTGGCGTCCTTGAGGAGCTCTCCTAGCATCACTAAATATGTAGATGTAACGTGGCCTTGCTTCGGTCTGGAAGGCCGCCGCCTCGATAAACTGCTTCAGGCGTCGGTTGACCATCCGCTCGAACACCTTTGCCATACAGCAGATGAGCGCAATGAGCTGGAACTTCGCCACGTTTTCTTTGTGAATGGGAACAACCAAGCTCTCCCCCCAATTTATTTATTAATTTGAGAGGGAAAAACTCACTTCAGAAGGACCAAAACCTCTTCGTTTCGTATGAACAGATAACATAAAATCCTTCAGCTGAATATATACTTAAACTAAATCAGAAAACATTAATTTTCACTTAATCAGGATGATAAAACATTATAGAATAAATACTTAAGCCTAACACGGGAAGCATTGAAGTCAAAAAAGTTATAACATCTATTAAAATGTTTACACATGCTAGTAATTGGTTCGTTTGCACCATAGTTTGTACGAGAAGTCGGGATCTTAAAAAAAGAGTGGGTTCGCAGATTGAGGCGTCTTATATTAATTTTAAGCTGTTGAAAAAGTGAACTACAGTCAATGTCCGAACGCAGGACATCGGCGATGAAGACAGCCTTAGCGACGTCACGGTGAACACTGAGGAGTTGTAGGCTCAGCAAGTTACATCGACTTTCATAATTAGGGAGGTTTACATGCTCTGGATACGAGTCTGTCCGCCAAAGCTGGTTGAAGAGTTCCAGCATTTTTACTTTACCCGGAGTAGTTCTTGAGCAGTGGGTAGTCAATCTCGTCTGGGTCGGCTGACTTCCCGTTGCTTCTTCTAAGCGTGAACTGAAGCTTCTGCCAGGTTGATCCTCAGGTTGTTCGTGTCCGGAGGAACGCGAAAACTGCTTACGGGCGAAGTCGATGGGTTTGCTTGCCGTTGGAGGGTCTCCTCGTACTTGGAAAACGCCAAGAGGTCGGCGAAGGAATCGCCAAGTTTACCAGCAGCAATTGCCAGGTCAGAGACTGCCGTGCCGTCTACCTGTATATGCAGTGGGGCGTGCGGTGCTTGCCGTTGAGGGCGTTGACCTTACCCCAGAGCTCCGCCGAAGACTGTGAGGCGTTTATGCTTTCGAGGAAGTCCGTCCAACTGGATCAGATTTACTGCCTTGTGCGCGTTTTTTTTTAGTTAGGGGAGTGGAGCGACGGGCAAGTGTCTAGAATGAGCTTCTAAAAGAAGTTACTTTTAAAGTCTTAGCACTCCGAATACGATGCCTCCGGTAAAATGTGCAACGGCAAATGCTTGAAAAATCATAGCTCGGCCATTTATTGAAAAATTTCAAATCTAAGATCTATTGATATCGAATAAATTTTTAAAATCTGTAGTTTCAAATGGCGCATTGAAACTACAGATTTTAAAAGTTTATTTGATATCAATAGATTTGAAATCCATCGATAAATTGCTGAACAATGATTTTTCAAACATTGTAAATTTTCCGTTACACATTCTAACGGAGCCATCTTGTTCGGAGTGTTAAGAATCTTACTTTAGAATCTTCTTAAGAAGCTTCTTTAGAATCCTGCCAGGAGGATCCTCGTTTGATGGTTTATTCGAAACATGTGCGACATTAGCGACTAGTGTAGAAGGTACCTGCGTTTGACTCTTCTCTGAAACTACCCAACCCAGGGCGGTATTCTGCAAAATGGGTGCTCCGGTACTGTGTTTGATCTGACCGTTACGAAGAAAGTCGTAGAAGATGTCAACGCCGAAAATCAAATCGATGGGACCTGGTTTGTTGAAAGTCGGACCCGTCAACTGGATGTGGAGACGGCAACATGTTGATTCGGCACTTCTAGTGTCAGCTTCGGAAGTACGTGGAATTTCTAATTCTCCTCAAAATCTGCACGATGAGACTGGATGCGAATGATGGTGGTGTGTTTAGATGAGGTAGTCGAAAGGCCGACACCGCTAATTGGAACGAATTCTTTGCTGCGACGTAGCTTCAACCTTTGTGCGAGTTGCTTCGAAACAAAGTTGAGCTGTGATCCGGAATCCAGCAGCGCGCGAGCCCATATGAGGGAACCAGACGAAGCGAAAACCTTAACAAAAGCCGTCGACAACAATGCAGTTGCAGGAACGCTGAGTTGAGCTTCGGCGAAGGGTATCGTAAAGTGACTTGTTTGGGGGGTTTGGGTTTGGATTTCTACTGGTCGAGACTGGTTCTTCGTTTTGAGTTTTTGAGTTGACGATGATGTTGAGGGTGAATCCGATGACGAAGAATTGGTGGAGGATTGGATCGATTTGGGACGATAGTTCTTTGGTGCAGCTTCATATGGTGTCTCTGTTGGCATACCCGGCAGGTTCCACTCGTACAAGTTTTGACGAGATGCGCTGCGTAGGAGTCATTTTTCGAAAGACTTCGCATTGGAATGGTGAATGAGCGGAGTGCTTGCAGGAGAGATTTCTGGATTTCTGAGCTGTCACATTTTGCTTGGGAGTCAACGAGGTGGGATGCTGTGAGGAGGAACGAGACGCATCTGACGATCGAGATTTAAACGTATCGACTGATTCCAGCACGAGACTATGACTGCGTAGAAATTCAATGAGTTCGGTGTATGTAGGCACCACCGTTGACCTTCTGTGCGTCTCTCAGTGACGCAGGGTGGCTGGATCTAGACGAGAGCTGATCATGAATACCAATAACGTACTCCAATTCTTCAGCTGTTCTCCCGCTTTATCTAGCATCCTAAAATTACGTTCGAAGGCATCAATTAGACGATTCAAAGCTTCATGACATTCCCTTTTTATTGGATCGATGATAAAAAGAGCTTCAACATATGATTTAACAAATTAAGTATTTATTCTAGTATCGCTTTTCAAGGAGTGCCCATGCAACAATGTTATTATCTGACGTAACTTCTATCACTTCGGCCACACGCTTTGCATCCTTCGACAGAGATGATAGAAGGTAAGAAAATTTGTCTACGTCACTGAATTAGGAGTGTCACGTCACTGAGTCGATAAGTGACCGAAATGAATCACGAAACGATGGCCATTCTCTAATAGTTCTATCGAAAATTGGGAGTTTGCCAAATTTCAATTGCCGCACGAGCACTTCTATTTCCTTGCTCCACAGACTGTGACTGAACTACCTTCTCTTCCTTCGCTTGTTCTAGTGCGTCCGATCCCAACTTTTGCTTCAATGAAGATTGGAAATCTTCGGACACTTCTAGCTGCAACCTAGTCTCTTTGTAATCCTCAAAAATCTCCTGTAAGCGTTCCTGCCAGCCTTCAAGCATGTTCCTATCTCGATGCTCTTGATAGTTATCCACCAGATATGCCAAATTCACCAACGAATCTTGACAGAAACTCTCACTCTTCGTTAACTTCTTTACATTCGGTGGCATAATGACTCTTGCTTGCACTAGAACAAACCAGGAAACTCGTGTGAAACATGTGTGCACCAACTCCAGTCGAATTACAAAAATCTCCCGGAATCGAACCAAGTAGATCATGCAAAAGTGATGAAAAATTTTATGATGCAGAAAACCTGTAGCATGTTCCATGCAGATAGTATTACTTACAGTGTTCGCTGGTGAACCTTAGCCATGCAAAGCGGTGATACTCACGCCACCCAAGCCACGTTAGCGTAATCCAACGACAATAGCACCTCCTAGTAAAGCGACGATTCTTCGTTGGCGGATTATTACACAATCAGCAACTGTTAGCACCAACCACTATCTCACAGCAGCCACATCGATTTATTATTCTCATTTTAGCCACGCAATTTTAGTGTTTCTTTTCTCGATCAGTTCACAGTTTTTGTCACAAACCGGTAGAAATCACTTCGAACCGATGACAACGAAATCGCAAGCACAAATTCCAAAAGCGAAAATCCGGTTCGAAGGACCATGCTTTATGTAGGAATCGTTCGAATTTGGATAGATGTGCTTCGATTTTTGGACGAAAGAACGATACTTTATTTTTGAACTCCACTGAGTGATGATATTCAGATGTGATGCGATAGAATGTTTATTGGCAACTTAACTTCAAACTCTACTGCTATCGGGTTTTATCGATCTGTGGGAAGATGGTCAAAGTAGTAATGTGCGATTCCTAGATCGGATACTGCGATGGTTGGATAAGGTCGGCAAAAGCGAGATGACTACTGATAAGAAATTCGAGCAGTTCCAACCCTCTATAAACTACGTTACGCGGTAAGATTCTTTTTGAATCTTTTTAAGAAGCTTTTTCTTTAGAATCTTCTTTTAGAAGCTTATTCTAGACACTTGCCCGGGCAGGACAGTAAATCTGATTGTCAACGCAGTTACGGATCATTTCTCCAAGTCTTATGGTCTTTACATATGAGCTGGTTCATAATGCTGATTAACCAAAATTGGTGTAATCCGCTCAAGTTTTGTGCCAGCAAATGATGCGGCTATGTTAATCAGCACCGAAAAACTGTTTACATCATGCTAATTACCATGGGTTTGTGAATGACAGGTTGACACAAAAACATTTTCTCAATTCCATTCAGCAGCTCCATGACCTCAACCAGGACTAACTGTCTTAGAGCTTGCACTGCACCTCTGCGATCGCCATCACCCGCAGCCACATACGTCCTTTATTGTTCGTCCATTACCGAAAAACCTTCAACATTTTCCCAGAGCTATTAGTGGCTCGGGCAGCTTCCCATAGTTCCTCGCGTAAGTTGTCTAGATGGAGTCTTGTTTCTACCGTGTCTCTGATTGCTCCAACTCTAATAAATTAATTTCCCTGCAACCGCAGACGCCTTCGGTTGGTCTGCCGTCAGCAGCCATCAGCCGTCAGTGGTGCACGCGAAATTGCTCAAATTTCCCACGCCTTCGCACGACGCTCTCTGCGTGTTTGGGCATCGGTTTTCGACCACCTTAGACAATGAGCCGAGTGGTTAGCAAAAGGGGGGTTTGTATTAAAACAATGACTTTGCACGAAGCTCAAGCTGATGAAATAAATTAAAAGCGATCGCGAGCGATTTTCTCGCGCTTTCTCCATTGCCTCCATTCATCTCCGAACGGCGACGACGGAGGAGGAGTCTTGAACCCTATGTGTAGATGTGTGCAACAAGTTTGAACTAAAGCTTGCTCGTTTAGCTAGCAGATTGGATGCTGATAAAAGGCAACCAACGTCTTGTACGGGACGGCGTGATTGCAAAGATCCGCCCAGAGGGTTGTGTGGGGGTAATTAATTGCATGCGAATGAAAGTGAACTTTTCCGATTGAATCATTCCAGGTGATTAGATAATCCACGGTGTTGGTTTTCCTTTCTTGGTAAGTTCCCGTCCAAAGATGGTTGTAATTAAATGTGCTTGTACGAATTAGTTTATCGTACTATTAAATTTTCCAAACGCCCTCGAAGAAAACATAAAGGCAATCAGCAGAAAGCCCTCGAGTAACCACAGTGCACCAAAACCGTAACTCATCGGGAAAGTTACTGTCATAAATCTCAATTAAACCCTTTTGCGTGCCATCTGACCCTTCTTCCTTCTGCCTCGAGAGATGGAGAGAGCGAGACCTGCTAGGACGGCATCTTCCCACTAATTACAGTTCATTTTACGGCCTGCTATCGGTCTGAGTGCCGCATTCCTTGAGTTTGCTCGAAATTATCTTAAATATGGGTAGCCCATCATCAAAAGCCCTCCACCGACGACAACCGCCACTCTGCGTGGTGTTGTGTCCACTATTGGCTGTTGCGGTTACTTTCTTCCGAAAATAGTTGCCCTATACCTGCCACCCGTATCGAGAGATTGGCACTTGCAGGCAGGTATCTACCGATGCGAACTGCGTATCAAAACTTGGCGACGGCCGCCGGTGTTTTGGAATGCATCCGTTGAAAGTGAAAATGCCTCAAATGGGTTTCGTCTCACTGGAATTAGTCACACTGTCGTCGCGTCGTCGCAGTCAGTGTTATGAAGCGACAGGCTTGATTGCCTCCGGGGACACTTTTGTTAAGCAGACATTAGCGAATAATTAATTGGTTTCCAATGCCGTTTCGGTCGCTTAACATTTCACATCGGAGAAAAGTCAGCGATTCGACCGGAAGTTATGAACACTATTGAAGTTTCTGTCGTTTTTCATATTTCACCGAAAAGGGTAAACATTCGGCTTTCTTTCATTTTACAAATCAATCCAATCAGCTCAACAAGCCGGGCGAAAGATAGGAAGAATCGTGAGGGCACGGTGATTCCAAAGTGCATCGCAGAGCAAATGGGCCGGGTAGTCATAGGTCAAACGTTAATTGAAATTCCTGTCAGAGTAGCAGCTTCCGCCATCTGTCAGCATTAGTTTATTGAATTAAAAGTGACTGCTTCTCCGCGGCTCCAGGAACTAGACGAATGTTCACCGTAGCAGTGCTGTCGCTATAGAAAGCACGCTCGTTCAACAAATTCACCGAAAAAAATAAACATCATCCAGCTCATGAATATGCATCAGATTAGCCACCAGCCTTGGTGGTGGTGGTGGCGCTATGCCAAAATGAGAGAGCCACCAAACCAACCAACCTCAGCGCCGGTCATCATCATCATCATCACCCCACAATGCTGTTGTTGCCATTGCGGGTTAGGTTGATGTCCACCAACTAATTTGGACACGCTTTAATGGTCGCATGGCACACGCTTGACTCCATCCATTATTGGGCTGGCCACCGAAACAAAGAATGACTATTCGAATGGCACGCGAACAGCTCGCTGACTGCGAAAGGAAATGACAATGGCACGCACCAACCATTGAAATCAACCAGCCAGCGAGCGGAAAACCACGTGCAGCATCTGCCAAATCGTGCATGTTTACAATTATTCCGGATGGTAGCCCTCCTCGAGCAAGACCCTTCTGCAGCGCAGTACAATCAGATTTTAAAACACTACAACAATCCAATCCTTCTTCTCGGGTCGTAAAATTTCTGTGTGGAAAACGAATGGAACTAATAATGGTAAAAGAAGCGTCCTTCCGGTCTTGTGGGGGCCGCATCGCATATGCATATCCATTGGAAGGAAAAGCGCAGCCACGGCGACGACGCAGTAATATGAGCTGGGGTTTGAAATTAAAACATTATTCTAGGTACCGGGCATAGTGAATGAATGCTGGATGCCATATTTGGATGCGCGTGTGCTCCGATGGTGATTATGATTGTGCTGATGAGTTCTCTGAACACGTGCGGCAAAGGTTTTCCGAATGCGCATACATGTGGCCGGATGTCGAGGGGGGACTTGTACGAGAGGGCGAATAGATCTTTTCGAGATGCCGGAGTTTGGATTGCCCTTTTCGGAGGGAAAAACTTCAAGTGGTAACGCTACACGGTTTGATGGATTTTAGTGGATGTGATTTTACCGATAATGGGTTTTGCGTCCAAAACAGGGGAGCTGGATGAAAGTTGGATGTAGGAGGTTTTCTATTTTTAGCTGGTAGGGAAGTGCACGTTTTTAGGAATTTCAATTAAAGAGTCCACTGGAAGAAATGGTCACCTGTACAACGTTGTCGATGACGGTTATCTGCTATATGGTCTGGATCACAAGAGATCAGAAACTTTCTTGTAAAGGTAGCCACGAAAGTTAAAGAAAAACAAATAACACCCATAACCATTCTACATGGAAACATCAGCCCAACTAGTGAGAATATAACAGCTGTACCGAATACACAAAAGCACAGAAAATACGACAGGTTTGAAGTATTTGGACAAGACCGATTGTTTGTATATCCCTGAACATTGTAGATTGATATGTTTAAACTTCTCTGAAGCTTCTCAGAAAACTTTTGAAAGGATCAGAAAGCTACTGAAACGATGATGCTTCGAAAAACAGAGAGGCACAATGGATTTATGTGGTCCAAAGCATGATTTAGAGGGTTGCGATAAATTTCTGAAAGGTTCTGTGAACTTCAGAGCACTTCAGGAGGACTTCACCTAGGTTCGAAAAAAATCTCAGGGAACTTCTGATAATGTTGTTAAAGTTTTTAAATATTTTACCGGCATCTTGAGTTTTGGAGGATCACAGAATTTATAGGAGATTTCTCCCAATAACTTTCAGACTCTACGGAAGGGCCAGTTTCATTTGTAAATCAGTTTATCTATATACAATTAACTAATGTTTCTTCCACTCCCAACAAACAGTTTGTTCTGATTAGAGGCTTGATAGGTCATGTTTTAGCTGAAAAAGCATATGTTTGCCTGAATAAGCTCTTAATCTGCTTCCAATGTTCTTTGGGCTCACTTCACTATAGAACATGTTTTTGGGAAATAAGAAATCATAAGCTCACTTTCAAAGAGTCACAATTAGCGAGTATGTGAGCGTAAAGAGAGACACCGAAATTAACAGGTTTTATGTGTCAAATACATACTTGACAACCTCTTTCTGTAAATTGTAAGAACAAAACAAAAAATCGTTATAACATATAATGTTTTTCTTATATAGGAAAATATTGTTTACAGCAAAGTGAGTGGAAAAAAATCTTGCAGTTAACTTTCTTTAACTCGATATAGAAGATCGAGTTATATGATAAAAAACGGTTTAATTTTAGAATATATTATTAAATTAAAGATGCTTTTAGTTTTTTTTATCATTTTATCGGAATGATTAATGATTTGATAGAGCACTAAAGCAGATATTATTAATTTTCGAAAAAAGCTAACAACTGATCAAAATTATGACAGTTCTCTTCAGCTAAAAGTGATACCAACCAATGTGAAATTTGATCGCTTTCGAAAAGATTATTTTTTATGTTTAAAAACAGGGTAGACTTCGTAATAAAAAAGTAAGAGGTTCTATCCAAGACACGACCGTAGATTTGACGTAGGATTATGAAAGGCAGCTATGATGTCATAGCAAAAGTATAGTAAATATTAAATTGATTGCTTAACTCGTTATCAGTGAAAAATTTCGATAGGTTGAAATTCGGAAGCAATTTGAGAGTTCTGTTTTTAAGGTACTTTGTCGATGTTCATGTAGTACAAGCCAATCCTGGTCTTGGATTCAAGGTCTTACTCTTTAGTTTACTCTTTTATTTTATTTGTGGTCCTGAAAAGGACCGATGGGTTGGAAGCTTGGAAGCTAGTTCAGAACAATACTGTGGAAATTTTTCCTCGATGTTTTAGGAAATGATAGCGGTGCGGAAATGAAATATGTAGGGGAAATGCATGTAATGTCGGCCTAAATGTCCCTTATTTTGGCCCATACATAAATTCAGCAATCGACTAAATTTTTTAATAACGACCAAAAATATCCATTAGTACCGTCCCAATGACGCGTTCATCTAGATAAAGTTGATAAATAGCTGATTTTTAGCGATGAGCCCAATCTAAGATCCATAGGCCAACATTAGAACCATTTCCCCTATTAGAGAAAACACATCAACCACAGAATCTGAGTCTACCGGGCAGTACCAACGTTTATATTTTTTTTATGCAAATTATATGCCCCTTCTTTTAAGAGTTTTTTTTTTTGCTTAATACTCCTTATAGGAGGGGCTTAATATTTGCACCGAAATGCATAAAGATTGGCACCGTCTGGCATGCTCACTTCTTGGTATCAATATTTGGCGACTGTGTTAGGGAAACCACTTTTCCATCACGGAAACGCCTCGTTTTCTGATGACAAAATTACGCATTTACGTGCACAAAACGCACAAATTTTTTGATTGATTCACATTGAACGTCGCGTGAAAGTGGATCTTAATGAAGGCCTAAGTACTCTTTCGTAGCTTTTAGTTTTAGGATTCCAAAGATCGTCCGTTTGCGGTGGCTTGTTTACTCAGGAGAAAGACGCGGTCCCAGATCCTTTCATATTAAAAATATTAAAATATCGCTTGTTTATCGTGTATTTTGTAAAACATATCGTTGTCGTCGGTGCCGGGTTTGAATAGTTTTAAAAACTTGAGTAACGGTATAATGTGATATGAGAGGCTCGGTGGCCTTAGAGCAACCGTTTTTGCTTACTGAGCAGAACATCATGAGTCTAGTCTCAGGCCCATCCACATTCAAGATTCGTCAATGATTAAAAAGGAGGAGGTTTTTGCTTACTGAGCAGAAGACCGTGGGTTCAATCCCAAGCTTCTTCGCGTTATACGATCGTTAGGACATTACCAAAACGAACCCTGCTGCTAACCCAACCCTCTTACCCAACATCCCTGTGATTCCTCGTGGAAGTTCAGAGGACTCCTCGGCTTCCATCAAAGCGAGTGTTACGTCAACACATTCCTAACCCATTCCTTTCTTGACCTGCGTTCAGGCGCGGCTGGCGCTGGTATTGCCTAATTCGAGATCACCAGTTTTTACAAATTGAGGATGATTGCTAGTCCCAAGCATCGTCTATTGGTTCTCTGTGTAATTACAGCTTCTTCTTCTTCTTCGCATTTCAAGCTTATTGCACATTGCATGATTAGCTTATTGCGTGCTCTCAATTAGTGTTCTAGATGCACTTCCACAGTTATTAAAGGAGAGCTTTTGATGCCTGTACCATTTTTGCATTGATATGATTGCGTGGCAAGTCCAATCATATTTCTATGCCCAAGGAAGTCGAGACATTTTCCAACCCGAAAAATTCCTAGACCGAACCGGGAATCGAACCCAGCCACCTCCAGCATGGTCTTGCTTTGTAGCTGCGCCTTTACCGACTGAGCTAAGGGAGGCAATTACAGGTAATTACAGCTGGTCTGGCAATAACAGAGTAGCAACCGTGGGTGGTCAATCATGCTCATGCTCATTCAATAGATAATAAAAAAGCGAATATTGGTAGAACGAATTTCTTGCTCAAATTTTTCCGATCGCGATCAATCATACAAATTCGAGCGTCCTGCAGAAAACCCTACAAAGTATCTCTGGTTAATTGACAAGGTCATGTGGTATTCGGTCATTGCGAGAATATTTATGTATGCACTACTTCAATATTGTTACGCATTTGACCACAAACGTTTGCTGGGTACATTATCAAAGTGCTTTGAGGGTGATGTGGCTGTCAGAAAGGCGAACGAACGTTCAATGGAAATGAACTCTAAAACAACAATAATTTATGGTGATCCTAAAAACGACCGTTTTTCCGTAATGGTTGAGTAATGCTGAGCAATTAGGGTGTTCAACACGGATTAGGCTGGCGATCTGTATGTTGCTTGGAGCAAGTTTGACGCGCTTGGCATTGATGACCCACAGCTACTCACGAGAAAAGTGATTTCGATCCATAGCGGTGCGGCTTCTTCCTCCTTCTATGAATGCTCATGTGGGCTCTGCAGCTAGCGAGCTTGCAGGCTGCCTTTCGTTGAGTACTGGAGAACAATGTTCAACGCCACACGCCAAAAGCATTGCTGCTGCTGCTGCGGACACCGATGATCGGACACCACCACACACGGTGATTGAATGAGCGCCGTTCAGTGAGACAGGATCGAATTCGATTTAAAATCTGTATTAGGAAATGCGCTGTTTGCATGCAATCGCTCATAATTTTACTCACCATTGCAACAGTTGGACATTTGTGTATTTTTCAATAGTGGCCTATTGAAAATTAAAAAAGTGTTCATTTTAGCAGATTGGTAGATAAATTTTCAATCGTTTGGCTTGTTTAGAATTAAAAACCATCTACTATTGACAGAGTTATATGTGGTCAAAATCTGATCTCTTTTCGTAATGCGGTCGATTTTGGTTTTTGAAATTGCACCCCAATATGTTGCCGATAGACGTAATCCTACGTCAAAAATAAACAAGAAGTTATTGGAAATTCTGGATGAACCTATTTTAGCGTATATTGAGCTTTTCCAGAATTTTCCGAACTTTCACAACGTTATTATTAGATTTTCTAAATTTATTTCCCTAAATTTGCTGCGATTTTCTTAGACCCTAATATAGTATTTCAAAGCAATTTTAAGATTTCCTAAACTAAATATTGAAGTTTACAAGGGGTAATCAACTCTGCACACAGTGCCGATTTCATTGTATGGCAGTATCTCCAACGGGGGATAGAGTGTTTCCATTCTAGCAATGGAGGCAAAACGTGGTAATCACTCACACACTCATCACGAAACGGTTGCTTTACAAAGTCGACGACGCATCGACCGAAAGAACTGCTGATGAAGAACAATGAGGAGGACCACACAATGGTTGCTGCCGAGTAAACAGACGATCGCGTGACACACATCGAGAGTCGTCTACTTCTGTCGACAGCCAAGTGAACACTGTCGGGGGAAGTTTTTGTTTTCCAGTGTAATTTGTTTTGTCGATTTTCCAGTGAGGTTATCCCAAATCATAATGAAAGATTGCACAATTGATGAGACTCTCCGTGCCATTATGCGTTTTGGAAGATGGACCTCTAAAGAAACCTAAACAAATTAGTCAGAGTCACCATGCCACGCAGAATAGGCCTGCTTACGTATTAACCCCAGATGGCCATAGGATCCGAACCGCAGCAGCTTCTCCTGGATAACTACTCGGTACGATTGATGGTCCACCAGTCAGTCAACCGTACAGCTCATTCTATGTACTGAACGATCTCGGAGATTCGAATGACTGTGGAGGCTCGTGGAGTTAATGGATCCCATATTAGCAGCATTAAAAAGGATTCTGCTTACATAATTGTAAAGGTAACCACACCGGAGGTAACGGAGCCAATCTGAATCTGAAGCCAATTCCGGCGAGTCTAAGCAAAGATGGCACATATGAAGGAACAACAAGCAGAGACAAAGAGGAGGTAGTAATTAAACGTTGGCATCTGGTACCAAGATCCTGGACCAGCCTTAAGATGCTGTTGTAAATTAGTCGCTGAAAAGTAAGAGGTTGAGAGCCATGAGAAAGAAGAAGAGCAATACTAGCCAATCTTAGCGGTTTGTGCCTCCTGCAACGGATGCAGTCGTTTGCCTATCTCACTAAAAAATGTGTAGCTCAGTTAGACGAATTCAGTACCCAACAGCGAATGCATTAGGAAGCTACTGAAGGTATATTGCTGCTTCGACTATCGCCGGTAGGAATTTTAGGTTAAAACCTTCCTGATTTCTAGGTTGTATCATTGCCCGGGTATCATGCTGATAATTAAGACGCACATCTTCCACTCGCCATTTGAGTATTTATGATACAGGATTCGGCGCACGTCTACCAGAATGCCGCCCGGTATCGAACTAACTTCTCATAGATGGACCGAGGAGGGGTTGAACTTCGAGGTTCAACGGTCAGTGTATACTGGCTAACAGTTCCAGTAGTGGCCGACGATTTAGCGTATGTCAATCTTCTCATTCGTTTGGCATCGTTCAACCAAGAGGAATGAATGTTCATGCGTGTTATTTGATGCTAGTTTACTTATAAACAGGCCCGGCACAGCGATTATCCTCGTATATACTATGCAATATGCACACTAGACTGATGCAAAATTTGATTTTTTCGCTCCACAGTGCTTAAATGGTTCCAAATCGGGTCCTGATTAGCCTCCCAAAGTTACAACTCATTTGGTTAGAAACAGACTTCGCACAAGCCATTTGAAGTTTACATGTAAATTACTATGGGAAATCTCAACTTTTTGTTCATTGCCTTCTAGTCTTTTTCCATATTGAGCTGCGAAACAGTTCGATAGCCATTATTAAAGAAAATTTTCTCAGCTACAATTTTGCTGAAGATCGTTTCTATGTTAAACCGAGACAGGAAAAAGTTAATAATTATTTAAGAGATTGGTAAACTTATGACATGATCAAGCAGCTGCTCTGTAGGCAACAATGTATTTTGCAGTGTGACATAGTAGCCATGATTTTTGTGTCCTATTCAACGCCCCAGAAACACCAATGTTGCCTGCTGAGCAGTTGATTGAGCATGATCATTAGACATCAGCGCATTGAACCATTGATAACTTTCGATCTTTGCATCTAATTAAAAAAAGGTCTTGAGCAAGGTTTTTAAGCAGACCGATATGGTGAATTATTTGATAGACATGAACAAAAATCTTGGTTTTACCATAGTAATTCCCATACAAACTTCAAATGGTTTGTGCCATCTCAGTTTCTCACCAAATGGGTTCAAATTTTGAAAGGTTAATCAGGATCCGATTTGGAATCGTTTAAGTATTGTGGAGCGAAAATTTCAAATTTTGCATCACTCTCATGCACACAAATAGTTCGTTTAACCATCGATGAGAACTTGACAATGGACACTAAAAATGCTTGCCAAACTCATGGAATACTGAGACCGACAGCTTGATTACCACACTTCGACAAGTTGTACTCGGCACAGATTGATATGTGCATGTGTTGAGTACCCCTAGGAAGTTCGTCAAACTTCTTCGAAGAATCCTTTTTCACTCAATGGTATATTTGAACTTCTCGCAAATTACCTTAAAAATTGCTGGCCTTTCTGAGGTGCTTAAATTTCTCTGAAGTTCTCACAAGTTTGTCTTAAGGGCAGTGCCTGTTTTTATCATTTACCAGCACACGCAAGGAGTATCGCTTCAACCCAGTGTAGAAGAATTGCGTTTGTTTTGAAAATCTTCGCTGTTACGTACGAGCGAAATGAACAAATGAGTTCATTATCCACCAACGAGTACGCGTTTGTTGATATTCTCCAGTGCTTGATTATCCAACCCAAAATTGTAAAAATCAGAAATGATCCTCAAAAGCAAAAACATCAAATTCATTTTGGATATTGTCGACTCCAGAGCCTAAAACCGGGATTTTATCATCAGTTCAGCTTGAGGCAATCATTTGCCATCGGTTTGTGTGTAAAAACTAACACGACACGTCCTTCAGTGCTATACTTGAGTAAAATGAAAATAATCATTTTGCATTTGATCCTGAAAATCATCGCAACCAAGATGAAGACGAATATTAATATTGACAACAACGGAGGCGATAATGAACATCCAACCACGAATGAAGAAAAACAAATGTTGAGTTCGATCCTCAGAGGTTGCCTTGATCAAGAGAATGTTGCTATGTCAAAATTCAGATTCATGCAGGTAGTTGGCCTATCTGTTAAGGTTGTCTTCATTTTCAGCTATGTTGAGTGTAGAAGGAATGATTTTTATCAACACTGTCTTTCTATAATTTTTCTAAATTATTCCAAGGAACTTAGGAAAATTTGACTTTAGATGAGACTTTCTAAACTACAATGAAATACCTTGTGTTTCTCCAAATTTCTTTTAATTTTTCTGAAGTCCACCAGTATCATTAGGCCGAATGCCATTAGACAGAATTTCATTGGGCCAAATGGGTCAAGGGACTAATTGAGTCATTAGGCCGATATATTAATAGTTGTTCACTTTTCATCATGACGCTTCTATATTGTTCTGTTTTAACAAAAGCTGATGCATTGTTGATCCAAGATGATAATAGATATTTGTGGTACAAGTTGCAAAAAGAAGATTTTTTTCTGCATGAGTCGTAGTTTATCCAACGAGGCTTGTTTTTTTGGATATTTACGACGAGTGCTGAAAATATCGAATTTGGCAACGAGTTACGTACGACATTTTATGCAATTAAGAGAGTGTCGAAAAGTAGTGCTTAGTAGTAGTAGAAGTGTTATTCAAAACAGTGTTTAAAAGTGACCCTTTGCTGCACTGAATTTCAAAAAAATCATTGCTGATATACACCCCGAAAGAACCTCTCATGATTCAAAGAAGGAAACATCTGAGCTTGAGCTTGATTGACCGCCCACGGTTGCTACTCTGTTATTGCCAGACCAGCTGTAATTACACAGAGAACCAATAAACGATGCTTGGGACTAGCAATCATCCTCAATGTGGAAAAACTGGTGATCTTAAATTAGGCAATACCAGCGCCGGCCGCGCCCGAACACAGGTCATGAAAGGAATGGGAAGAATTGTGTTGACATGACACTCGCTTTGATGGTAGCCGAGAACACCTCTGCACTTCCACGAGGAATCACTGGGATGTTGGATAAGAGGGTTGGGTTTGCAGCAGGGTTCGTTTTGGTAAACGATAAGTTGAATTGATGTCCTAACGATCATATAACGCGAAGGAGCTTGGGACTAAACGCACGGTCTTCTGCTCAGTGAGCAAAAACGTTTGCACCTAGGCAGACGAGCACCTTTTTAATCACCGAGTTGCTGTTATTAACATGTAGTCATATTAATAAATAAAACGATTGACGAATCTTGAATGTGAATGGGCCTGAGTTTAAACTCATGATGTTCTGATCAGTAAGCAAAAACGGTTGCTCTAAGGCCACCGAGCCCTTCATATCACATAATACCGTTGCTCAAATTTTTGTATCCATTCAAACCCGGAACCAACGACAACAACGAGTTTCGATACACGATACACAAGCGATTTTACCATAAATCTCTTTGATATGTAAGGACCTGGGACCGCGTTTTTCTGCTAAGTAAGCAGGCCACAGGCCACGGTTACCGACGATCTTTCAAATCCGAAAACTAAAAACTACGAAAAAGTACTTAGGCCTTCATTAAGTTCCACTTTCACACGACGTTCAATGACAGGGTCCTTTGCTATTTGCTTTGATGAGCTACCTCTCCCCCAAAGAAGGAAACATCTGCTATGAATAGTCTTAAACTTGCAATGCATTCAGTTCAAACTTTTGAAATTCGGTAAAAAACAGCTCGGTCCCAACATTCCTCTTCTAAGACAACTGAGGCTGTCTTCAAACTCTCAAAAAGTGTCTTGGTAGCTGCACCGCTGGACTGCGCTCGGAAGTGCTCTGGAACTACGATGACGTTGTCCTAAAATTGGAAGTGCAGGATGCAGCTATGAGTTTGTAAACGACAGAATTGCGGAACTCTCATGCCGATCGGTTTTTCGTTTTTTATCACCGGTAGAATTCATCAGTGGTGTTGATTGTATTGGTGATTCACATAGGGTAGACTCACTATGTGATGATTGTTGCTTATAGTGATGCTGACCTTTCTGGAAGGTGCAAATTTCATTCTCTCAAATGAACGTCCAGAGGAACTAGTTTTTCCACAAACTTGGTAGGATGCACCGTCGACTGACTAGCGGTATTCGTTGAGGGTGATCGACTTCGTAGCTAGTTGGGACCGCAACAGCCGTCTGTTCTCAAATATTGTAAATAGTGCTTCCAATCCGTTCGAGCACCACAGTCAAACTACAGCAGGCGTCCATTTCCAGGTGTTGTTGGAGTGGACTTTGGCGTACACCGGATCTCCATTATTGAACGATCGTAGCTTGCCTCCTTGTTCGTCGGTTTCCTCTACTTGAACAGCTGAAGGACGCACCAGTTCCAGGCAGTTTTGGTCGTCCGAAGATTACTTCCAGTGGCGCTTTACTATCAGAAGTTGAGGAATCGGGTGTGGTACGACTGGTTAACAGAAAGCTACCTGGATGTCTCCTCTCCAAAATCTAATTTTCTGGATTGCCTGCTTAATGTATTGTACTGACGAAGCGCTCTGCCTGTCCGTTGGATTGCGGATTATGACGGAACAGGACGCTACTGAACTCAAATATTCCTCGGGAGATGACACTGACCATGGCAAAGTCTTTGTCTAGTCTTGCATGACGAGCGATGAGTCGGGAAGGAACGGCCAAGTTCTCGAACTTCTCTGTGCTGGCGTATTGGTTCTTGAAATCTTAGAACAACATCAGCAGCATTCATTGATCATAGTCGTTCTGGATTTGCTGTCGCAAGTGGAGAGGGGGTCTTCCAACCCACTCACTATGGCGAGTATTCAATTAGACTTCATGACCCAAGTAGGCAACAAGCCCGCTAATCGCCCTTTTTGCAATATAAGGCTGATGTACGACGGATATAAAGTTAGGAAACCCTATATTTACCTACTATCGCAAAAAGGGCGATTATCGGGTAGTTAGGGGGCTTGGTGATTATTTGGTGATGGTCAGTTATTGCCTGATGTATCTATGATTTCCAGGGAGAGCAGTCGTTCGACTCCTTGCCGCAAGCAGGACGTCGTGATCTTCTACCAAAACGCCGGTGGAATGAATTCTGATGTTGAAGAGTACCGCCTAGTTGTATCGGATTGTTGCTACGATGTAATTGTCCTGTGGGAAACGTGGCTTGATTGTCGAACGCTTTCCATTCAAACCTTCGGTCCTGACTACGAGGTCTTTCGTTGCGATCGGAATCCTAACAACAGCCGTAAATCTACTGGTGGAGGTGTTCTTGTTTGGAGGACATCGATCTGGGTGATTGCACACTATTTCTATGTGCTCTGTACATTCCACCTGATCGAGTCCAGGACAATGAACTCATCGATACTCACTGTCGGTCAGTTTTCACAGTTGTCGAAAGTGCCACTCCAGTTGACGAGATATTCATTTTGGGTGACTTGAATCTGGCAGGCATTTCGTGGAGTCCACCTCATAGCGGATTCCTGTATCCAGATCCGAATAGCTCTACATTTCACGCAGGAGCTATTAGCCTTCTCGACAACTACAGCGCAGCATGTAGTTAACGAAAATGATCGTAGTTTGGACCTATGCTTCGTGAGCATACAGGACAGGGCTCCATTAATTTCCTTGGCTCCTTGTGCACTAACTAAGCTAGTTCCACATCACCATCCTCTAATTGTCACTGTTGAGAACAAAGTCGTGCGTGATTTAGACGATTATCTTGCTACGGTTTCTTATGAATTCCGTAAAGCTGCCCACCATAGCATCATAGATGTATTGTCTAGCTTGGTATGGGAGAACATCCTTGATCCAGATGACGTTGAGGCTGTAGCGCAAACCTTTTCAAATGTCTTGGCATATGTCATTGATAGACACGTCCCGAAAAGAACTCACTACAAAGTGTCTCACCCTCCCAGGCAGACGAGAGAGCTACGTAGGTTGAAGTCAACAAGAGAGCAGCATTGAGAAGATTTACGAAGTATCTCACGTTTCCTCTGAAACTACATTATGTGAGGCTGAATCGCATGTACCAGCGAGTCAGTCGTGAAAGCGAGGCATCCAGTGCAAACTTAAGCTACACCCGAAATCCTTTTGGAACTACGTGAACGAGCAACGCAAGGAATCCGGTCTCCCATCGTCTATGGGATTCAACGGAGAAGTTGCTGCCACCGTTCAGGATATATGCCGCCTTTTTTCCGACAAGTTTGCCAGTGTATTCACTAATGATAGAATAACTGACGGCCATATTAACCTGGCTGCCATGTTAGGGCTGAGATGATTTCTAAAGACGCGACTCTGCTCAAGTCATTCTTCAATCCTGGACCTGATGGAGTTTCATCTGTATTTTTGAAGAGACATATTGTTAGCTTGTTAATCCCGCTTCATCGCCTGTTCCGCATGTCTCTAGTGGCATATTTCCATCCACAAAAAGGAAGGAAACGAGCTGTGGATAACTATCGAGGATTTACATCGTTAAGTGCCTTTTCGAAGCTATTCGAGCTAGTGATTATGGAACCGTTGCTGTCCCATTGCAAGCAGTATTTGAGTGCTGATCAACATGGGTTTAGTGTCGGCCGCTCTACGACCACCAATCTGCTGTGTCTTACATCGTATATAACCGAAAGCGTGTCGTATCGGGTTCAAACGGACGTTATTTATTCAGACCTAACCGCAGCATTCGAAAAGTTGAACCATGCCATTGCGATTGCTAAACTCGGCAGACTCAGTGTATGCGGTAATCTTCGATCATATCTTACCGGTCGCCAACCAAAGGTTGCCGAAGGAGATTGCAGATCAGCTAGGAAGCCAACTGGGACCGTTGATTTTTATACTTTACTTCAACGACGTGCATCTGGTCATCGAAGCTCCTCGGTTATCATATGCAGATGACCTCAAAATATTCCTACAAATCCGCTTCATTGCTGACTGTCACCTTCTTCAACATCAGCTGTACAATTTTTAATAGAGACATTTAAAAAAAAGTTAAGGGTTGTGTCCAAAGCACGACCGCATTGTTGACGTAGATCTACAAGATTGTTTTTGATGCTCCATTCACTAATATATTAATAATAAAATAAATGGTTTAGAAACTTAACTCCAAAATTAACAATTCATTATTAATTTTTTTGAAATTGGACGGTTATTGAATAAATCCTAGAATTAGGATTACCTTTGGCCGCTTTCTTATTGGCTCGACACAATTGAACGCGTTCAGTAACGGTCCGCGTCTGTTTTGCAGGTTTCCCTGCCTCCAGGTCTCTCACGCGCTTTCGATAATCGCGGAGCTATTTTGCAGCCATGTGTTGAGATATTTTGAACGTTTTTACAGAATTTGTCAATAAACACTTGATTCACTTCAAACGCGGATTGTAAACACTGTACCAATTGGAATATACAGAGAATACTACAATGCATAATCACGATGGTGTTTGAATATGATGTCTGTGTTTGGTAAACAATTACAAAATGAAATTTTGATTGCCTTTATTGTTGCACCCACCGGTAAACTACTTAAACTCCTCCCATCATGAGTAGTTTGCTATCAAGTAGCGACACTCTCCCTTTGCGTGGTTTGCCAATGCCAATCCTTCAAAGTAAAGGGCAATTATTAGCGAAAGATGAAGGTAATCGATCAAAATCACATGACCTTTTCCTCCTTTGCCACGACCAGCCATTGTTGCTTGTTAGGCAGAATAATGGACTACCTAACCTGCCACCATCTTCCTACTGCTGCTATTGCTGCTTCTGCTGCCTGCTCACCACGCCGTCCGAAGGGAAAATGAGTTGAGGCTAGACAGCACCGCTCTTTTATATCTTTTTCAGGTTAAAGCAGAATGATGTGCAACCAAGTAGCACTCGATTGTGGCGCTTGGGTTTGGGAAAAACGTTTATTTTTTAAAAACAGTGACCCCATTACCATATTACCACTTTTTCAATAGTTTCTTGATGAAAATCACCCGTCGGAAGCATTGCTATTGATGCGTAGACATATTTCTGATCGATTGGTGATAACGTTATTGAAATTGGTCCAGGGGCAACTGAATTATTAACGTGCAAAATCTTTCATAATGTTGTTACATGTTCCATTTTCGGTTTTCACAAAGTGTACCCCGTACATCACAGACAAAGTCCTACGCCAAAAACCATTTACATGGTTTATGCACACAATTGGGATCTATTCCGGTGGAAGCCTTGAACATGTTCCATTCATACACATCTGCTCATACTGCCCTATGGTGAGCGAAGCAACCGCGACCAAACGTGCGTCTAACGGGGTAAGGCAGTGAAACTCAATCCTTCCCGGTTGGTACTTTCCCGGGCGCTGGAGGCAACCGCCATTGGCGGTATAGCGGCATAAACAAAAACACAACACTTGCACCATCTTCCGCATCCCTTCACTCACCGCACTCGCTTCTCCGAAGAGAGAGAAATTCTACACTTTCGACCTACAGCAGAACAACATTTGCATACCTCCTTCTTCGACCCCCGGCCGGTGGCGGCACGATACGGAGGCCTTTAGCGAAAGACGAAAGAACCGCCCGACACAGAACAATGCTGTCCAAAAACCGCGCTGCTAGTGCGCGTAAACCACAAAGCGGCTTTCCACTTCGCTGGCCAGAGTGTTGGCCATGTCCATTATTGGACGTGTGGCGATCCGATTTCACCGCCTGCATGGCCAAATGCAACGCTCTGACTTGTAAACATTCTAGCATTGCAATCAGCTGTCGAATTTGATGTGGAAAGCAATCAATCCAACCTTATTGAACAATAATGCGACTCGAAGGGGTCGTAGACCTTTGGCCATAACGCCACCGGACGGACTGACGGACGGACGGATGGACGGAGAGAGATGATCCGGACCTCAATCAACATCAGTACCTTCCTCTGTTTACGAACGACAAACAACGTACAAATTCCACGGAGCTGATCTCTACTACATCTATCTGCGATTCTTTTTCGCTTCCTTTTCACGCGTCCAAAAAGGTCCTGTTCCTGGGATCCGGCTTTCAAGGAAGCAGGGAAGTGTTGATTTATGTTTCATCATTTGCTCGGTTCATCTTGCGCAGAACCTGTGGTCAGCGAAGGGTCCATGAGAGAGGAAATTGCTTGTATTTGCTTTGAGAAGCTGGAGAAAAAATCGGGTAATATTTCGCAATGCGGAAAACGGTAAGCCAATGATGCGAGGAAGCAGATGTTCTACGACGACGATGAACGACGAGAAGCTGCTGCTGCTGCTGCCAAGCTTGTGGGGGAGGAAGTACCTTCCACATTGGTTGATGTTATTCTTTCCGAGGAAGACGGGACACATTCATCAACCAGATGGTGGCAGTTTGAGTTCAACTCTGCTGGAGTGACGGGTTTGGGTTCGGGTACTTCGGGATGAGTGTTTTTAATTTAACAGATTGGATCTGGAAAGGAAATGTGCAAATGGCGTTGGAGGTAGTTTTAATGAAATGTTGCGGAGTGATTGTAATTCCCAGCACATAATTCAAAGCTGCCGTACTGCCAACTACAACAAGTTCCCAAATCCGCGGCTATAAAGTAACAGCAGGTGCAAACCCCGTGGGGCATCTAAATTAAACCCCCTTTTAAATTAGACTCACCGTACGTGCCGCACCGCGACCGCGCTGCCACTTGATTCTCCATCCCAATTCAGCAGCACGACCGACGGGAAATTGTAATAACTTGTAAATTAATCTGTTACCTTGTCCTTTCTCCACCGACAGACAACCATCAAAATCTATACGGCATGCCTCCGCCAGGACATTGAGTATAAAACGCTCGGCATATCGTACGACGCCACCAGCAAGAGCGTCGTTCAGCAGCTGCTCAGAAGGTAAGCTGAAATTGAATCCCCTATATCTAGTTGCAGCCTTAAATGGCTTAGTGGATGCTCGCTCAATTTAAAGCTCGCGAAGTGGGGATGGTGGAATTTATGTTCCTTTTCTTCGTTTTCAATTTTTAAAGATGCAAAATGCGACATCGCGATCCGCGGCTGTTCTACCTGACGATGGAGGTGACCGTGCGGAGGCCCGGCGTTAAATCGCTACTGGAACTGGACGACGAAGCGAGACCGGCGCTGCTGCAAGCGTGCCATCCCAAGGGGGACTCCAGGTAGGAATCGTAATTTAATTTAATCCGAATGTGACTGAGCCTGTCTGAATACATGTAAATTGAAGTGTTTTCTTTGATAAATGTATGCATTAGGGTGCCAATAATCAACTTTTGAAACCGACCGTATACAAAATGTACGTTGCCTCGAAAAAAAGACCGTTTGCAAAATTTGAGGTGACGGCGAGATCTAGTGTTATCTGTAAAAAAAATGCTCTTGCTAAAAATCAGTTCCTGCAAGTTTATGCATGATAAAAAAAATCGAGTTAACACTGGATCATTTGACATCAAAACAAAATTTGATATAAGAAATTTAATGTATCCTACCTTGAGAGATTTTTCAGATGACAAAAAGTTCAAACTTTGACGATTTTGCGCCCCCCAAATCAGGCCAAATTGAGCCCATGGGTCGGTTTGGAAAAAATCGATGGTCTCTTTTTTCCCATGCGTTTTATTGGAACCCGAATTCGACATTCCTGCAATTCAATTACATTGAAGATAAAAATAAATACAAGTTGTTACAGTGCGACAGTATGCTATCTAGTTGGAAGTATAGTAAACTAACGAACGAGAAGTATGCAGAAGAAACCAAGACGATACATCATCAAAGTACACTTTTATCGCACTTTTGAGGAGTACAGTTTCAACTGTAAAACACACTGACCAGTTAACCGAGAAATCGATAAAACCGAAAAATGACGGAAACTCGATGTCACCGGAAAAATAAATCGCGATTAACTCGTGAACTTCGATGCCAAATTGGAAAAAAAAAATTTCGAGGCTCTTGGACTAGACTAAAGGCTGACTAAAAGTAAATTGGTACGCACAAAAAGACCTGTAATTCATGATGTAATAAATTTAAAAGGTCCATTAATGGTTGCTTTACAGTACTTTTATTAAAACTTCAAAGTTACAGCATTAGATGGTTATAACAACAGTTGCACACTCGTGCAATTTTCAATAGTGACATTTTGAGAAATGAAAGTCTTAAATATAACAGATGCGTAGAAATATTTCTGATCGATTGGTGATAACATTATTGAAATTGGTCCAGGGGCAGCTGAGTTATTAACGTTCAAAATCTTTCATAATTTTGTTACATGTTCCATTTTTGGTTTTCACAAAGTGTACCCCGTACATCACAGACGTAGTCCTACGCCAAAAACCATTTACATGGTTTATGCACACAATTGGGATCTATTCCGGTGGAAGCCTTGAACATGTTCCATTCATACACATCTGCTCATACTGTCTATGGTGAGCAAAGCAACCGCGACCAAACGTGCGTCCAACGGGGTAAGGCAGTGAAATTCAATCCTTCCCGGTTGGTGCTTTCCCGGGCGCTGGAGGCAACCGCCATTGGCGGTATGGCGGCATAAACAATGGTCATATTTCTCCAGTTCGAACGAAATCTCGAACCTTCCTCTTGATGCAGCCCATCAGCGCCCGCACAGTGGAAACGGACACGGAATCGGCGCATTTCTTCCATTTTGCCCGCATTTGCTGGATGTCCTTGACTGAACCGCCGCTTCGTCGAAGTCGCTGCTTTGAAATTGTCCAGTATTTTTTCGATTGATCGAAATTCCGGACAATTCGGAGGATTCATTAGGTTGGCGACAAAATCGATCTTATTGGCAGCATACCACTCCAGAACCACCTTGGAGTAGTGGCAGCTGGCCAAATCGGGCCAAAATATGTATTTGCCCCTTTGACATGCTGAAGTTTTTTCTCACGATTCTTGATTAAGTGAATGATTTAACAGGTTATAATAGTCGTGTGAATTTCGTTATAATATTGGTATTAAATGAACGATTTAAAAGACGAAAGATTAACATATGAAACAAAACGATTAGATTGTTGGAGTGTACTTAATTCGGATACCCGCCCGCATAAACAAGAACCATAAGAAGCGCCTAACCACCAATTCGGGATATCATCCCAACTTTATGTGGGATAGTCGTACCATCTATGATATCGTTAGAGTATGGTACCCGTTTATTAGGGCGAACACTCATCCGAGAGGGATTCAAAGAAAACTTATTGAGCCATGCGTTTTGCATTGAGCCGATATCGATTCTGTGTGGTTTCACCAGCTTTAGAGAAAAGCCTCTCTGACGGAACACTTGCTATCATTATTGATAAATAGTCTCGAGCAATGGGGTATGCATGGGGATATACTCTACGAGTTTTCTCTCCTGCTTGAAAAGGATCGACAGACTGTGGGAAAACAGGCTGATGCAAGAAATTTTTTAATTTTGCCGATATGCCCCCATGGCTGGTAGCAGGTCACTTTTTAGTGACTTAGTCACTATTTTGAAGTCAGTCACTAAACAGTCATTTTTTAAACCAAAAAGTCACTAAAGCTACTATTTCTCTAAAAATAGTCACTAAGACTCTTTTTCACAACCAAAATAGAGTGAAATTTAAAATATCAACGAAATGTTTAAATTGACTACTTGGCACTAAGAAAATCTACAGTAGTTATGACAAATTATGTAGGGTAAATGTTGGCTTCGGCACCCATTGACTGTTTTCGGCAACAAAAATTTAAACGTTAATTTCACTATGTTTTCCCATCAACACACTTCCCTGAATGTGTCCAAACGATTGTTTAGCCTTTCAGCTTCAATCTGATTATATTTGAACGATCGAGCAATCCAGTAATGCTACATTTTTCTTCAAATAAAGCATACGCACTACAAAATGGGGTTGATTTCGAGTTGCCGATAATAGAACAGCTGGTTAACACGCAGTTCTAATGGGAAGGTTGCCGAAGAAAAAGAGGCTGCCGACAATAGTCACACTCACCTGAGAAGTTTGGAGCGTTGTAAAAACGCTTTCAAAACGTTTTGAAAAATTCTGTCGATTGGAATGGATAGAAAAGCAAGCAGCAGATGAATGTAAACAAACAGACACATCATATATGTGCGTGACGCTGAGAAAATGCTAGTAGAAGTGCAGACGCTGCTTAGATTGACGAGAATACGTAAATTCCCCTATATCTATTTAACCAGGATGGCCAGTGAACTGCAAACATTCAAGGGACTTTAAAAAACCAGGAAAAAATACTGGGAAATGCCTTCAATTTCGATTACGAACCGGGGAAATAAACCTCCTTTCCCCGAAAATAAACTCTAAACATTGGAAACTTTTAAATGGTATTTGTCTGTGCTAGATCTTCAGAAGTCTTTTAAAAGAATTCTAGGGTTGACTGCAAGTAATACCAAAGTACAGACTACGAAAGTCTCATGTAAAATTAAGTGCTTTGAGGGCCGATTTCTTCACCTCCGCTCGAAATCTTAAATCAGATTTACCAATACAGTTAAACCTGTGTCAAGGCTTAAGCGAAGTTGAAAAAACCGCCCCTGAGACTGACACATACGAGTGCCGCTTTTGATTAATGTTTAAATTCAGCTCCGAATCAATTTTGGAAATAATTCCAATATACTTGAAACAAGAGTTATATGTGCATTATAGAAAGTATTCTATGATGATTGGATGAGGATTCTATGTATACTTCTAATAATAATTCAAAGTTGGTTCTGATTTTTTAAGGGAGCTCTGAGAGATGATCTTTGCTGATACTTCTAAAATAATTCTGGGGTGATTTCTGAGGATTTTTCCAAGAAAAATCTAAAGAGTTCGAAATAAATTGCGAGAAGAATTCCATAGGCATCGAATTTGGAGGGTTCAATCTCAAAGGAACTCTGATAAGTGTTTCAAGAGTATTCTGACGTATGAGAACTCTGTGAAAATACCATGGGAATTCTGAGGAAAATACGCATTGAATTTACAATAGAATTCAGGGGAGAACTCCAAGATTAAAGGGTGATACGGTCAAAATTTGGTCAATATCAACTTGACGTATTTCTTTCAATTTTGCATTTAAAAAACCTGAACACCCCTCATTTTGAAGGTGTGTGTGTGTAGAATGTTGCTCCTATTTTGATTTTGGAATTCACTCTTCAGTTGTCAAAATGCCGTCCAAGCAAGAAGAGCAGCGTATCAAAATTTTGCTCGCGCATCGCGAAAATCCGAGCTACTCGCACGCAAAGTTGGCAAAATCGCTAAAAGTTGCCAAATCAACCGTTACAAATGTAATTAAAGTGTTTGGGGAACGTTTGTCGACAGTCAGGAAGTCTGGATCGGGGGGAAATCGAAAACCGGAAGCCACTGAGACGACAAAGAGAGTTGTCGGTAGTTTCAAGCGAAACCCTAACCTCTCTCTCCGAGATGCCGCAAATAAGCTGGGTGTATCGTCTACAACCGTGCATCGAGCCAAAAAACGAGCCGGACTATCGACTTACAAGAAGGTAGTGACTCCAAATCGCGATGATAAACAAAATACGACGGCCAAAGCGCGATCCCGGAGGCTGTACACGACGATGCTGACGAAGTTTGACTGCGTGGTAATGGACGACGAAACCTACGTCAAAGCCGACTACAAGCAGCTTCCGGGACAGGAGTTTTATACGGCAAAAGGAAGGGGAAAGGTAGCAGATGTTTTCAAGCACATGAAACTGTCAAAGTTCGCAAATAAATATCTGGTTTGGCAAGCCATCTGTACCTGTGGCTTGAAAAGCAGCATTTTCATAGCTTCCGGGACTGTCAACCAAGAAATTTACGTGAAAGAGTGTTTGAATAAACGTCTGCTGCCTTTCCTGAAGAAACACGGTTGTTCCGTACTGTTTTGGCCGGATTTGGCATCTTGCCATTACGGTAAAAAGGCCATGGAGTGGTACGCCGCCAACAACGTGCAGGTGGTTCCCAAGGACAAGAACCCTCCCAACACGCCAGAGCTCCGCCCAATTGAGAAATACTGGGCTATTGTCAAGCGGAACCTAAAGAAGACCAAAAAAACTGCTAAGGGCGAGCAGCAGTTCAAGGCAAACTGGCTTTCTGCGGCGAAGAAGGTGGACAAGGTGGCTGTACAAAATCTGATGGCAGGGGTCAAGCGTAAGGCCCGGCAATTCGGATTTGGAAAAGCGGAAGCCTAACTGAATATTTTTCCTGAATTTTATACTAATTGAACTTGAAAAAGAAATTTAATTTGATTTTTTAAATAAACGATTTCACCGATTTACACGCGTTTTCCCTTGACCAAATTTTGACCGTATCACCCTTTATACCTAGCAAAAAACTATTAAATTTCTGTGGTTAATTGCATAGGCATTTTAAGAAGAGTTCAAGTAAATTTAAAATGGATTTATGGTAAGAACCTTCAAGGAATTATTGGAAGAATCATTAAAAAATCAAAAATACTCTAACCAATCATGTTTCATTACTTCATGCGTGAAATTATCGATATCAGACTTAAAGTGGACATTTTTTTTACGATGGATGAGGAGATGAAAGTATAGAGCTCATAGTTCCATATAGTACGGCAGTGTGAAAATTGCATATAGAAAGTAGAAAACGAGTAAAGGACAATTTTGAGGAAAGCAATCGGGTAGATGCATGTCAGATGGCGACTTGAGTGTGAAACAATCGATAGAACTGTTTCCGCACATCGGCGATCATCCCTTTTGCCAGTGATTGCGGGGGGAAATACCCCTCACCATCCATCAACGGGTGAGTTTGGTAAAAATCATGCTCGATCCGATTCGTGCCTTTATCAAAATTGACCTTTGCTCACATTCTACTTTCTCTATACAATTTTCACATTGCCGTACCCTAACGGAACTATCAACTCCATACTTTCATCTCCCCAACTATCGTATAAAATGTCCACTTTAAGGCTGATATTTGACGTTAAGCATCTCCATCTACGAACATAATCTATTTACAAGAATTTTATTAATTGTTCTGCAAGGGATTTCAAGAATGCAACATTATTTTTGTTAAGCTTATTTTAGAGACAAGTTTAAGAGGGGGGAATGATTCAAAAAACAGTTTTTGAGATCATTCTGAAGAAATTTTGTGAAAAAATCTTAGCGAATTATCAAAGTTATTCACCTCTAATTTTAAATATTTCGAACGTAGCATCAAATTCAAGATCTTCGAAAACAAAAAATGCTGTCATTGTAATGATCTCTTTAACCCTATTTAAGCTAGCGGCTTCATTGGTTTATACATTAACGAAAACGTATATCGCACAACCAGTAAAATTTAAAAAAAAAAAGTAGAAGGGTCTGTGCCTAGGGGCACGAACGGAAGCTTGACGTAGGACCGCTAGTGGACGGAATAAATGTGAAGAGCATTAAGTTCTTTTAATTGATCAAATATCTATTATCTCAACTCTTTCCGTTTTTGAATTGTAGGGGTACCAAATTTGTAGTAATCTTTTTCAAAACGAAAGTTGATTACGAGAATCAATCAAAATCACTTGCACCCCTGCTTCCAAGTTTGTATGATCGTTGGGGGCTTGTGGTTATGAATATGGACAAACAAGCAAAGTTAAATTATATTCCAACTCTTTACTGGCCTGAAAAGGGCCATTTCATTGAAGAGGACATCCATGGCCACTTACGCTTGGCGTGTTTAGTGTAGGTGACAGCATCACGGACCTCATTTTCCACGAACACCTTCAGCACACCTCGTAGATCAGACCGAAGATACGCCAGACACTGTCACGCCGTCCGAAGCGAAAATGAGCTGATACCAGACAGCAGCGCTGCTTTATATCTTTTCAGGTTAAAGCAGAATGATGTGCAACCAAGTGGTATAAAAGCTACAAAGACTCCTCCCATTATGAGTAGTTTTCTATCAAGTTGCGACACTGGTTATTTTATTTTTGCGTACACGGCGAATGAGAACGACTCAAATTTGAGTTTAGTTCACTCATAATCGCCAAAAGTGTAGGAATTCAACGATGAGTAAATTTGACTCATGATTTCCTGTGGAAAACCTAAAAAGTCTGCCACAAAATGAGGAAATTGACGAAAATTTTATTCAGTCTCGGAGTAGTACCAATAGACTGAGGGAATCCAACCTTTAATTTTCTCAAATTCGGGAGTTTTTCCCTGGAAAATCCTGGAAAAACCTGGGAAAACATGAGGCAAATTTATTCATCGCTGAGCTCCTGTACTTTATTTCTTATTTCTGAGATAACTAAACTCAAATTTGGGTCTTTCTTATTCGCCGTGATAGATATCGGCACCGGTGGTTAGCATGATTACCTCTCACCCCAGCAGGCCTGGGTTCAATCTCAGTCGGCGCCACCGGCATGTTCTAAGGCATAACATCTCTGGGAGCTGCCTCCCTGGCGTCGGTAGCATTGGAGCTCAGTACGGAAAACAAATCTCGCGTCACTTTTCAATAGGTCCTATCTACATTGATCGATTCTCTTCATCGACACTCGTAAATAACTCGACTTCACAAATCTGGATCAACAATAGAAAAGAGCCCATCAGCATTTGTAAACAAACCGTTCCAAAGCCCTTTACTCACAAAGCGAAGGCCACCCACACAAACCAACACCATCATTGGATAGGGGAAACTTCTACCTACAAGATGTTGGTGTTGGTTTGTGTGAGCGGCCTTTGATTTGTGAGACTTTGGAACGGTTTGCTTACAAATGCTGATGGGCCCTATTCTATTGTTGATCCAGAAATGTTTCCTGCCGTCTTCGTCGAATTAGATGCTAGATTGTTGCTCCTTCCATCTAAAATATCCGGCCGTGGCGATTCAAAGTTGATCAAGGTTGATCAAAATAATTTGTATCCCTGCTTCCAGTTTGATTACATGAGCATTTTGTGTGGTCAGTGATTCTGAATATGGACAAACAGGCAGATGAATTCTATTCCTACTCTTTACTGTAATAAGCTTGGTGGCCCTGAAAAGAACCGTTTTGTTTCCAATGTTGGTGATGATTTAACCTCCGAAACCAAACAGAGTGCGTCTCTGTCACTTCAAAAACGTAGATGACATCCATGGCCGCTTACGCTTGGCGTGTTTAGTGTAGGTGACAGCATCACGGATCTCATTTTTCAGGAACACCTTCAGCACACCTCGTAAATCAAACTGGAGATACGTCAGATACCGCCACGGCGAGCCAGACAACGGATGGTGGTTATCTTGAAGAATTTTCGTTTGGTTCTGAATATGGCGATGAGTGTGCAAAATATTACGCAATTCCATCCTCCCTATTCGCACGCGCCCGAGGATCTAAGGCGAATGCCACTTCGACTTGTTTCGTCTACTTACTTCTCTCTGACGACTGTGCTGGGGAAGCAGCATATGCATGTAGGTAATTGGTGGATTTGTTAGTTAATTCGACGCTTTTGGACAATGCTGGACATTTACCAGTTTTTCAATAGTTTCTTGTTGAAAATCAACATTCGAAAGCATTGTTATCAATGCATAGCCATATTTCTGATCGATTGGTGATAAAATTAATGAAATTGGACCAGGGGCAGCTGAGTTATTAACGTTCAAAATCTTTCTTAATTTGTTACATGTTCCATTTTCGGTTTTCACAAAGTGTACCCCCATATAGAAATCAAAGACGTAGTCCTACGTCAAAAATCCGGGAAAATCCGGAAAGTGCTATTTGTTAGTCATCATGTATAACGTAATCAAAAGGAAATTATTCAAATCACTTCAAATGCTCTTAATAGGAAATTCATTTGTGAGATTCAATATAATTAGAAGAATTTATGAAATGGTAATTTTAAGTTGCATGACATAATAAACTAATTTTAATATCAAACCAAATGCCACTATTGGTTACTTATTTATTATTTAAAAATCACCATTTGGTCACTATTTTCGTAATTTTGATCACCGCCGAATCGCTTCATTTCGAGCAATATCATTTTCGTGTAAGTCATTGTGTTTCTTGTTATCGAGTCACGATGAACATAACTCCTTTCAAACATTATTTGACTATCGCTTGTTTCGCTCGTCAAGTGCTTCAGTTCATTTCATTTGAAACAAAGATTTGTTTTAATTGATGCAACGAATGACTCGAACACTGCTTCCTTCGTTTTTTCCACTTTCACTTCAATTCGGGCTCATTCGATTTTTCACTCATCGCGTCTTCAAGCAACAAAATATAGTATCCGCACAATATCGGTTGCCGATAGGGATGGCATCCGGATTATAAATAGTAATAATTTATTATTTTATGTTAAACGTAAATTAAATTAACAAGGCCATTCTGGAGTCCAAGATGGCGGCCATCGGTGTCAGGAAAAGTCTCAAATATCCTACAATATGGGTATTTTCGGAACGGGGATGACGCGTAGATGCTGAAAATCGATAACCAACGCCATTTTGAAATTCAAAATAGTGACAATTGGATTTGGAAGTGTCAAATACCCTAAGATATGGGTATTTTAGGAACGGGAACAACGAGTAGATGTGAAAAATCGGTATCAGATACCATTTTGGAATCCAATATGGCCATCAGGGTTCAAAAAGCGTCAAATACCCTACAATATGAGTATTTTCGGAATGGGGACAACGTGTAGATACCGAAAATGGCGACCATTAGGTTTCATTAAAAGTGTTAAATACCCTAATATCAGGGTATTTTTCAGAACGGGGACCTTAACGATTCCCACGACGCGTAGATGCTGAAAATCAATATTCGATGCCATTTGCAGGCCATTTAAAACTTCTTCTGAAATCGGAAGCCACCATCATGAATTTCAAGATGGCGTCAGACATCGATTTCTTGCTTCTAGATGTCACCCCGATTCCAAAAAAAAAACCACATTGATCGGTATTTGACAGTATTTCACAGTTTTTCTGAACCAAAGCCGCCATCTTAGATTTTTTTTAAACGCTACACAGTAGGCCTGGCCGCTTTATTGTTTGTTTCACATCCTTGATGTGCAGCAGGCATTAATAATGACAAGAAAAATGATAGATGTATCATTTCCAGGATTCTTTCAAGTACTGGCTGTGTATGTGTAGACTAGACTAGACTAGACCAAAGCCGCCATCTTAGATTTAAAGACGGCGTGACATCATTTTTTGGCATCCACGTCTCATCCCCATTCTGAAAATAACCATATTTTGGGTTATTAGACACTTTTCCGCAAATCGGAAGCCGTAGTCTTGGATTTAAAAATGGCGTCGGATATCGATTTCCAGGCTCTAGACGCCATCCCGATTCCAAAAATACCTATATTGATGGGAATTTGACAATATTTCCCATATGTTCTGAAATCGAAAGTCGCCATCTTGGATTTCTAAATGGCGTCGCATATCAATTTTCGATCTGTAGACTTCATACTGATTACAATAATATCAATATTGATGAGTATTTGACTGTATTTCCACTTTTTTTTCACCGGAAGCCGCCATCTTTGATTTCAAAATGTCGACGGATATCGATTTTCATCCCCTAGACATCATCCCGATTCCAAAAATACCTTTATTGATAGGAATTTGATAGTATTTACCACTTTTTATTAAACTGGAAGCCGCCATCTTGGATTTCAAAATGGCGTCGAATATCAATTTTCGATTCCTAGACGTCACACCGATTAAAAAAATGCCCATATTGATGGGTAAACAAACCACCCGACAGTGAAAAATTTGACATCAACGTGCACAGATCTATGTGCATACACTTAAATGAACCGAGTGAACAATCAACAAAAGTCATAAAAGCTGCGCGAATTTAGACCTAACAGTTTTGCTTCAATGCAAAAGTAAGTTCATTTGACAATGAAAGAAGAAATGAACACGAGTCAAGCCAAAACAAACAGCATGAAAACTGATCGAAAGTGGTTCTGTTGATGTTGACGGGGATCTGCTCGAAGAGAAGACAGAATGACTTTCAATTGAAAGTGATGGTTTACAGCTTCATCGTCACTTCATGATTTTCGATTGAAAGTGACTTTGTGGGGCCCTGATCGTAAGTCATGTACAGAGGCATAATGTGACAATCGTTGACAGGAAGACAATCGTTTAGTAGAACTTTGATGAACTTTTCCATCACTGGTATTACTCCTTAAATTACCAGTTGAAATCTAGTGAATTTGTATACTTATTAAAGTTATCTCTTTACAATTTATATGTATGAACCCTTCAATGAATTGGATACATTCTTACTATTACTATTACATAACAAGTAGAACTAATACAACTAAGAATTGTATTTGAAGAGAAATAGAGGTTAACTAGATGTAATTATAGGCAAATGTGTCTATTGAATTGTGTACTAAATATATTATCAGATTTTAGCAATTTTCCAACCCAAAATCAAAGGATTCGCTTGAAGGATTTCTAAAATAACTCATCCAACACAAACATTGATATTTTCCGAGATCCTGGACGCAGAACAATTAATTAAGATCCGAGATTTAAAAATAGATTAAAATTCTAGATGTGCTAGATATTCAAGAAGTTTTATTTTAGATTCAATATTCAGGACATGGAGACCTTTCCAAGATTCTGGAACATGAGAGGTTTTCAGGAACCTAAGCTAAAAGAAATATTCCAAATGTTGAACAACGAAATGTGTTTTTGTTTTATCATAGGCACTTTAACGCTCTTGGGTCATTCGTGACTTGTCTAGGGTGTGAATTTGGCGCAGAGATGCCAGATTTACAGACATTTCTGTGAATTTACAGACTGCCAAGTTTCAAGTTCATCGAGATTTTGGCTTCAGAGATACAGTCATTTAAACAGCGCGTTTGGGCCGAAAAAGACCCGAATACCATCGTAAGGTAAATTGTTTATCTAGAAGTTCATATCAATTCATTATTTTCTGACTGACTGATTCTTTGTTGTTTACCTTTTTGACATTTCACCCATACCTTAAGTTTTGAATTTATGCGTGAAACTGCTGAACCTCGAAAAAAGTTCGGGTTCGAACCTAGTCGTTTTCCCTGTGGTAACTGGCGTTCAAACTATCAGTTTGACAGCTCTTATGTTGCAATCCGGGTGGGGGTTCGCTTCAAACTAAAACAACACAAGTTTACAAGATCCTAAATGGCCGTATTTTAGCAAAAATGTGCATCATTGCCCATAATAAGCAATTATACAAAGTTTCATGCAAATCGGAGAGGTCAAGTTTTTCCCGATGCGTCAGTTGGCGTAGTCCTTCTGAATAACATGAACGTACAGCATGGTACACCTACCCCAGTAGCAGCAATCCGTTGAACAATCCTTCTAATACCATTCCCTTTCATTTTCTCCCATTCCAGATTTTGCCTCCAACAAAAACCTGGCGGTCTAATTCGGGTTCACACATCGGCCCTGCAGCCCAACTCCCAGTACAAGTCCCTGCTCATCTCCGAAGAAACCACCTCGGATGAACTGCTCGCGCTGCTCCTGTCCTGCTACAACTCGATCGAACCGGTCGAACAGTTCAGCCTGTACGAAGTGTGCCCCGGTCAGGAATACCAACGAAAGCTCCATCCGGACGATCTCCCCCTGAAGACGCAACTCCAACGCCAACAGAAGAACGAAATCATGCACTTTCTGGTGCGCCGGAACCCGAACTACCCGCGACGGCGCCAAATGCTAGCACCCATCTCCGAGTCCAACAAACACTTCATCATCGGCCCGTCGTCGCTGACGCAGCACCGGCTATCGCTGCATTCGTCGACCTTCCCGATCAGTGCCGTCACCACTCCGACCAACACCCTCATCTCGGACATTGTCGATGGAGTTTCCTCACTGAGCAATCTGAAGGAGTCGAAAAGCTTGGCCCTAAGGGAATCCTGCCTGTCCTCGTCCGCGTCCTCGTCTTCGTCGTCTTCGTCCTGCAGCAGCAGCAGTAGCAGTTCGAGTAGTAGTAGTAGTCGAACGAGTGAAGACAACAACAACGACGAACGAAGCTGTTGCCTGCAGTGCAGCAAATCCAGTGCAGGCGAATACAGCGGGGAACAACAGCAGTGCGAACACAGTAGATCGGTGGACGTGGTTGACGGTGCCATCGATGCCAATGCCGTTCCAGCAGTCAAGGCCCGCAACGTCGACCGGTGCCTACAGGCACCGCCACGGCCATCTAAAGCCTCGCTGCTGCCTTCATCGCTGCTGATGGCCCCAAACGCACCTTCGTACAGCCCGGTGTACAACATCCGTGAGATAAGGACCGTGTGTAACTCGTTCTCATCACTCGGAATCGACAAAAAGCTGGTGGATATCGAGCGGATCGATTCCCGGACCAGCACGGCCAGCATGACGGGGAATGTGACGAGAAGTACCGTCGTTAAGGAGGCCGTCAACACCGATCCCATGAAGGGGGTGGGGAATTTCATCTATATCTGAACGAACGGCAATCGAATTAATGCGGAAGATGAGTCCCTGCGGTGCGGCGTTGCCTGGGAACAAATCGAAAACAACGATCAAAACAGCTATTTGTCACCGATTATTCGCACGCACACCAACCAATTCGGGGGAAATCGAAATGGCGCGCCAAAATGACAACTTTTATTATTACATTTGTTTCGTCCTAGTCACCGTTATTAATGTTATTAAATCGATTTTATTTGATGTTTTTTCCCCTTTTGCTGCTTTTCGTATATACATGTATTGTTTTTCCCGCTGGAAGATCAATCAAAGAGAGGTTATTTTCTCCAAACCGACCGGGGATGTCCTGCGAATCCCTCCGTTTTTTTGGTATAATTCTTACGTCGTTTGATACTTTGACATAGAAGGTCATATACCAAATGGCATTATTCCAACTAGCGCAAACCCAAAAAAAAACGAGCATCTCCAAATGTAGAAATGAAATAGAACAAAGCGATTCAAGTAATTCAAGCCAAATAAAATCAAAAACTCCTCAGACAATCGACTGTAAGAAGGTGTATCATTTTTTTTTCTCTCGCCCCAATCAACGTAACTTTTCTCCTCCTTCGCTACTAGACAGATAGGATAGGGTACCTACGTAGTGATTGTGCAGGAGAAAATCGAATCTGTAAAGTAATTTAAGCGATAAATGACTATCAGGCTGCGACAAGTCGTTTTGAAAAGCGAAGCGAAGCGCTACATGCCAAAGAATCGAGTAGATATTAAGAGATCCTGTCCCTAATTGAATTTTCCCATTGCTATTCTTTAAGGCTATTGTATATCCATCGAACATCCGTTGTACCAAATATTTACAGTTCGCTTACATCCAATAGACAAGAGTTAGTCAATCAGCTGCAACTTTCCACTGCGGTGGACATGAGCATAATAATACATACATATCCCACGTAGTCAGTTTCATATTATCCTGTATTGAATTCGAAGTTATATTCTGAGAAGACCGTACGTTTTTTTCTTCTTCTTTGCTATTCACGTTGATGAGATTTTCCACAGCACAGGTATGAAGGAGCATACATTCACGTTACAACAATTTTATACGAGCAAACAGAACTAACGAACGGTAGCTGTTAGGATTGATGAGGTCAAACATATCTCGCCAAGAAATATAGAAAAGTGATTGAGTGAAAATGAAATCGTGTCCTGAGTTTTAACTCTTTCTACACACAAGTCCGAAATTTCCTGCAATTTTCATTCTCCACTGCCCGGAGGCGAGGATCTTTGCGGCGGTGGAAAAGTTTCCGGTTGATATTTCTCCCGTCGCTGTCCGTTTTTTTCCGGTTGGTGGGCAAATATGTTTGAACTCTGGGGTGCCAACCGTGCATAACAGCAGACAGTGGGCGACGAAGGGCACCAGAAGTGATGGATGAATATTTTGATGCCGATGGCTTTTTAACTTTCCGTAAATCAGGGAGGAGGGAACTTGCACGGATACTTTTCAATTATGTTTGTCGTTGTGAGGAATTTTGGTGGGTCGCCTGTCGTTGAGTGATGGTCGTTTTTGTTCTGGGATTTTTTTTTAATGTTCACTTGAACGATTTTGAAAAGTTTTAGGTATCTTGTGCCTTTTAGCGTTTTTACTTTCTAATCAGTGCACAGTACACAGCAAATATACAAGTTGTGAGACTAGAATCGACCTGAAACGCGCCAGACCCATCATGCGGCACCAGAGCCGTCTTAACCACCCCTGGTCTATTTTTTCTTGCTAACCCCCCCTTATGATTTGTTATCTTCTTTCTAGCGTTAGCGTTAGCGTTGTTATGATATACTTCATAGATTGGATACTAGCGACACTCACGTCTCTTCTGAAATTCTCAGTTAGACTACTTTCAGGAATAATGCTGAGGAGTAAACATTGGTTCCAATCTAAACAAGAGTAACAGAAGCATGACTGTCGCTATTCCCGGCCACGCCCATCTTTACCATTACTAGGGATAGGGAAGGAAATGTTGATGTAGTACTTACTTAACGAGAGGCCACCGACTTAGCGACACCCTCATAAGTGCTACGGAGTTGGAGGGTTGGGTAGGGTATTCGGCTAGGATTCACCTCAAGTTGGCGATGCAACCAAAAGGATGTATTGTTTATTTGTTGTTTATTTAATCTCTCGATAGCCGGCTATCGAAAGAACATATTCATTTTGTTTAGTGATCATGGATTTTAAGAGTCATGACGGAGAGCTTGGGATTAAACTCATGATTTTCTGCTCAGTAAGCAAAAACGATCCCTCCAGGGTCATCGAGCATCTCATGATCCACAGCGCTTCGCATCAAAGTACGAATATATGGATGCACTATCTATTGTTGAATAACTATTATTTACGATAATTACATGAAATAAATGAAATATAAACTTCAAACAAAACGTGACTACTAAAATCTCAAAAAGATATTCTCACAAATATATTTTGCAACCAGGAATCTCAAAACCATGAGACGCTATAATGATACTTTGCACATTTAAGACACAAGAAGAGGCCAAAAAGCAAGCGTCTGACACACAAAACCCGCCAAATCCACTTGCAGTCACAATCAACGATTCTACGAATCACGAGCGCTCACGAATCATAAAACCGCTGACTGTGACACTCTTAAAGCAAAATTGACAGGCTCCATGCGTCAAACACCCGCCCTCCAATTTCCTCCCACATCCAACAACACAAATCCCCATTACAACATCTAACGAATTAAAAACTCCGAAAATCACTCATCTATAGCAAGTTGTCTGCCTATCTTTCTATTAGGCCTGTAGACATGCGTTAGCTTCGAAGGTTCTAACCAAACTGGGAAAATTTTCAGATCACATAAAAAAACTTGAAAAAACTTTCAAAGATAATTACAAGTAAAATAAATTTTGATTATTTTACGCAAAAACGAGCAAGTAATATTAAATCCCTTGTATCGTATGCTAATGCTAATTGACTGTAACAAAAATAATATGCTTAAATAAAATAAAATATTAATAAAATTATATGCAAAATTTACTAGAAGATCATTACTTTATTGGTGAGAAGTTTCTAATAAGCCCTCCCAATTCCTCTGTAAACAGAACAAATCTGATACTATAATCAGAATTGCTTAGTCTGCATGAAGCAGCCGATTGCATCAAGGAAGTTCTATTAACAACCAAGAATTAATCGTTTGAGGCATACTGAAGCATTAAGAAGGTGATATTCGTCACTATAGGAAATCATCATCGCTGCAAATATAAAGAAATTAAACATAACCCTTTGCTTCAGTACCGTCAACCTCCATTTCCATGGGGAGGGTATGTTTTGTTATTTTCTTTCTAGCTCATACATTCTAGCACACATGAAATAAAAATAGGTACTTGTGACAATTCTTTTCCGTTTAATTAACTTTTCCTAATCTTATTTTATTTTAAAACACAAAAAGGTCTAAAAAGGGGTATTCAACTCTGAACACCTCAATCCATGCTTAGTATTGAGCTGTACCGAAAGCAGTGCCAAGTGCGAAGGTGATGATGAAAGAGCGCACGGATAAAGTACTAAGCAGTTCTCGTATTTTCAAGAGAAAATACGAGAAGTGCTTTACCGGCCTAATGGAACGGATAGCCTCGACAGAACTGAGACTATCCGTAAAAATAAAGTAGTGGTCTGGAAGAAGTGAAGCAATAGTTTCCAAAGTGTAGTGAATTGCTGCCAGTTCAGCCACATACACAGAACAAGGAGCTTCAAGTTTTCGAGAGGCGCTATGAAATTCATTAAATACACCAAAACCAGCGGACTCCTCTATTAGAGATCCATCTGTGAAAAACGTTCTTGCAGAATCAACATGGCCAAACTTTGCAGAGTATAATGACGGAGCAATCATAGGACGATGATGCTCTGGAATTCCGTGGATTTCCTGCGTCATAGATAAATCAAAATTCACTGAATTGCCGAAATCGGAGAAGACTACACGATTGGGAATATTTCTTGAAGGGCTGACATCCTGTGTTAAATATAGGTAGTACAAAGTCATAAAACATGTTTGAGGATTTAGCTCCAGAAGCTTCTCAAAGTTTTCGATCACCAGTGGGTTCATTACTTCGCAACGGGTGAGGAGCCTCAGAGATAACTCTGAAAAACGGACGGATAGTGGCAACATGCCCGCCAGCACTTCGAGACTCATAGTATGAGTCGAGTGCATGCATCCTAACGCGATACGAAGACAACGATACTGGATCCGTTCCAGCTTGATGATGTGCGTTTTAGCTGCCGACTGGAAACAAAAACTACCATATTCTAGAACCGATAAAATCGTTGTCCGGTACAACGTCAGAAGATCTTGTGGATGGGCTCCCCACCACGTTCCAGTAATTGATCGAAGGAAATTGATCCTTAGTTGGCATTTTCGTCTCAGATACTCAATGTGGGATCTCCAGGTGCATTTGGAATCGAACCAGACCCCGAGATATTTAAAAGACATGGAATGAGTGACCGGTTTACCCAAAAGTTGAAGCTTCGGTTGTGCTGGGCTATGCTTCCTAGAAAAAACGACCAACTCAGTTTTATCCGTGGAGAATTCGATACCTAGCTGAATAGCCCAAGTAGACAAATTGTCCAAGGTATCCTGTAAGGGTCCTTGCAGGTCGGCCTCTCTGGGCCCTGTCATAGACACTACTCCGTCATCTGTAAGTTGTCTAAACGTGCAAGACAATTGTCAATTTCTCTAACGTAGAAATTGTACAAAAGGGGGCTTAAACATGAGCCTTGGGGGAGACCCATGTAGCTAAATCGAAAAGCTGTAGAGTTTCCATGAGAAAAGCTCATATGTTTTTCTGACAGCAAATTGTACAAAAAATTATTCATTAATGGAGACAATCCACAAGCGTGGAGTTTCTCTGAAAGAACTTCAACGGATACTGAATCAAAAGCCCCCTTGATATCCAAGAACACAGAAGCCATTTGCTCTTTCTTAGCAAAAGCTAACTGAATTTCCGAGGAAAGCAATGCGAGACAGTCGTTCGTTCCCTTGCCCCTACGGAAACCAAATTGAGTATCTGAAAGAAGGTGGTTCGTCTCAACCCATTTGTCGAGGCGAAAAAGGATCATTTTCTCCATCCATTTCCGAATGCACGACAGCATCGCGATGGGCCGATACGAATTGTGATCCGACGCGGGTTTATCAGGCTTTTTAATGGCTATCACCCTTACTCGTCTCCAATCGTCGGGAACAATATTGAGCTCCAAGAACTGATTGTACAAGTTAAACATGCGCCTCTTAGCGACGTCTGGGAGGTTTTTCAGCAAGTTGAACTTGATTTTATCAGATCCCGGGGCAGAATTGCCACACGAAAGGAGAGCGAGTGCAAGTTCCACCATTTAAAAAGGCTGACTGATTTCATCTACCGAATTCGCGGTTTCGCGAGGAATCAACTGCGACGGCACGGAATCCGGACACACTTTTCGCGCGAATTTAAGAATCCATCGATCCGAGCATTCCTCGCTTTCGTTGTTAGTAGACCGGTTACGCATTCTTCGCGCCGTACTCCAAAGCGTATTCATAGACGTTTCGCGCGACAATCCGTCTACAAACTGCCGCCAGTAACCTCGTTTTTTGGCCTTGATGAGGCTCTTGAGATCGCGTTCAAGAGATGTGTATGCGTCGAAATGCTCGCGTGTTCCGCGTTTCCGAAAAAGTTTAAACGCGTCGGACTTTTTACGGTAAACCTCCGTGCATTGTTGATCCCACCAGAGCGATGGTGTTTTCTTACGGATTGACGATCGCGGCACCGGTCGTGTTTGAGCTTGAAGTGTGCTGTCGACGATGAGATTAGAGAGGAAATTATATTCCTCCAACGGCGGAAGCTCTTCCACTGACGATACTGTATCGTCTATCGCGGAACTTAGTCCAATCAATGTTACGGGTTAGATCATACGCGACGTTAACGGATTCTGATGAGTTGAACCCACTGGCAATCGAAATTTTGATCGGCAAATGATCACTACCGTGCGGATCCTGGATTACATGCCAAGTACAATCCAACGATAGTGAATTGGAGCAAAAGGTGAGGTCTAATCTGCTACCATTCGAGGATGGACCAGCCAAACGTGTTACTTCTCCATTGTTAAGGATTGTCATGTTGAAGTTGTCGCAGAGATCATAAATCAAAGTAGAACGGTTATCATCGTACAGCTCCCCCCAGCCTGTACCGTGGGAGTTAAAATCTCCCATGATCAACCATGGAGCGGGAAGTACCGCACATATGTCGAAAAGTTGTTTGCGATTAACAGAGACTCTAGGAGCAATATATACAGAAGCAATACAAAGGCTCTTACCTTTAATGGTAGCCTGACATGCGACAACTTCAATACCGGGGAATTCGGGAAGATTCACTCTATAGAAGGAATGGCACTTTTTGATCCCCAAAAGTACCCCTCCTCCACGTGAATCCTCACGATCCAATCGAATAATGTTAAAATCATAAAAAGGGAGATCAATTTCTGAAGAGAGCCATGTTTCACAGAGGGCAAATGCATCGCAATTATTGTTATGGACTAAATACTTGAACGAATCTAATGTCGGAATAAGACTTCGAAAATTCCACTGTAGAACAGTGATCAAATCCCCGACCTCGTTTGGAAAATTATCCATCGAAGGAGATGATAGCTGCAAGAAGGGGCCATTTTTAAGTCAATTGCTTCAAGAAGGATTTCACAGTGGGAAGCAATGTGAGGACAATGCTTTTCAGAGGATCAGAAATGTTGAGGTATTTGAGAATACCGTCCACAATGTCATCAAATGAGAACAGCCCAGATGAAGAAGGGCTTTCTGTTCTTAAAATTGGGGCATCAGGGGTTTTGGATGTCCCCGGAAGAGGTGGAAAATCCTGGGTATAATCAGTTCTGCGGAATCCAGGAGGAGTAGAAGTCTCCTTTTTTCCACCACTCCTTGATTTGGGCAAGCTGATTTGGGGTTCTTTATTTGCAACAATCCGCGAACGGATGCGCTTTCGTTTCCGTGCAGAACCTTCCGGAAAACTGAAAGAAGTTCCCTCCTCAGCCAAGTCAGAGTCAGTCTCGTCATCTGACAAAAGAGAAAAGGGATTTTTGTCATTGGTCGATGGCGTGGCTGTCTTAAGCATTTCTGCAAAAGACCGCCTGGAACGTTCCTTAAGGGAGCGTTTCATTTTGTCTCCGAGCTGTTTGTACGCCGGGCACGACGAGAGAGCATGAGGAGGAGTTCCGTTGCAGTACACGCATTTTGGTGCAGTAGCTGCGCAGGCGCCATCCTCATGCTTCTCCCCGCATTTGGAGCAGCGTGCCTTGTTGCCGCAGTGAGAGGCCGTATGTCCCAACCGCTTACAATGCTGGCAGTTCATGACCCGAGGTACAAACAACCGCACAGGAAGACGAAGTTTTCCCAGCTCGATGTATTGAGGAAGGGCAGATCCAGAAAAGGTCACCCGAAACGAGTCTGTGGGGGTAAAACTCTTTTTACCCTCGCTGAGCGATACTGACTTCATTCTATGAACGGCCAGTATCTTTACCGGAGGAAGCAAGGGGTTCTTGAATCGGCCAACCGCTTGCTTCTCCAGTATCTCGGGGTTCAGGCTCGGCTCAGTGACCACGCCTTCGATCTCCACATCAGAAGCTGGAATGTACACCCTATATTCCAGTGTGAAAAACTGGGAAACAGCAATTTCATTGGCCTGTCTCAGGTTAGCGACGGTCACACGAAGTTTGTTGTGCCTAACCTTCGTTATTTCGGTCACGGCAGAGAATCGCTTTGTCAGATCATCAGATATCTGAACAACATTCAAGGGTTTGTTTTTGGGCTGAAAATAGACAACCCATGGGCCAGTCGAGTCATTCGGATAGGCCCGCAATCTGGAGCTTTTCTCAGCCTGCCCATTAGAGTGATGCAAAATTTGAAATTTTCGCTCCACAATACTTAAACGATTCCAGATCGGATCCTGACTAACCTCTCAAAATTTGAACCCATTTAGTGAGAAACTGAGATGGCACAAACCATTTGAAGTTTGTATGGGAATTACTATGGTAAAACCAAGATTTTTGTTCATGTCTATCTAATAATTCACCATATCGGTTTGCTTCAAAAGCTTTCAATTTTACTTGTAGGAAATTTTCCCAGCTACAACTTTGCTGAAGACCACTTTTTGATTAAATGCAAGGATCGAAAGTTATTAATGGTTCAATGCACTGATGTCTTATGATCATGCTCAATCAACTGCTCAGCAGGCAACATTGGTGTTTCTGGGGCGTTGAATAGGACACAAAAATTATGGCTACTATGTCATACTGCAAAATACAGTGTTGCTTACAGAGCAGCTGCTTGATCATGTCATAAGTTTACCAATCTCTTAAATAATTAATAACTATTTCCTGTCTCGTTTTACATAGAAACGATCTTCAGCAAAGTTGTAGCTGAGAAAATTTTCTATAAGAATAGCTATCGAGCTGTTTTGCAGCTCAATATGGAAAAATACTAGAAGGCAATGAACAAAAAGTTGAGATTTCCCATAGTAATTTACATGTAAACTTCAAATGGTTTGTGCGAAGTCTGTTTCTAACCAAATGAGTTGTCTTTTGGAGGCTAATCACGACCCGATTTGAAACCATTTAAGCACTGTGGAGCGAAAAAGTTAAATTTTGCATCAGTCTACTGCCCATTGTCAGACTGAGACGACGAACCATGGATGACATCATAATTTTTCTGAGATGAATGGTCATCCATGTCGTCTTCTGACAAAACATCCATTTTGTTCAACTAGTGGGAGCGCAAAACGCTCTCCCACTGAACGCACAGACACAATACACAGAAAACACTACAAACACAGAAATACAAAATGAAAATTTAACTAATGGGGGAGTAAAAGAAACAAGAAAAAAACAAAAACTTATCTGATAATCCTATACTACTACCACCGAGCGTTATATGTGTAGGCGTTAACACAGATGGCTGGACGAGACGCGCTGCGTGGATGACCTTCGTTGTGGTGCACTTGATCGAGGCTCGGTACTCACCGCACACAGGCGCACGATGATTGATGAACGATGTAGATGAAGAAACGGGTGCTCACACTCGATGATGATGATACGTGAGCGAGTATGCGTGAGCGCGTATGCGTGACCACGCAACGATGATGCCCAAATTGGTTTGCGAATTACCAATAGCACGGATTAATCGTTCCGAAAATGACACTTTCTACTAAAAAAAAACTCACTTTTCGATCAATTTACCGGGAACTATGCCAGGAGTCACTTAGTGAGAAAAAAACTGATAATTTATATCAAGTGAATACCGAGAAAACTTCCAAAACAACGGAGCGCGAAACAAGTCAACCGTACTTCTTGCTAGGACGCAGTGAGATGTGATGCCAATTTTCATCTCGCCGGCGGGAAATCTCTCCACCCTGGCCCTTTCCTGTCGAACATCGGAAGCGCACAACGATCTCAGCTGCGGCCACCAACCGGTGGTGACTGACGTGGTTTCTGCTAGAAACTGCCTAAAGACTACCACCATGCCAACTGGGTGCAGTTCGGATGAATGGTGGACAGCAACATCATAGAAATACGGATCGGAACAATCGGCACAGACCTACGTGACGAAATAAGAACTACGATTGCACAGTGGTCCAAGAGGGTGTTTTTCAGGAAAAACTAAATAAGTGCATAAAGATGCAGTTTAATCAAGTTGATGTCTTTAGGCAAGTTTATATTTGAAAAAGGCGCATCTGATGAAGGGGTCGTCCATAATTTAAATCCCTTAGGACAAAAACTAATTTCTAACTTTTTTTTCTTTGCGGTTTAGAAAAATAAAATGTTCCACAAAGTTGTAGATCTTATCATTTCCACAAACTTTGCTGAAAACATCAATGGTTTAAATCTGAAAACGACGATTTAAAGAGATATGAAGTATTTTTTAAGGAAGTTCCCTTCAAATCGTTTTTTCAACCACAACTTTTTTATTTGATTTTTTCATGGCATACTATGTTACAAGAAGTTTTTTTTTTCATTTACCAAAATAAGCAACTTTCTAGAATATTTCAACACGCTATCTCACAAATGCAACATGTTAAGAGCGTTTATGTGTTCAAAACATACGATATTTTGGTGGATAATTTGCAAATTGGGGCAACCAGTTTTTTAAACTAATGACGTGATCAAATTTTACCTGCATTGATGAAAATTTTCTTTTTAAAAATATTGGAGGGGACGTTAATTTAAAATCATGGTTTTTAGCTCAATTTTACTTAAAATTGGCACTTTGGAAGTGGCTAATGTGGTCATAGATACTTAATATGGACGCCATTGATCTTGTTGTTGAATTTTGGTGTATTTTGATGTGTCGGTTTCGTTCAGGCCATCTTCTCTGTTGACAGCGGTTAGATTTTTCCCCGCACGACCACAAATAGGCTTGGGTACCGGTAACATAATTCACAACTTTTGTATCGAACATACTAAAATACAGTTTTGGAACGACTGGAAGCTCGATACCATTTGATCGATATATGGTTGGATTCAGCTGACCGATTTGCCTTTCGATATGCTCAACTTATTGTGACATTAATTGTGCATTTTCTATGGCAAACAGTAATTTTCTTGGGTGACATAAAGTAACTGATGATGGTAGAGTATTGACCCAAACAATTTCCTCTGTAGCTGACCCAGTTTTCTTTGCTACTATACGCAGAGGGGTCAAGAATACGAATATGCACGAATCACTATACTCCTTAACTTCACCGTCTTTGAGCTTGTCACTAAAACCTTGCTTAAATTTGGCGTGATTACTGCTGCCATCACACACCCACTTGTAGAAAACGGTTAGTTCATAGCTACCATAGAAGGGTTGCAGTTTTTGGGGGGAGGTAGCTCATCGATTCTTCCGGTTCGCCTCCTAGCATCGTGCTATAAGGTACCAGGCGATAACCAGGGTAGTTGATCGATAGCTTGATGACGTCATTTCGTTGGCGTCTGCTATGGGAAATTCTCATAGCAGGCGTTGACGATGGGACGTTGTCGAGTTGTTGAATAGCAACTATCGTGGTAACTCACCGATTACCTGTCGATCTGCCAAATTTGGAAAGACGTCTGCATTGAATTGTCTCATATAATAATATTCCGCCCACTATATCACACGAAATTGCGAGTAGTTGAGTGGAATGGAGATAAGTTAAGCATTGGGTACAGGACCAAGTCTCCCCTGGGTGGTGCCAGAAGATGAGCGCAATAGAATCATCAAGTTGCCATAAGGCACGGAATGAGACTATTGCATGGCTGGGTAGTCAAAGTCTTCCATTCGTTAGTCATTTCAGGTGGATTAGAACAGGTTTAGGTTTAGGGTGGGCGTTGGCCAGATTTGGTTTCCTAAATAGGACCTAGATTATTTAATACACTAGTAACCTCAACTTCTGTCACAATGTTTCATTGTGACTAATCAACACTCAATGGGTAAAATATCAAATTTGCGGTAAATTTGAAAAAAAGGGAACTTGGAGTGTAGAGTGCACTGTCCACTGGACGATTCTGAAGCCTGACCAAGTGAGTGGGTTACGGGTTTATTTGATTGTACGTCATTTCCAAGTTATATATAGATACATTCATACCATTGGCATTTTGTATTTGAGATAAGACAGAGACAGGATGCGGAGGGCCCGCTTAGGGGGAGCGTAACCCATGTTATGGCTTCCATTTATTAAATAGTTCAGATAGACTGGAAATGATAGGTTCATGGTGAGAAAATGTACCATATGGTGCCCGTTCACTGATCAAAATTAGATTCAAATCGTCAGGCCCTGCCCTGGAATAAGGGAATTGACGATGATTTGTCAAGTTTCATTTTGCATTTGCATATAATTGTAAGTTTAGGTTTGCTTTTGTAATTGTAAGATAGATAGTTTGCCTCAATTGAAACATTGAGTTAAACATGACGAATCATACCTCTAAAATAGTAGTAGTTACAGTGCCGCATTATCTAACTTTTGTTTTGTTTGTTTACATATAACTAATACTAATACCTCCTTGTTTTCTCTCTAATTTGTTTACTATGTCCCACCATCACGATGAGAGATGAGCTACCGTACATGGTACATGCTCATATACACTCCCAAAATAGTATGCCGCAAGTAAGTATATCACAGAGGCAACTAAAGATCCAGAAACAAAAACCGAAAACGCTGAACGGCAGATTGGTTTACAGTGGTCGACCAGGGTGTGTGCTGATAAATTACAAAATTACAATTACATCATTATTCCATACATCAGCTTGAATTACGTTGATCGATATTACATTTTTTTTTGCTGTGCACTACACCACCGGAGCCAGCAAAGTTCAACAATCCATCGTTGCTTATGCCTTTGTTGTCGTTTGGAACCAGTTTTGCGAGGTAGGTGACGATTGTGCGTATTTCTCGCGTAAATTTTGAAAAGGGCCTAGCCTGAACAATACGTAAAGAGCAAATTGAAACATTGTACGTCGCGTGAAAGTGGAACTTGGTGAAGGCCTAAGTACTTTTTCGTAGTTTTTAGTTTTCGGATTTGAAAGATCGTCGGTTACAGTGGCCTGCTTACTGAGCAGAAAAACGCGGTCCCAGGTCCTTACATATCAAAGAGATTTATAGTAAAATCGCTTGTGTATCGTGTATTTTGCGAAACTCGTTGTTGTCGTTGGTTCCGGGTTTGAATGGATACAAAAATTAGAGCAACGGTATTATGTGATATGAGGGGTTCGGTGGCCTTAGAGCAACCGTTTTTGCTTACTGAGCAGAACATCATGAGTCTAATCTCAGGCCCATCCACAATCAAGATTCGTCAATCGTTTTATTTGTTAATATGACTACATGGTAATAACAGCAACTCGGTGATTAAAAAGGTGCTCGTCTGCCTAGTGGCAAACGTTTTTGCTTACTGAGCAGAAGACCGTGGGTTTAGTCCCAAGCTCCTTCGCGTTATATGATCGTTAGGACATTAATTCAGCTTATCGTTTACCAAAACGAACCCTGCTGCAAACCCAACCCTCTTATCCAACATCCCAGTGATTCCTCGTGGAAGTGCAGAGGTGTTCTCGGCTTCCATCAAAGCGAGTGTCATGTCAACACAATCCTTCCCATTCCTTTCTTGACCTGTGTTCGGGCGCGGCCGGCGCTGGTATTGCCTAATTTAAGATCACCAGTTTTTACACATTGAGGATGATTGCTAGTCCCAAGCATCGTCTATTGGTTCTCTGTGTAATTACAGCTGATCTGGCAATAACAGAGTAGCAACCGTGGGCGGTCAATCAAGCTCAAGCAAGCTCAAGCAAGCCCATAGAAGGGTTGCAGTTTTTCAACAGGAACCTGACTGCTTATAAGTGGGTCGTAGTGTGGTCCAGAAATTCTTGAAGCCTAACTACTGCCACGGATGGCGAAATCAATATTCCTGTATAAGGCATAAGTGTAATTACAGTTTAAGTTCATCCTATAGTCCCTTTTAAAATTTACCAGATTTATAATACATTTCCTTCACTTCGTGAATTTTTCCATACGCTGGATACATATCTGCGCCGTTTTGAAGAATACTAAGCCGAATACTCGTGTATTGCGCTTTCGAGAAATTATGTTTACATATAAACGCAAGATCTTCTTCTGGTCGTATTCCCCAGAAGAAGCACTTGCGTTTATAAGCAAACATAATTAGATTTTGGTTTCTGAGGTTTCCATTGAACTTGGTGCTTTCATGATGTTCTCTACAATCTCAAATATCATCAAGCTTAATACCTGGCGGTTCAACACTAGATGCTGCGGCAAACATCAGTTCCTTTGGAGAAAAATGCTCCAGCAATTCACGCGACCTATTTGTGCTCGACTATGAGAACGTTTTTTGCGACCCTTGGCGTACTCGAGACGTTCAGCGTCTCAAACATTAGTTTTCCCTTCAACCAGTTCGAACAGATTTTTTCAAATATTCCCCAATGACGGCTGCTTTTCCTCCACCAATTGTTGAACTTGGCAATGAAATCTTTTATTTTTCGCTTCCGTGATATTCCACACACTACCAGATATATTTTTTTTGTACATGATCCAACAGCTCGGTCACAACTTTCCCTTCCATTGAAAGGTAAACCAGCTCCTTGTTTGCAATGAATATTTCTGTAAATACTTATGACTAATAAAAGTCGTACCATACTTGTGAAAATACACTTGCTTTCCGTCATCTTCGAAAACCTAAAGCTTCAACGCGTGCAGTTTTATTGTAAAATACTGAATAATGAAAACTTCGACTGATTCACAACAGGTGAAACTAGAGAGTATCGATACTACAAGGCTGGATATTAGAGCTTCGATTGAAATTCGCTTCATCAGATTATTTTCGGTTAACGATCCGCAGTATTGAAGATCTTGAATAGTTCTGATCATAATGTCAGTTTTGATACTATCCGAACCAACTAAATCCAAATGCATAGATAACTTCGTTCAAATATTGCGAGAGGTAGTTCATGCTGATGGTTAATATTAACGTATGAACTAAGTCTTTGTGGAGTAAACTGGGGTGCAAATCGAAAAAATAGTGTGACGAAATAGTGTCATGTTTTGAACGCTTATAACTTGACCAATTATGGACGGATTTCGAATCTTATTACACCATTTGATTGAAATTTGATGTAAAATTCTTTTGGTGTAAATATTATAGTTGTTTATCAAAAGTAAACTATTGAAAATTGATCAAACATTTCAACATAATCAACCAGTCAGTGCTCGCTTGCTCTCGAACTTGCTATGACTATCAGGCAGATAGCCGATAATGAGGTTATAAACAGCGCACCTGTAATGTTTGTGTTAGTTCATCTGCGGATGTATTAATGCAAGAGAAAGTCAGTGAAGCGAATCGGTCAGAGGAGATCGAGCCTTTTAAAATGTTAATCGAGATTTGGCTTATAGTTTTTACAAACCCGTTCCAGATTACCCAAAAATGTGTAGAGGATGAATTATTTTCGGAGTAAACAAGGGGAATTCAAAAATAGGTAAAAGCTTTACCAACAATATAATAAAAACTTACTTAAAATTAATTACTGTGTCAATTTTTTTCCGTGTTAACTTAACAGAATGTTGATGTCTTGGTCAAAGTAGTTTAGATGAATAAAGCGTATTGGATGGTGGAATGCTCAGTTCATAATTCGCTCACCAGGTAGCGAGTGTGTGCCATTTGATCTCTAATTACTTGCTCAACATGACATCCCGATTTGATAGAACGTTGGTGTCTTGGGAAAAGTTGTGCAGGTGGACAACACCTATTAGATGCAATATAAAAATGTCAGATGCACTGCAATGTATTATAAACTGGAATGTTATATGAAATCCATTTTAACTTACGATTGATTTTTTTTTTAATATTATTTGTTTTCCGTCGATCTTGTTTTCCGTACTCAGTACCAATGCTACCGACACCAGGAAGGTAGCTTCTACTCCTGGAACCTACCTATCATCCTATTAACTCATGGACCGGAGACCACACTTGAAATAAAAATAGGTATACTTGTGACAATTCTTTTCCGTTTAATCAACTTTTTCTCACAACTTATTTTATTTTAAAACACAAAATGGTCTAAAAAGGGGTATTCAACTCTGCACATCTTAATCCATGCCTAGTATTGAGCTGTACCAAAAGCTGTGCTAAGCGCTGTGCCGAACCTGCCGATCAAGGTGTCAATATTCCATGAGTTTGGCAACCCCGAGAGGTATGACTTTTGTGATTGTGTTTACATTTTCAATTTCTCTGATTAATCAAGGCAAGCATTCAGCTTCCCTTCATTCAAATTAGAGTGGTACAATAGTAGTAGAATCAAAAGGAAAAACAACGTAATGTATTCATTATATTCTATTATCAAATATACCCCACATTAAGGTGCTTCTTCTACGTTTGCCGAGTTTCTAAAATTTTGACTGAACTTCTACAAACGTCTTCGAACGAATGACGTCAACCTATTACTTAAATGTTTTATGCTCTTGTATGCTGATGATTTCAAATGTTCCTATGTAATAACCTGTCAAGAAGAAATTAACTTGACAATTTTTCCAAATGATGCTCAACTAATCGTATTACTTTTAATGCTAACAAATCCTCAGCGATTTATTTTGCTCTTTAACGCTCCGTCTCATTTGATTAAACTATCGCTGGCACATCTCTAAAGCGTGAATATACAGTTAAGGATTTGGGCATTTTTTAGATACGCGATTAACTTTTAAAATTCATGTAGCATACATAACCTCCAAAGCATCAAAATGCATGAGTTTAATTTTTCGTGCCGCAAAATCATTCTAAGATATTCACTGCCCTATGTGCAGTTGATGTATGGGATCCATACTATCAAATCAGTATACAACTAGTAGAGGCAATTTAACGCAATTTTGTCCACTTTGTTCTTGGAAGATTGCATTGAAACGATCCTTTCAACCTCCCTAGTTAAGAAAATCGATGCAAGCTAATCGGCCTGAATCTCCTCGAGAGCCGTAGGAACGTAATTAAGGTTTTTGACTTAGACTACGTCTTACAGTAAGGTACAGGGTGTAGATCAAAAATCTACAACTGCGACCTTCACAAAAAGATGGTCGCAGTTGTAGACTGTCATTGACAGATGAAAATGTAATCCAAATATACCAATCGATAGGAAATAACTCAACAAATCTTCTTAAATAAACACTTTTGAAAAATGTGCAAATACAAAGTGTTAATTTTATCACTGTTTTCATAAAAAAAATCCCTAACCCAGCCATCATAATCAAGTACCACTTGGTGCTCATCGTTCTGCTTGAACCTGTAAAGTTATCGAGTTTCTATTTTTCCTTTGATTTGATTTCCGTCGATCTAAATAATGCAACCTCTCGGGGTATGGTAGTTAGAAGTACCTATTCACCCCGCAAGAATATCCACAAAGCCACCTGAAGATCGCCTGACCAGCACACAGAAAACCAAATCGATTACGTCCTTTTTTTTTTTTAATGTGTTTATTTTTCCAGGCTCATTTGCCGTAGCTTTGCGGAGCCGATATTCATTGTTTAGGTTACAAAATTTCTTAAAACTAACGTTAGTAAAGCGGGGGCCGATTACTCGCGGCTATCTCGAGGTTAGGGGTAGCAAATTGTAACAAATGGATGACAGGGTAGGGATTGAGAACACAAGGTTTGGAGAGCAATGTGCTCTTGATCTCGAACTAGGCGACACTCTGATGAAAAAGACAAACATGGGGGTACACCGATGGAGACCTAGCAACTTGAGAGAACACAAGATGACAATAACTACTAAATCCTCAGATCTATCCGTTTTAAAAACACACATATTAAATTGCAATAGTCGAGATCTCGGCTCGCCAAGATGTCTCTAACGGGCCGCATGGGTTGTTTTCCTCGGACCCTGAGGGATGCGGATAACTCGGATCTAGCAACACAATGGAGGGTACATGACCAAAGTACGTGGTCGATATCGTGATAGCCACTACCACAAGCGCACAAATTGCTGCCTGCGAGCCCGATTCGGAAGAAATGCGAGTCTAACGAGTAGTGATTGGACATGAGCCTTGATATGACACGTATAAAGTCACGGCTCATGTCCAATCCTGTGAACCATGGCTTGTTCGATACCTGTGGGAGAATAGAATGTAACCATCTTCCCAGATCACTCTCATTCCATTTTTGTTGCCAGTTGGTGAGGACGTGCTGACGGGTAATTGAGAAAAATTCCGCAAAGGCGATTTGTCGATCAAAAATATCGCCTTCCATAGCGCCCACCTTAGCTAGCGAGTCCGCTTTCTCATTGCCCGGAATTGAGCAATGAGATGGGACCCAAACTAAGGTGATAGTATAGGAGCAGTTAGATAAAGTACTCAATTTAGCTCGGATTTCGGTCAGGAAATACGAGGAGTGCTTCATCGGCCTCATTGATCGAATAGCCTCCAACGAGCTAAGGCTATCAGTAAAAATAAAATAGTGATCAGATGGTAGTGAGGCAATTTGCTCTACTGCGTAGAATATGGCTGCTAGTTCCGCAACGTATACGGAACAGGGTTTTTGCAGTTGATATGAGGCGCTATGAAATTCGTTGAATACTCCAAATCCAGTGGAAGCGTTTATAGTTGACCCATCTGTGAAAAAACTCTTATTGTTACTAACATGGTGGTACTTGTTTGCAAAAATTAAGGGAACAACCATCGACCGATGGTGATCTGGTATTCCACGGATTTCTTGCAACATGGTCAGATCAAAATTTACAGAGGAACTATAAAAGTCTTGGAGGCAAACAGGAATTGAATGAAGAAGGGCCAATCTCCAGCGTCATGTACTCGTAATAGAGACTCATGAATCTTGTTTGAGGATTTCTGTCGAGCAGCTTCTCAAAATTTTCTATTACCAATGGGTTCATTACTTCACAACGGATAAGAAACCGAAAGGACAGTTCCGCGAAACGATCTGTCAGTGGGAGAACACCCGCGAGTACTTCGAGGCTCATCGTATGCGTCGAGTGCATACAGCCAAGCGCGATTCGGAGGCAACGGTATTGAACCCGTTGCAGCTTCAGGATATGTGTTTTCGTCGCGGATTGAAAGCAGAAGCTTCCGTACTCTAGAACCGACAAGATGGTTGTTCGGTACAACCTGATCAGATCTTCCGGGTGTGCTCCCCACCAAGTTCCAGTGATTGTACGAAGAAAATTGATTCTTTGTTGGCATTTTTGTTTCACATACGCAATATGTTTTCCCCACGTGCTTTTGGAATCGAACCAGACACCTAAATACTTGAAAGATATACTTTGAGTGATTGTTCTACCCTTTAGTTGAAGCTGTAACTGTGCAGGATGATGCTTCCTAGAAAAAACAACCAACTCAGTTTTCTCCGGAGAGAATTCGATACCCAGCTTCATAGCCCAAGTAGACAAATTGTCTAAGGTATCTTGCAATGGTCCTTGCAGGTCCGGTGCGCTTGGCCCTATAACGGATACAACCCCGTCATCTGCAAGCTGCCTAAGCGAGCAATTTTCATCAAGACAACCATCAATGTCTTTTACATAAAAATTATAAAGAAGGGGGCTTAAACATGAGCCCTGGGGGAGACCCATGTAACTAATTCGTGAAGTTGTCGAGTTTCCATGAGAAAAGCTCATATATTTCTCAGACAACAAGTTGCTCAAATAGTTGTTCATAATTGGTGAAAGCCCACTATCGTGGAGTTTATCCGAAAGGACATCGATACAAACAGAATCAAAAGCCCCCTTAATATCCAAGAAAACTGAACCCATTTGCTGTTTTTGCGCATAGGCCAGTTGAATTTCAGTTGAAAGCAACGCAAGACAGTCGCTCGTTCCTTTGCCTCTCCGAAATCCAAATTGCGTATCTGAAAGTAAACCATTCGACTCGACCCATTTGTCTAGACGAAAAAGAATAATTTTCTCCAACAATTTCCGTATACAGGACAGCATCGCGATGGGACGGTACGAGTTATAATCCGACGCGGGTTTACCGGGTTTTCGAATGGCTCTTACTTGTCTCCAGTCATCCGGAACAATGTCGTGCTCCAGAAATTGATTGAATAAGTTCAACAAGCGTCTCTTCGCGACATCTGGGAGATTTTTAAGCAAGTTGAACTTGATTCTATCCATTCCTGGAGCTGAATTGTTACATGAAAGGAGAGCAAGTGAGAATTCCACCATCGAAAACGGGGAATCTATTTCGTTATTACCCGACGGACGATCACGAACGTTGGTTTGAACCGACACCGAATCCGGGCAAACTTTCCGCGCGAAGCTGAATATCCAACTGTCCGAGTACTCCTTGTCTTCGTTAATCGGTGATGACGCGTTTCGCATTCTCCTGCCGACATTCCAGAGTGTTCTCATGGAAGTCTCTCGCGACAAACCATCGACGAACCGACGCCAGTAACCGCGTTTTTTTGCTTTAATTAAGTCCTTAAAAGTTTTCTCGAGGTCGGTGTACCGCTCGAAATCCCCGACCTTGCCGTGTTTGCGGAAGCGTTTAAACGCGGCGGACTTCTCGCTGTTCGCGTCGGTGCAATCCTTATCCCACCACGGGGTGGGAGGTCGCTTGCGAACGGAAACTCGTCTGTGCTCGCAGCGCACAATCGATGATGAGACGCGCGAGAAAGGAGTACTCGTCCAGCGGAGGAAGTACGTCAACCGATTGGCTGGCATCAAGAACCGCGGTCGCGAATTTTCGCCAGTCAATGTTTTTCGTAAGATCGTACGCGATGTCGACCGAGTGAGTAGAAGATGAACCATTGGTAATAGAAATTTTGATTGGCAAATGGTCACTACCGTAGGGATCTTGAATTACTTTCCACGAGCAATTCAACGATAGTGAACTCGAACAAAGTGAGAGGTCTAATCTGCTTATTTTTGCTGGAGGTTTGGCTACTCGTGTTGCTTCCCCGGTGTTCAGAATTGTCATTTTGAAGAAGTCGCACATGTCGTATATCAAGGTTGAGCGGTTGTCGTCGTACAGTTCCCCCCAGCCTGTACCGTGAGAGTTAAAATCTCCCAAGATCAACCGTGGCTCTGGCATAGCCGTGCAGATATCCGAGAAACTTTGACGAGAAATCGCAGTTCGCGGTGGAAGATATACTGAGGCAATACTGAGGCATTTACCTCGAATATTAACCTGACATGCAACAACTTCAATGCCTGTCACCAAAGGCAGATCGATTCTGTAGAAGGAATGGAGCTTGTTGATCCCCAGAAGCACCCCTCCATACGAATCTGCCCGATCAAGGCGAATAATGTTGAAATCGTGGAAAGCAAGATCGTTGTCTGAAGAGAGCCATGTTTCACAAAGGGCAAATGCATCAGAAAGTAAATTGTTACCTAAAAATTTAAATGTGTCAAGTTTTGGCATAAGACTTCTACAGTTCCACTGAAGAACAGAGATCATATCCCCGACCTCATTCGGAGAATTATCCATCAAAGGATATGATCGATGCAAGGAAGGACCACCTAGAAGCTAGTTGCTTCAAAAGAGTTTTCACCATTGGCAGCACTAAATTAATAATGCTCCTCGTTGAGTCAGAGACATTGAATATACTGAAGAAGCTATCCACAATACCAGAAAACGTGAACATGGGGACATGTTCTTGCTGATTATTCAGCTGCTTTTCTGGCCGAAAAACTGGGACATCTGGGGTTTTAGATGCTCCTGGAAGTGACGGAAAGTTCATGTCATAATTACAAGGTTTAAAACCCGGTGGAATGGGTTTCGGTGTATTTCCGTTACCTCTTGATTTTTCCAAGGTGGAAGGGTGGTCCGTACGAGTCGCCTTACGAGGCTTTTCGGTGTTGTGTTGTTTTGCTCGTTTTCTCGTATTGCCTTTAAAGACAAACGGACTACCCTCACCGACCTCTGAGTCAGAGTCTAGATCATCAACTGGCAAAATGGAGAACGTGTTACTGCTTTTTGGTGTGGTCTGAGAAGATGAAGCGGTATTCTTCAAGAGTTCTGTTAGTGTTCTCTTGGAGCGAGCTTGCAGAGACCGCTTAAGTTTTTCTCCCTGCTGTTTATACCTCGGGCAGTCAGTCAGGGTATGTAGGCTTTCCTTGCAGTACACGCATTTTGGAGGAGCACCGCAAGGGCCCTCTTGATGTTGCTCGCCACACTGATCGCAGCGTGGTTTGTTCGAGCAGTAGTCCGATGTATGACCAAGTTGTTTACATTTCGAGCAGTTCATTACCCGAGGTACAAACAGACGTACAGGCAGCCGAACCTTGCCAATAGCGACGTAGTGAGGTAACGCTGAACCCGAAAAGGTCACACGAAACGAGTTTGACAAGGAATAAGTTTTTTTGGAGCCTACTACGGATACTGACTGCATTTGAAGGCAGTCCAATATCTTCACCTTCGGCAGAGCACGGTTTTTAAAGATTCCGAAGGAATCGGGACCCAAGAAATCATCACTAGTCAAACTCGCTTCGGTGACCACTCCTTCAATTTCTACCTCACTACTGGGTATGTAGACTCGGTATTCCAATGAAAAAAGCTCGCACGCAACAATTTGGTTAGCCTGCTTCCGGTCATCAACGGTAACGCGCAGTTTTATTGGTGTTACCTTGAAAATATCGGTAACGGTCGAAAAATGTGTTGTTAGATCCTTAGAGATCCTCGGAATGTTCAAAGGTTTTTGTTTGGGCCGGAAAAAACAACCCATGGGCCTTTCGAGGCTTCTGGGTAAGCCTTTAGGCGGGGGAGCGCAGAGATTTTTGGGGGCAATGGTGTGGGGGGTGCAGGACGAGGAGGTGATGGTGGGGGAGAGGGTTGTGGGGGATACCTTTTCTTGGGATATGCTCCAGTATTTTTGCTGGAGAGCGAGTCAACTGGGACGTCAAGGGTTTCCATTTCCACAACTTCCTCGAGACTTTCGTGTGAGGAGGAATTAACAGTTTCGTCGTCTGAGATGGAAAGCGACCATCCCCCGCCCTTATCATTTTCATCCATTGCGGTTAAATATCACCGCAATGGTGTTTTTAATAAATATTTTACAAATAATTGCAGTAATTTCAAATAGTATCAAAAAAATGCAAAAAAAAAAATAGAAAATTAAAAAAAAAAAATGCAAAAAAAAATTGTATAGTTTTACTCTAATAAAGAGTAATACGAAAGAAGGAAAAAAAAAAACAAAAAAAGAAAAAAAATATATATAAAAAAAATTTTTTTTTTGGATCACCCTAACTATGCTCTACTTATAAATAGTACGAGAAAAAAAACCAAGAAAAAAAAATTATAGATATATACTATTTACAAAATTTTGAATCACCCTAATTATGACCCAACCTAATCTAATATTGGACCATGCGGGGAGATGCGATACTGGTGAAAACAAAGCGACACGGTATACCTATTACACTGAGGCGGCAGATGACTGGTGCGAGGCTATTGTTTGCCCCAACGGCTGTTGGGTCGATAACCTGATAGCTGGTATGCCTCGGTCGCCTCGGTAGGCAATTTAACGTGCTTTCGTTGTTGCTATCAATGGGATGATGTGATGATGCGATGATGGTGATTAAAGCTGGACCGTAAGCAAAGCGCTCGGCGTATGGTTAACGGCTTCCTCACTCGCGCACTAGTTGTATTAGCACTATGCCAACTAACTTTGGCGAGAAAAAACCCTCGCGTGGGGAAAAACTCAAAAACTCAAATACTAGTGTCGTACAACGAGACCGATGCGACTTGACCGGCTCAGCGTGCGAGACGGAATGGATTACGTTCTAATCGACGGGAAATTCTTCTCCGACATTATCAACGTCCGCACGTACCGCAGTGCGAACATAGATTCGGACCACTACCTAGTTGCAGTATTCATGCGCTCAAAACTCTCGACGGTTCATAACACCCGTCGAAGTCGAACGCCGCGACCCAACATTGAGCAACTACGGGACGCCGGAGTATCCCAGGAAGCAGCACTATCCACGGAAGAGCAGCTTGGCGCAGCTACTCTTGAAGATGACTGGAGAGACCTCCATTCCGCCATAGGTAGTACTGCTGCAGAGGCACTAGATACTGCGATCCTGGACCGAAGAAATGACTGAAATAAAAATCTGTACCGCGTAAACGACACACGGAAGCTCTACGAGAAGCTAAATAGTTCGATATGTGCAAAGACTTGGAGGTGATAGAGAGGTGGAAGCAGTACTATGACAAGCACCTCAATGGTGATGCAGCAAAAAGCGAAGGTGGCACGGCAACAGGCCTTGAAGCACGCGCAGAAGATGACATGCTAATCTTCAAGAAGTTGTGGAGGAGATCGGTCCGCTAAAGAACAACAAAGCAACTGTGGTAGATCAACTACCAAGTGAACTATTAAAATACGGTGGTGAAGCACTGGCTAGAGCGCTGCACTGGGTAATTGCCAAGATTTGGGAGAAGGAGATATTACCGGAGGAATGGATGGAAGGTGTCGTATGCCCAATCTACAAAAAGGGTGACAAGTTGGATTGCTGCAACTACCGCGCGATCACACTGCTGAGCGCCGCCAGCAAAGTACTCTCCCAAATTCTATGCCGCCGCCTGTCACCATTTGCAACGTGCCCACAAATCATTTGTTCATCGATTTCAAATCACCATACGACACAATCGTTCGAGATCAGCTATGGCAGATTATGCACGAGTACGGATTTCCGGATAAACTGACGCGATTGGTCAAGGCGACGATGGACCGAGTGATGTGCGTTGTTCGAGTATCGGGGACACTCTCGAGTCCCTTGAATCTCGAAGGGGTGATTAGAAGAGCAGGGATAGACATGAGTGGCACGATCTTCAGGAAGTCCATCCAGCTTCTTGGCTTCGCTGATGAGATTGACATCATGACACGGAACTTTGAGACGATGGCGGAAACGTACATCAGACTGAAGGCTGAAGCTATACACTTAGAAAAAAAAATGTAAATTTAGGAGCTCTGAGGCTGACATATACGACCGTCAATTATGACATAAAATTGAGCCATAATAGACGCGAAAATCAGCTCAATCAAATGTACTTTTTTCGTCAAGTAACGAACTTTTCAGTCTCGGAGCACTTAATTTTACATGACAGGATTGTTTACGTCTCATCCTTTATGTCAAAGATGGATTCCGTCACGGGTAAAAAAGGTGTTTCTAAGTGTGTAGGTGGATTGCCATCAACGCATCAAAGACAGAATACATGAAAGGAAAAGGTTCTAGGGAAGACAATGTTAGCCTCCCACCCCGAGTTTAGATTGACGGTGACGAATTCGAGGTGGTCGATGAGTTCGTGTATTTGGGCGCACTGGTGACCGCCGAAAATGATACCAGCAGAGGAATTCAAAGACGCATTATGGCAGGAAATCGTCCCTTCTTTGGACTCCGGAGGACACTCCGGTCGAATAAAATTCGCCGCCGCACGAAGTTGACTGTCTACAAGACCCTGATTAGACCGGTGGTTCTCTACGGCCACGAGACCTGGACTATGCTCGTGGAGGACCAACGCGCCTTTGGTGTTTTCGAACGGAAGGTGTTGTGTACCATCTACGGTGGAGTGCAGATGGATGACGGAACGTAAAGGAGGCGAATGAACCATGAATTGCACCAGCTGCTGGGAGAACCATCCATCGTCAACATTGCAAAAATTGGGCGACTACGGTGGGCTGGGCACGTCAAAAGAATGCCACACGACGACCCAGTGAAAATGGTTCTCGAAAGCAACCCAACAGGAACAAGAAGAAGAAGCGTACAGTGGGCAAGGTGGATCGACCAAGCAGAAGGCGACCTGCGGACCCTTCGCAGACTACGAGGCAGGTGAAGTGTGGCCATGGATCGAGCAGAGTGGAGACGACTTCTTCGGACAGCAGAGGACAACAAGGCCTTAGCCTGATTGGTAAGGTAAGTAATAATAATAAGTTTCGGCTTGGCAGTCTGGCAAGCACTCATCAGAACAAATTAATTTGTTATAACTTGTCCCTACGTTTCGCCTCTGATTAGAGCCTTCTTCAGGGGAAACTGGGGTGTTTTATTTTAAGAATTAATTGTTTCTAATTTTATCTATTTATGTACTCACAATAGTTGGATTTGTTCTTTGTCTAGATACTGTTTGAAATCTAACTTATGTTTGTTTGTTGGTAAGTTTTTGTACATAGCGGTATTAAGTTGGATTATGATTTTTTTGGAATTTGTGGCGGGTTAATATTTGCGGTTGTGCACTGTTCGAGGGCTCTGGCGGTTTTGGTGAAATGGTGGGAACAGGTATTATAGTTGAGCTTTTTAGTTGGATTCAGGTGGGCATAATTGGCATTGCTGGTAGGCGTTGATGAATTTGGCATTTTGCAAAGACATCAAATCAAGAAGACTGGCAACTTTGCCAGAATCCAAGCAACAGATACATTGCGGTGGAAGCAATGCATAGAAAAATGAGAAAATACACAAACCTTCCTTCTGAGGATGTACTCCTTGCTATCAAATTCATTCGAAGCATTTACCTTTGAGCGGCAGATGACACAATTGTACCTGTCTCATAGCGGTCGTACGAGAAATGGAAGAGTTGCTAGTCTTCTTGACATGTTGTCTTCGCTTTTAGTGAGTGTAAGATCCCTGCGTGAGCTGTGTTCAAATTGTCTACGTCTGTTTGTCTATTGACTGTATTGGATGTACTATATAACGGGTGTTCAATAAAAAAAATAAGAATCATTTGCGTCGTACGGCTGACCAGGGACCCTTCTTTAATAATCATTGACATTTTTTGAAGTATAAACATTATGTTTTTAATAAAAAATACTGAATTCGTTGCAACAATTTTTTTTTACTAGTTATATGACTGAAAAAACTCTCATTTTTTATTGAACACCCGTTATATGTCGAATTTAAAGGAATGCAAGTGTATTTGTTGTTGCTTCAATCAGCTATTGTTGTTTACTCCAAATTAAATCTGTGTTCGTGGGTTATACAGTGTTCGATCATAGCTGTTTTGTTTGTTAGATCGGCTAATTGTGTTTCATCTGCGCCGGATAATAGTATTGTGTCTAGTTTGTTTACAAGTGATTGGTGTCCCGATAATCGTTGGCCTGGTTTTTTTTTTTGGATCATGCCTATGTAGCAGGAATTACAATTGTTGCATGGCATGATATACAACATATTGTTAATATCTTTTTTGTTTTAAGGATCGTTGACTTTGGTGTGGATTTCACGCTTCATTTCAGAGATGTGTAAAATTGAAAATTCAAAGTGGATGTGCGCGCATAGCCAAAGTGGTGGCGATTTGTGGACTCTACAAGGAATCACCTTAAGAACAGAAGCATAGTAACATGAATAATTGATTTCAAGGAGGATAAACGTGACATGGCTGCCTATGGTCTGTTCATTTAGCTAATGTCAAACAATAATCTATTACTCAGGCGGTATCAAGCATTCTCAACAACTGTAAGGGTCCTGCTAAATTGTCCATTCCAAAAATGATAGGATGTGTAGCAAATAGCAAGGAAGAGAAGCAACGAAAAAAAAAAAAATCTATCTAAATACAATCAGTCTGATGATGGCGGCGGAGAAAACAGTTTTCCGAACAAACAAACCAGAATCCCCCCTTTCGCTAAGATGGCCGGACAACTTTCAAAGGATATTGACTGGGAGCCTCTTCGCGTAATCCTTGGAAGCGTGGAACTGGCAAGACATGTCCGAAAATGAAACAAAAAAATATGAGGGCATTGGAAAGAAAAAAAAAAATTACAAATGAGGGATGAAATCTATTCTTCAAGGCAAGGGTGGACCACAGGCCTGTCAATTCGGTGGAACATAGCACTCAGATTTATTAGCAACGGGTGGATGGATTTCCTTTCTTGTGTGTCTGGGTTTGCTTGCAAATGAAATGATTTAGGTGAATGCAAAGCAGATCCATTTGGGAGGACAATTTATTTTGGGGATTTGTTTTAAAAAAAAAGTTAAATCTAACAGTTCGTTTTCCCGGTAGGGACGGAACAGTCGCCAATCAGGCTGCTGGTAGCTGAACCCAATCAGCAATTACTAGCTTTCCTTATGTGCTTTGTTTCATCGCGGAGTTTAAAAAAAGCTTAGTTTATTAATCCTTTAAATTAGTCGAACCTCTTAACGGAATCTCTTTATTAAGAGCTTTGAGTGGATTGGTTTATTTCCTTTAAATTCCGTTATAATTGCTTATGTTTTAACAGATACGCGTTTGTCGTCTACTACTTGCAGACTCCATCAGTGCCAAGTACTCAGTGTAGTAGGCGTTGCCATCATTGTTCATAGACGAATCAAACATAAAATTCTTTCTTCATTTGAAACCAAAGTTTTTGAAACTTTGGGAGTTTCTGTTGAAACAAAATTTGGACAACTTACGTTTATAGCTGCCTATTGGCCATTCCAATGCGTAGGCCAGCGAAAGAATTTTCTCAAGGGTGACCTCCAGAAACTTACCCGTCATAGGTCTAAATTCTTCATTATTGGTGATTTTAATGCAAAACACCGCTCATGGAATAATGCTCAAAGCAATTCCAATGGTAATATTCTGTTTGATGATTGTTCTGCAGGTTATTGCACTATGCAATATCCAAACAGCCCAACATGTTTTTCTTCAGTAAGAAATCCTTCAACTATTGATTTGGTCTTAACTGATTCATGTCGACTGTTTAGCCAATTGGTTACCCATGCTGACTTCGGTTCTGATCACCTTCCAGTAACTTTTGAAATGTCCCAAGAAATAATTTGTAATCCCAACAGCTCTATTTTCAATTAGAGCTGATTGGGAGCAATATCGAACATTTATGGAATATAACTTCGATTCAAACATTCCTTTGCAAACCAAATGACCAGATGAAATTAATTATGCTCTTGAATCTCTGACTACTTCTATAGTTGAAGCAAGAGCTGCCTCAGTACCGAAATGCGAGGTTCAACTCGATTCAATTATTATAGACGGAGATCTTCAGCTCTTGATCCGTCTTAGAAATGTCCGTAGGAGACAATATCAAAGAACACGCGATCCTGCCATGAAAGTTATCTGGCGGGATTTGCAAAAACAAATTAAAAAACGATTCTCTGCCCTGAGGAACAAAGCTTTTGAAAATAATGTTTCTAAATTAGACCCGAGTTCCAAACCCTTTTGGAAACTCACAAAAATTCAAAAGCCTATTCCAGCGCCTAAAGAAGGTGGTAAAATTTTGATCACAAATTTGGTAGAAGCTCAGAAACTTGCTAAGCAATTCGAGAGTTCCCATAATTTCAGTTTGGGTCTTACTAGTCCTATTGAGAATCAGGTTGCTCGGGATTATCTGAATATTTTCTCTCGAAAAAATATTTTTTTGATGATTCCTGGGGGACTGATTTGGATGAAGTAAGATCTATAATTAAAAAGTTTCATAATATGAAAGCTCCGGGTGAAGATGGAATTTTCTATTTCCTCATCGAAAAACTCCCAGAGAGTACCTTGTCTTTCTTGATAAAATTATTTAACAGATGTTTCCATTTGTCATACTTTCCTGATAAATGGAAAAATGCAAAAGTTGTTCCAATTTTGAAGCCAGATAAAAATCCAGCTGAAGCTTCTAGCTACCGTCCAATAAGTTTGCATTCGTCAATAAGTAAACTTTTTGAAAAGATAATTTTGAATAGAATGATGCTTCACATCAATACGAACTCAATTTTTGCAGATGAGCAGTTTGGATTTCGCCATGGGCATTACACTACTCATCAACTCTTAAGAGCTACCAATTTAATTCGTTGAAACAAATCTGAAGGCTACTCAACTGGAGTTGCTCTTCTGGACATAGAAAAAGCATTCGACAGTGTTTGGTTTGATTGCTAAATTGAAAAAGTTTAATTTTCCACTTTATATTAATTATCCACTTCTTTAGCTCCCACAATCTCGGACAGAACAGCATAAGTCCACACGAGGCTGCGGTTGCTGAAAACGCAGCCAACCTCCATCAGATTCCCAACATCTTTCCTGAGAAATTCGAGATCACAGCTGACGAACTGTTGGCCTATTTCAAATCATCCAAAAATATGAAGGCCGCAGGTTTTGACAACATCCTCAATGTGGAGCTCAAACACTTGAGTTTCAGATTCTTCAATAAACTGGCACTTAGACATGGCTGCTTCCGCTCGTGCTGGAAGTCAGCTAAAGTCCATCCTCTCCTTCGAGATACCGACCCATCAGCCCTCGGGGTTATCTAAGCTGTTCGAAAGGGCAGTCTACAACCGGCTCCTGCCATCTGCCGTTGAAAATAACTTGTTACTCGAGGAACTGTATGGCTTCCGTAAAGGTTGCTCAACTGTTCACCAGTTGACTCGAGTGAAATACATTCTCAGACAGAACAAGTCTGTATCTAAAACATTTGCCACGGCATTGCTGGACGTTGAAAAAGCGTTCGACAATGTCTGGCACGATGGCCTGGTCTACAAATTGCAGCGATACGATCTTCCAATCTTCCTTGTGAAGAACATTAAAAAACTATCTCTTGGACCGAGTCTCTCTGAATGGTATCACATGTGGTCTACAAGGAAGCACCCTTGGACCTATCTCGCGTAACATTTAAAAAGGACCTATCCTCGTTGATCGGTTGATCTTCATCGACTTTCTCTTTGGTTTACCACGGAAACATAAAAGAATTTCTCGCTAAGCTCGCAGCACAGTTCGACTGAAGATGATGTTAGCTTGCGCCTGAAACAACACACTCAATGGGAAATTCATTTGCAGTCGCAAGGGGTAGGTCACTTCGCACACCAATCTTGGATAAACTTTTTTGTCAGTGTGCCGGAAGTATGCCGATTGTGCCGGTCATAGAGCAAGCTGCGATTGTTTGTAAAATACTCAATCCGGTAACCCGGTATTTCTGACACCTCGAATGTTTTGGTTTGAAATTGCAAGGATAAATCAGATTTACGATGACGCTGGATGTGGCGAGTGTGCGAAATTTCGGTGTTTTGTGATCCATAGGGTGATAAAAGTTCTGTGTTTTAGTGTTTTGTAATGCTCTCAAAGGCAGTGTTTCGTGTGAGTTGCAGCATTATTTGCATTAATGGTACTAATGAGGTCTGATTAACTGCTTCTTCCTCTTCAGTCCACTCTAAAACCTACATTTCGTATTTAGATCTATAAGTGAACTGCTGGTCTGAGTTCCTCTGGTATATTCAATTAGAAGATGTTCCTGAACATACAGTCAAACAGCACGTTATGTTCAGAACAATTTCAATGACAGTTGTCTGTAGTACCTATGAGAAGCAATGGAATTTAACATGCAAATATATACCTGAAATACAAACATTTAATGCTTGTTTTTAACTTAAAATCAATTAATTAATAACTTCATGTGTATGTAAAAATCATAAATTCTATAAATTCAACCCTGGTTTGGTTTACATAGATGTGCCACATAGATTGGTTGGCTTGAGTGTGATGAGCATGTAGATGTTAGTTTCCTTGGTTCCTAGGTAGGATGACTCACGAACACTTTGATACATGAGTGTGCGAAGCTGGCATAGCGCAACGGTTTAACATTCACTCTGCTAATATTGATAGTAATGTATGTGTCCGAATTTTCAACAAAGAAATGGAGGAAAGTAAAGAAGTTAGAGGTTACGACATTGTCCAGCAGAGCTTCTATTTTATTAACAACAATCTAATGCCAATGAGATTGTGCCGAAGGTATGCCAAAAATGTGCCGATGGATGTGCCCAAGCTGTGTAGAATGTAATTCCGGCACAATGTGCTGAGTAACTTACCCCTTGTGCAGTCGGGTTATTCACGAAAGAGTAAATCGATGAAGAGAATCGATCAACAATTATAGGCCTTTTTCTCGTGTTGCACGAGCTATCTTGTTCAACCTGTTCACCTTCAAAATGCCGGCTCCTGATCCTGATGGTGTATCGTTGTCCCTGTTTGCAGATGACACATCCATCTATAAGGGTAGAGTCATTAGCAAACTTCAGAGAGGACTGCATGTCCGGTCTGATTATTTCAACAGCTGAAAGATCCGCATTAACGTGGTGAAGAGCCAGGTCATCGTCTTTCCTCATTCCGAATCTCCCAGACTTGTTTTGTCTGAGAATAATAAGATCAACTTGAATTGCACAGTGGTGGAATCGTTCAAAGAGGTAATCGACCTCGGCTTTACACTCGAGAGTAGGCTGCTTTTCAGGGAACACGTTGGCTAAGCTAAAGCCTAATGCAACATTCTGATGAGATCCCTGTATCCACTCATCAACAGGAGATCTACTCTGTCCCTGAAAAACAAACTTATTGTCTACAAGCAAATCATCCCGTAATCGTAATCGAGTACGGTATGCCAATCTGAGAGAGTTGTGCCAAATGCCATCACCTTAAACTTCAAAGGATCAAGAACAAGATCCTTAGAATGATCTTACACAGTCCTCCACGGACACGATATTCTGTGGTCCACCGCCTGGCTGGTCTTCAGTGTCTGGAAGAGCGAAGAACGGTCTTCTTGGAAAGGTTCAGAGACACCTGTCTGAGATCAGATCATCAGATCATACGTGATCTAGCACGTTAGGTTAAGTTAAACTCTTAGTTAGGTATTTAGGATATCACATTTTTCAATTCAAACAAAACACACCCCAAGGGGTATTCTGTAAACTAGATGAGAAACGCAATTTTTAAATTAGAATATCCAATTAAACAAAGATAAAGAGGCAGGTAGGCTAATCAATTGAAATGTTAAATCAATGTACAACCATAACCGTAATTTTACTACTAAAGTGGATTGCGTCAATAGTGTCCGTAAGCATACACAACACTTACATTTTATTTTGCATTGAATTAAATTTTGATTAATTCATTTTTGTTTAACAATCGTTCTTTTAACATTTTAAGTGATATCACTTAACAAATTTTCAGTCTTCAGGCTAATTTTGTTATTCTACATGTTGCATATTGTTCAGTCTTATTCCTAATCGTATGCTATTCTGAGGCTAGGGCTCTGGCTCGATGGCGTCTTTCGTATAGTTCTATCCTTTTTGTTAGTGGGTCAAAACCTGCTAGCCGATGGACCTCGAGTGCCCGTGCGCGTGATGGAAGATTCAAGATCAGCTTCAGGAACTTATTTTGTACGATTTGGAGTTTTCAGATTTGCGTTTGGCGCACCTTCTCCACACCGGAGAGCGGTATCTTGACCTGACCGAGGTTTCCGGCCACGGCTATACAAACTAGCGATACAGCTCCCACCACTGCGGCTGCTTCCAATGCAGCATAGACAGCATAGAAGTCTCTACCTGGTTGAATACAGCAAGTTTGTTTGTTGTAGAAGTTTTTGACCGGCGACCAATGATCGGGTAGAGTTTTTTTTAGCATTACAATACCTTTGAAGACTCGGTCATCTACGTGTGACCGTTTTTTTATCATATTTTAAAAACTGACCCGCGCGAACTCCGTGTTTATTTTAAACGTTTTTTTTTATCATCCGACGCGAGTGCAATGAAGTGCGGAATAGTGAATTGCGTGCAAAAAGACAATCGCTTTCTATGGCGCTGCCATGGCACCTGCAACCGGACCTTTCACGCAGGTTGTGTTGGTGCACAGCGAAATCATGAAGACATTCTTCGGACCTTCATGCTGCCTTTGTGCCAAGACTGCCTGAAGGAACTGTCTACAACATTGAATGGCATCAAAGAAAACATTGGCAATACTTTGGAAGCAAATCACAAATTGCTTACTAACTTCAAAAACCTCAGTGCGACGCATGACGCAGTGCTTGAACACATTGAAGAAATGCTTGACAATATTAAGCGTAGCATGTCGACCGTCACCAGCAGCAACAAACTTATTTCTGTTGAAATGAAAAATGCAATTTCATCAATTCTGGACACACCTTCGGCGGACACCTGCACAGCTGTAAAAGTGGCAGCCAAATCAGCGGCAACAGCAGCAGTAGCGACAATAACAACAACAACAACAACAACAACAACAACAACAACAACAACAACAACAACAACAACAACAACAACAACAACAACAACAACAACAACAACAACAACAACAACAACAGCAACAACAACAACTACAACTACAACAATAACAACAACAACAGCAATAACAACAACATCAACAACAACAGGACCCGAAGCAGCCATCTCTACAACAGCACTGCATTACCTTTGGATAAAGAACTTTTGGCTGCTGCACGAATACAATTTTCTCGGCCACCCAAAGAAAGCGGACTAAATTTCATTAATTTCGAAAAAGGGGAAACTATTAACCCTTATCGAACTGAAAAACCAACTGAGCAAGAACACCCTCCTCTTCTGGACCCCATGCGTCCGCCAATAGTGAGACTTACTGAACAGTCCGTAACTGGCGACCAACGCTTCCTGAAGGCGCGTCTAAGGGACCCGAAAATTATGGACATTGTTCGGACCTACCTCTCCTTCCTGCATGACCAGCCATCATCAACATGTATTCGCGGAATCACCAAAACCAGTGCTATTCTAATGCTAGCAGCTGAAGGACTACCAAAAGACAGAAATCTCCTGCACGAAATTTTCCTGGACGTCCATGAAGAACTTGGAATTACTCGAAACGACGCCTTGGCAGACCTGCAATCCTACCGTACATTCCTGTCCAGTGAACGCACGCAACGGCTACAATCTACTAGGGAGGCCGCCCTCAAATTTTACAATCCTGTAAATTTTCAACGCCGCTGACGCACCTTGAGGAAGACTCATTATTTCTATATAACGATGCTCGGCATGAGACTGAGGTAACTAATAATAACAATGACCATACTTTATCAACCGACGTATTTCCAACAATTTCTTCACACAGACAGAATGCGACTGAAATTTTGATTTATTGTCAAAATTTCAATCGCATGAAAAGCCCAGCTAAAATGAAGAAAATTTATCAACATTTATTATGCTTATCCTTTTCGGTCAGTCTGGCAACTGAAACAAGCTGGGACGAAAGCGTAAAAAGTGAAGAAATCTTTGGAAATGCCTTTAATGTATTCAGGGACGACAGAAATTTTCATGCAACACAGAAGAAGTCAGGTGGTGGAGTTCTTATAGCTGTTTCGGCCAATTTTAACTCAGAAATTATCTTTACACCAAAATTTACAGAATTTGAGCATATTTGGGTGAAATCACACATAGCCGGTGAAACGCACGTGTTCGCCTCAGTGTATTTTCCACCAGACCATGCTCATAAAAGCACTTATGAAGCCTTCTTCCAAAGTGCTGAACAAATTCTATCTGACCTTCCTCCTGAGGTTAAAGTTCACATCTATGGAGACTTTAATCAACGCCATGCTGACTTCATTCTGGACTCTGAAAATGAATGTATCTTACTCTCAGTCGTTGGGGATAATGAAACATTGCAGATCATTTTTGACAAAACTGCTAATTTAGGACTGAACCAAATTAACCACATCAAAAACCAACAAAATTGCTATTTGGACTTTTTACTAACGAATATTTATGAAGATTTCTGTGTGACCGAATCATTAAATCCACTGTGGAAAAATGAAGCGTTTCACACAGCAATCGAATATTCTTTATTTATGCATGAAAACCAAAGACCCAACGACTGCGAATACGAAGAAGTCTTTGAATACAAATTAGCAGACTACGAAAAAATAAAATTTAAATTAAACAGTGTCAATTGGCAATTAATTTTAAGGAATGTAGGAAATGTCGAAATTGGTATAGACGTGTTCTACAAAATTTTAACAGAAATAATTTCGGAAGAAATACCTTTGAAGAAAAAAAGACGTAACAGAAACACACAAAATCCAGTCTGGTTTAACAGACAAATAAAAAACTTGAAAAATCGGAAGCAAAAAGCACATAAAATTTATAAAAAACACAATAGTAGTAATAATTTATTAATTTATTTGGATCTATGCGATCAACTGAATTTAGCTATCAGTACTGCATTTGAAGAATATAATGCAAAAACTGAACGTGAAATAAAGTCCTGTCCGAAGAACTTCTTTAATTACGTAAAAACGAAATTAAAATCTGACAATTTTCCTTCAATAATGCATCTAGACGAAAATGTCGGTGATAGTTCGGAAAAAAACTGTAATCTATTCGCAAAATTTTTTCAAGAAATTTATACGACATTTTCTGAAGAAGATCGTGACCGCGATTATTTTGCATTTTATCCAGAATTTTCAAGGGACATTGACCTCAATCAGCTTCAAGTGCAGGACATTTTGCAGGCTTTAAAAAATTTAGATGCCTCAAAAGGTCCTGGACCTGACGGAATTCCTCCAGTATTTATTAAATGTCTAGCAATGGAACTCACTGCTCCATTGTTTTGGCTTTTTAATATGTCCCTGGAATCCGGAACCTTCCCTAAAATTTGGAAAAGCTCATTTCTAGTACCTATCTTTAAATCTGGTCGAAAATCTGACGTACGTAACTATCGTGGTATAGCCATTATCTCTTGCATTCCTAAGCTTTTCGAGTCAATTATCAACGAAAAATTATTTCTCCAAATCAAAAATAGAATTACTGACATGCAACACGGCTTTTTCAAGGGTCGTTCGACCTCGACCAACTTACTTGAATTTATAGACTATTCATTGAATGCAATGGATAATGGAAACCACGTAGAAGCTCTCTATACAGACTTTAGCAAGGCATTTGACCGCATTGACATACCAATGTTACTCTTTAAACTGCAAAAAATTGGAATTAAGTCAGGGCTCCTGAAATGGCTTGAATCATATTTAACTAACCGCCAACAAATAATTAAATTCAACGGAAAGAAATCGAGCCCAATTCAAGTCACTTCAGGCGTCCCCCAAGGCTCTCATTTGGGACCTCTCCTTTTTATTCTATACGTAAACGACATATCTTACATTCTCAAAAAACTTAAATTGCTTATTTATGCCGACGACATGAAGCTCTTTTTGGAAATAAGAAATGAAGAAGACATCAATATATTCCGGAATGAAATACACATATTCTACACATGGTGCAAAAAAAGTCTACTAGAATTGAATGTAAAAAAATATAACTTAATATCATTTAGTAGAAAAAGAACAACTTCAAACATTTCAATTGCATTAGGAAATCAAACTGTAGACAAATGTGAAAGAGTTAGGGATTTAGGAATTATCTTAGACTCTAAGCTAACTTTCATAGACCATTACAATACAATTATTCACAGGGCAAATAACATGCTAGGCTTTATCAAGCGCTTTTGCTATAACTTTCAGGACCCTTACACAATTAAAACACTATATATTGCCTATGTGAGGTCAATACTGGAATATTGCAGCATTGTATGGTCTCCATTTTCAATCACGCACGAAGAAAGATTTGAATCAGTACAAAAACAATTTCTATTATACGCTCTTCGTAAATTAGGTTGGACTTCATTTCCTCTTCCATCATATGAAGCACGCTGCATGCTTATAAACATACAAACATTAAAAGAGCGTCGTGAATATGCAATGGTTTCATTTGTAAATGATATCGTTTCGCAGCGAATTGACTCAACAGAACTTTTATCAAAATTAAATTTCCGTGCACCCACTCGGCAACTCCGAAATCGAAATTTATTTGCCATAAAACATCATCGCACAAATTATGCAAAATATGGGCCATTAAACCGCATGATGGCCTCTTACAATAAACACTGCGAAACCATTGACTTTACAATGTCTCGGCATAAACTAAAGCAATATTTTTATTCCATAAGAAATAACAACTCATAAAAGAAAAGACAAGAAAGCTGACACTACTTTTTTATATAAATATATATTTAAGAAAACAAAACTGTATTAATTGTACTAGTCTACGTTGGTTGACGAAAAAAAAAAATAAATAAAATAAAAAAATAAAATAAGTAATAGTAATTTGCTGTCAGGGATCAAACCGAGGTAGCGTACCTCGGGCAACCATTTAATCTCACGATTCAAAATCTTGACCTTTATCGTCGGCTTCAAACGGTCGGTATTGCGATACTGAAACACAATGGCTTATGTCTTGGCAGCATTAACGCATATTTTCCAGGAACTGAGATAGTCGATGTAGACATCAAGTCTCCAGCTTGAAGTTTGGAGACGAGAGTCCGGATGACTCACCCTTTATAACTGATTGCATAGTAATCAGCAAATAGCGACAATATTCCTCTACCAGGCAAGGGTGGAATGTCTGAAGTGTTCAGATTGTACAGTATCGGGCCCAATATGCTCCCCTGGGAAACGCCAATGGTATCAGCATACGGCTCCGAAAGTGCACTGGCAACGCAGACTTGTGATGTTCTTCTTAGGAGGTAGTTTGCGATAAGTTTTACCAGATAGACTGGGAAGTTGAAACGGAGTAACTTGTGCGTCAGTCCGTCGTGCCAGATATTATAGAAAGCTTTCTCTATGCCCATCAGTGCCATAACAGTGGTAGACCTCTTGACCACCCTTTTTAGCTGGTGAACTGTCAAGTGTCCACGTCAAAATCCAATTTGCTCTTCAAGGAAGATGTTATTCTCCTGGTGTATATAACTCTCTCAAACAACTTGCTCGTTGACGAGAGGAAGCTGATTGGTCGGTAACTTGATGGGCTGGTGGGTACCATCGATGGGTACCACCTTGGATAACTCCCAGGCGGATGAGATATAACCAAGTTTCAGGCAACTATTGAAGATGTTTACCAAGAGAATGTGAGATTTGGTTCCGAGGTTCTTCAGCGCAATGTTGAAGTGGCCATCGAAGCCCGGGGCCTTCATGTTGCGGGTGATTTTTGTGCTTTGTTTAAATTAATTTAACGTGATTTTTTTGATCCTCGGGAAGTTCGCATGGTATAGTAGCGAATTGTGAGATGCTTTGCGCAACCGATGCTTCCATCGGACTAACAATGTTTTGACCCAATTCATGCGCCACCTTGAACTGCTGAGAAATAGCATTTGCCTTTTCAGTGGATGTTAAGCTGACTTCATCATTTACCTTAAGTGGAGGCACAGGTTTTGGTTTGAATTTAAAAAATTTCATAATTCGCCAGAAGGGCCTACAATAATTCGGTAGGTTATTGAGATCTTTATAGAATTGCCTATTTTTAAATATTTGCACTCTTGCAGCATTGATATGATTTAGTTTATTAAAGAGAACTTTCCTAGCTTGATTTCGTGTTCTTTGGAATTGACGTCAGTGAGGTTTCCTTGTCCACATGATCTTCCACGAACCTCTGGAACCACGGCCAGTTAGCCCGATGATAGCTGCGTTTCCGATGTTGTTTGCGTTGCTTGATGGCTTGATTCATTTCGAAAACCACCGGTAGGTGGTCAGAGGACAGATCAATTATCGCACAGGGCTTGGAACAACCGTCAGCGGTGTTGGTTAGAGCAATGTCGAGTCTGGAGCTGGCACCGGCTGGAGAGTAGAACGTTGGTGTATCCGGGTGGAGGACCACGTAGTGTCCTGCCTGGAGGTCCTCGACAAGCACTGCACCGTTTTTGTTGCTTTTGGTGTTTCCCCACGTTGAATGGCGGGTGTTTAGATCACCGGTTATGATAAATTTACCGCTCCGTCTGGATGTCGTTCGTGAATCGTGAGGAGCTACCATCCGAGTTTTTGCATTGTGCCGGACAATAGACGGCTATGATTGTGATTGGTCCATGAGGTGTTATCAGCTTGACGGATAGACGAAAATCGAGCACCGTCCTGAACTCGAGCCCTTTGCGGATGGCGATGGCTACACCACCTTATTGAGACTTAACTCGATCGAGTATGTAGATGGCATGGCTCGGCAGACTGAAGTTTACGGTTGGTTTGAGATGTTTTTCTGAGAGAAACGCGACGTCGATTCGATTATCTTGTAGACATTCGATGATTTCTAGCTTTTTGGCCACCAATGATCGGGCCTTCCAATTAGTCGAACCTGACGTTTATTTTTTTCCGTGGAGATTTTTTTTATCTATAATCCGTTGCTGATCTGGCCATAACCAGGCCCAGGAGACAATTTCTAGTTCCTCATTCTTGGTCCCTATTATTTGCCGCTGAGAAGCTGTTCCAAAGCCAAGTAGAACCTCCACGATCCGTCCCATCATTAGTTCCATCATTCGTTGAGTCACAGCGTTGAACCTGACTATTGGCCAAGAAAAGGCTTGCCAATGAACATCAAACATCGACTACATACATCTCAAATCGAGGGAAGACATTCCGCGCCACTACCGTAAGCCGCACTAGTTCGTCAAGCTTCGTCTACAATTTGGACTTCTACATCAACACATGTCAGGCAGCCTTCAGGTTCAATTGGGTAAACTTGGTGAGTTCGTTCCATTTTGTAAATTTTTATCTTTTCAAACCAGTAACGTTGGGAGATCACCTTTTTGTGGTGCGTTACTGATATAAGATCTACCACCGAACCCTAGTCGTGACAAGTTCAAACTAGCGAATCAGGATTTCCCAGTAATCAAAGGATCACATTTTAGTCCTTGTTACTTTTTATGACTTGATAATGGTGACAAGACTCGAGTAGTGACCACCGCATCGTTATGGATTTCTATATTGTATATTTCAAATCAAAAATATTGTTTATGTTCCTAGATTTTACATAATCCTTTTCCCTTTATCCTTCTCCTTTTCCTTTCCCTCTTCTCTTTTCAGAAAGCGAGTAATGGCGCTATAGCCATAAGCCATAAAAGGCTAGGACAAGAGTTAGTGCTCATGCCCCAACCGTCAGAAGAAAATGGAGCATCACTTAACCATTCTAGCTTTGATGCTTCCAACGACCAACCAATCATATAATTACCAAAATCCGGACGTACGGTACAAGATGTCCACGTTTCATCCATTTATTGGATTCTGAAGCATCGTGTTTAAATGTTCGATTTAAACAGGCCCGATGTTTTCTGAATCATCTTGCCCCTTAAATGCTGCACAGTAGGCCTGGCCATTTTGATATGTGTAACGCATCTTCGATGTGAAACATATATCAAATAGACAAGAAAAATGATTTAGGTATATATATTATTTTCCAGGATGCCTTCATGAACTGGCTGTGTTGGTGTTAGATTTGATTAGATTAGATGATGATGATGATGGTCCCACCTCTTACCCCTACAAAGGTTTGAGCTGGACGATTTATCTTTAAGATAATTGAATATGACATTTTAACCAGGTTGGCAAACAAAATCGAACTGGTTTCAGTTACAGATATAGATTCCCTCTAAAGTTTACAGTTGCTTCACAGCGATATAAATGTGGAAAAGCTCAGGCGTCCACCTCTTAGTTCGCCTTTTTGTCCACCTAAAATATTCATAAGTATTACAAGCAATCAAGAGTTAATGAACAATCAACAAAGCATCCTATACACTAGCAACCCCGCAATGATGCTATTATAATTTTCAGCAATGTCAGGAATGCTCACGAACCCCCGACATTTGCCAGAAAACTTACTACTAACTCAAAGTATCTTCCAAATAAGCTTCAAAATTGCATTTTTTTTTTTATCAAATGTTAAATTCAGTCCTCTATATCCGTAATACGCGCGCGAGGCTCAAACCTTTGTAGACTACTTTTTTTTTTTTAAATTAATCTACTATAAAATCATATATTAAAAATCCATCATCACCCTCGTGGCGAACAGAAATAGTTTTTGCAGTGCTACAATAATTATTAAAAAGTCGTTATGACAGCTATCCATATAAAATAATCCGTTAGAGATAACTTCGTCAAGATACATAATTTGTCAATTCATAAAAAAATCACTGGATAACTGTTCAAAAGACAGTTTTAACGTGTGAAATGCAGTGTCTTTTAAATTCTGTAAGTGTTGCTAAACGTTTGATATGTCTAGGCATCGAATTGAAAACATTTATTCCTTTATAATATAATGAATTTTGTGAAGCACAAGTCAAGAAATGTGGTGTTCTTATTTCAACCGCGTTTCTAGTATTATATCTATGAAAGTCACTTCCTCTTTCAATTCGATCACACAAATATCGAGGCAGCAAACCGTTAACTACTTTAAAAATGAACACCATAGTCAAATATACAATTCTTTGCTTCACCGACAACCATTGTAAGGCGTCTAACATCAAAGTTGAGGAAGTGAATCTATTACATCTCAAAATCAAACGCATTATTTTATTCTGCAAGCGCTGTAATCTCGATATTTGTGTTGCATTGGCCAGAAATAAAATGGAAGGGCAAAAGTCAAGATGAGGAGAGATGATTGATTTGTATAGCTGTATTTTACTGGCAATAGTTAAATCGTTTTTCAGTCGACATAGAATTCCATACTTCTTGGCAATTTTCTTGATGACATTGTCAATGTGAGAGTTGAACTTAAGTGTGTCATCAATAATCACGCCAAGATATTTAATCTCCCGAACGCGATCAATAGTCTCATCATCAATTACAACAGAGACGTTCTCATTTACTCGATTTCGCGAAATTACCATAAATTTAGTTTTACTTGTATTCAATTTTAACTGCTTATACTTCAACCATCTACTTAGAGAACGCAAATCTTCATTCAAGTGTAAAACGGCATCATCTAAATCCTTAGCTGCAATGAATAACACAGTATCATCTGCAAAAAGATTAATGTCGCAAAATCGTAAAACACGTCGCAAGTCATTAATATACATAATAAATAACAGGGGCCCTAATACACTTCCCTGTGGCACTCCAAGGTTATTCCCCACGGGACTGGAAACAGAATCATTAAAAACAGTCCGTTGAGTTCTGTCAGACAAATAGCTTTCAAACCATTTATATGCAGTACTCGTAATTCCAAAGCGCTTGATTGATCTTAACAATAAGGGCCTAGAAATTGTTTCAAAAGCGCGTTTAAGATCCAAAAAAACAGCAACAATCGTATCTTTACACTCCAAGTTATTTTTCCACTTCGCTAATACCAAATTCAACGCGGTTTCACAAGAATGACCTTCCCGATATCCCGATTGTTCTGGTATCAACAAACTATTACTATTTAAATACTCCAACAGCTGGCCTTTAACAACAAGTTCTAAAATTTTCTCTAATGTGTGCAACATGTTGATGGGACGAAACTCTTCGGCTTTAATCGTTCCAGCAACTTTTTGAATAGGGACCACTAAGGATTCCTTCCAAATTTGTGGCACATGTCCAGTTTGTAATGATTCATTAATAAGGTCCAGCAAGATGTGGCCAATGACATGAAAGCAATCTTGAATAACTCTAGCATTAACATTATCTACTCCAGCCGATTTTCCTAATGAAAAACAAATAACTCTAAGTTCATCTAATGTGATTGGGTGAAAAACTTCAAATCTACAACTACTATTAACTGGCTGTTTTATTTCGTCAGGTTCATCGACCAATTCAATAGATTGATTAATCAATGAAACGCTATCTACGAAATAATCATTAAACTTAGCTGCAATTACTTGTTCTGACTGTTCTAATGTGCCATTAAAAGTTATGGACCGCGGTTTGCAATTACTAGGTTTTAATAAAGATTTCAAAATTTTCCATAACTCTTTGCTGTTGTTTTGATGCTGATCAATCTTCCTTTGAACATATTCACAACGAGTTTTCTTTATCGATTGTGAATACTTATTACGCGCGATTGTGTACCTAGCCCAATGATTGTCATTATTAGATCTACAAAACTTTTTGTACAATTTGTCCCTTTTCCGTTTAAGACGCAAAAGATCCAAATTGTACCAGCTGTTCGAGTTTTTCAAAGAAACAAACTTTTGCTCAACTAGTTGATTGGTACACGTTTTCAAAGCGTTATTAAGAACAGCTGTAGATTCATCTAAGTTACCGTCCGCGAATGGAAAATCCAGGCTTCTCTCAACAAGGTTTGAAACAGCTTGCTTCGAATATTTCCTCCAGCACTTCAATTTTACAAAATTATCGTTATCGTTAACATGGTCTAAGACATTAATGACTAAAGTCTCATGATCGGTTATTTTCAAATCAGTATCCGTAACTGAACAAATGGAATTAAAATTGGAATAAACGTGGTCAATTAAAGTTCTACTGTGCCTGGAAATACGCGTATACTCATTTACAGTTTGCTTTAAATTAAAAAACTCAGCTAAACGCTTCAAATGATTCGAATTATGGTTATCACGCCAATTAATATTAAAATCACCAGCCAATATATTTAATTTACTAGAATCAAGGAATGTCTCAAACCAGTTCTCTAAAACTTCAACAAAACGCTGGTCACTAGAACTGGGAGAATGATACAAAACACCATAATTACCCATCTTCATGCCACGTACAACTGTAATGCCCAAGAACCAGTTGCCATCAATAACTTCGTTGGTACGAAGGTTGAATTGAACTGATTCTTTGACATAAATAGCAACACCGCCAGTGTGTCTAGAATGTGATAAACAAGCAGCAACAATATATCCCGGAATACTATACTGATCAAAAGCTTCAGTTTCTACAATATGAGTTTCAGATAATAAAACTAAAAGAGGACGTTTTTCCTCAACAATCTGACGTAATGCTACGTAGTTTGTTGACAACCCCGCAATATTCAAGTATAAAAAATCGAATTGATTCACATTCCTGGAACTTGGCTGCTATTTATTGAAACGCAAGCTGCTTTTCTTCTGATCAAAAAGTCTTTTATAAAGCAAACATTCCGAGCTAAATGCGGCATGGTTGACGTCCAAGTTCATTTTTCGTTCTTTATTCGTTTTCAAACAATTAATACATTTCAATACAGTTGACGTACACTCCGACGTTTTGTGTTGTTGGCTGCACCTAGAGCATCTATCACAATTTTTGCAATCCATGCTCTTGTGCCCAAATTCTCCACATTTGAAGCATCTCAACACATTAATCGCGGGAACTATCGAGCACCGATCAAACCCTACATTTACTTTTTTCGCACATAACAAACATTTATAAGTATCGACATCGACTTCAATTACAACACTAAACTTGTTGTAAGTGAAGCGTGGATTTTCAAACATGTTCACTACTTTAACATCATTTATAGCGATGTCTTCATTTTGACTTTTTAAGTAGTCAATGAAGACATCGGAGGAAAACTGATCGCTCATGCCCACTATTTTCAATCTTGGCACCGAAGTGGGAACAACAGCACTATATTGTTCACCCAGATTGCTTTCAATACCAGTTTTTACATCATTAAGATTAGCTCCTGTTGCACACTCAACAATAATAGAGCCATCTTTACCATTCCTAAAATTACTGATTTTGTGTGTTTTTGGATCCAACTGAGTTTTCAAAAACTTACGAGTATCTTCGCAAGCTTGTTTGGACTCTTTTGGTTTGATCACAATGACCGGACGAGTCTTACGATTACTCTGTTTGTTACTGTTACTGTTAATGTTACTGTTACTGTTAATGTTACTATTGCTGTTACTAATATTTTTACTTTTACTTGCATGACTAGATCTTTTTACAACATCCGCAAAACTCGCATTTTCTTGAAAAACATCATCAGTCGAATCGTTGTCACTATTTTGAAATTTACGTTTTTTGCGTCTGGGATTTCGGTCCGATTCAGAATGAACCGTCCTAGATGCACTATTCGTTGCAGCTAAATTTTTTTCCGTACTAATTTCAAAACATGAACTAGTCATCGTATTCCATTTCTCACTAATTAATTTTTCAAAGCAACTTAAAGAATCGTTCATATTTTGTTGCATTTTTTCCATGCCAATTCTCAACGCGTTGTCTATCTGAGCAGCAACGTTGTTTCGTATACCAGTGATAGAGTCAGCAACAGAAGACAATTGCTTCATTGCTTCCCCCAGCATTTTGGTATCCGAAACCGATACATTCTGCTCGTCACAACTCTGATCTGACAGACAATTACTACACTTGAATAGAACATTTGCATTATCTGTGATAAGTTTTGCCTGAGTCCGCGTGAGTGTAGTGCACTTGCAATGAAATACACGAGCACACTTACCCACACAGATAACCGGCAAATCACTTACCAAAATCCCCAAATTACATATTGCACACTCAGCCATATATATCACCTATACACATAAACTTTACATGCAACACTACAGAGACACAAGTAAAAACGAACGAAAGCAAAAATTTACAATGCCGTAGCTTACTAAAAGGGTACCAATTAGCTTGCCGGACGATTAGATTAGATGATCGGGCATTCCAATTAAGGATTAGAATGGTGAATGTTGTACTTCATGAAGAACTGCATCATCTGTATCATCATTTTTTGTAGCTCAGCTACTAGTGTTGCGAGTTGTGCGATCGTTTGCGTCTCGGAATCCTTTCGCAGGTCAGTGTTTGGCCGGAAATCAGGCTGGTTTGCTTCTGAGAACCCTCTATTTGGGCTGGGATTAGGCTGATAGGATCTGAAGCCGGGAAGTGCTCCGTCTGGTGATGGGTTCCGTGTTTGTTGTTGATTAGGAAGCGGCAGGGGTGGAAGAGCTGGTACAGGTCTCGACCGCGGTGGTAGTAGTTCGAAAAATGAATCTAGATCGATGAGTTCTTGCTTCTTCTTTTTGTTTCCTGGTTGATGCCTTGTTGTTGCTTGCATCCGGATACGTCGGTACTCTTCACGTTTGGTGCACGCCTTCTCCGTTGACAAATGATTTCCACCGCAATTTGCACACTTGAAAGCACAAGTTCCTTCGAGGATGCAATGTTCAGTGAGATGCTCTTGGGAGCAAAAGTTACACTTTGGCTTCAAGTTGCAGTTCCGAGTGCCATGCCCAACGTTTAAGCAGCGCTTGCACTGCGTGACACTCCGGTTGGGTCCTTTGTACGCATCCCATTTGATGATGACATTGCTGATCGCGCGGATAGCTTGTAAATGTACCAAATATAGGCGATCACGATACTCTTTGTCCTGATTTCGTCGGTTCATGGGATAAAACGCCAGTGGATGTAGCTTGTCATTATCTCTTTCCACTCATGTTTTTGTTGAAAACTTGACTACACTTTCCGAATATTCCAATACGTGTTTGCTCGCTGAATGCTAACACTGGAATGATGACAACACACAAAATGCTTCCTAAGCTCAACCACTACTTGAATTTCCTTCTTTTTTTTTCTTATTGGGGCGGGGCTAAGGATGCATGCTTTCAGTTGAGTATGCTTAAAATGAGGGACAGCGGATGTGAATCAAAATGCATATATCGTCTTATCAATGCTACAACTAGGTATCTTTAAATTAAATCCATATAAAGTTACCTAATTGTAGCACTAAAGGGGCGCTATAGAGGTATCGGACATGATTTGGTACTATATTTTGTAGTCTGTAAGAGATCTCTAGGTTTGTTAACAACTACCAGAAATCAGTTTATATGTAATTTCCATAGCCACAGTTTCGCGTTGTTGTGTGCTCTGTATCTGATTCGGTTTCACTTTTAGCCAATCTGTGCTAGCACTCTGCCTCTCGGATAGGCTCTGATTACATTTAACGTAAGAGCACAAATATCAGCTTCTACGATACGTACCATAATGAAACAGTTACTCCACGTTTGCTGTACTGCAGCATACATGAAGTAGCAATTTCAGGTGAAATGGGACACTAATTTCCGAGATGTGTGTAATTGAAAATTCTAACTGGAAGTACATGAAAGCCAACGTGGTGACCATTTGTGAACTCTACAAGGAATCGCCTTAATCGGCATTCTATCTACTGAAGAAAAAAGCACATCTGTTGCTCCTGTAATTGGATTTAAAATTCAACGAGTACCTATGGTGTTTACATTGTGAATTTTAGCGTGGTTTTAAAATGGTCGATAAAAAGTGGACCCATGGTAATGCTAGCTGGCCTTGTTGAAGCATGTCGTTTGCAGAAGCATGAAGAATGTAGACGCGTGAATATGAGAAATAACCGAAGTGGTGTTGATGAATCACCAAAAAAAAGTTAATATGATTGCTCCTGCTGATTTGTCTCCATCAGGTTGACTACCCTCGTAGCACACTTGTCAAAAGTCGGTTGAGCTAACTGTTATAGGTATCATGTTAGTCACAATCAAGCTACTGCTACTTTGTGTGACAGTCGTGGCACAGACAAACAGACATAACACTTGCAAGTTGTTCGTCGAACAAGCATTTAACGGACAATTTAAAAGTATCGTAGTTGGTAGTACCGCCACCTGTGGCGCGCATAGTCAATTCCCTTGCGTTTGACGTTTACACACTGCCGCCATCTGTTCAGTGTAGTGCCCACAAGAGTGTACTCAACAGATGGCGGTAATGTTTTAGCGACGGTGTTTTACAGTGAGAAATATTCAATGTGTTATGTCTGTTTGTCTGTGGTCGTGGGCTACTTGGGTAATAAACAATCCCCACAAATGATTTGTTGAAAAATGTCCAATACCTAGTCAATTCCCTTCCCGAACCATTCAGGATAACAATAAAAGTGAAATGGATTTTCCTCCCACTATCATCGGACCGACACTGACAAAGCATTCTGGAAAATCGATGACCTTCCATTTCCTTTTATCGCTTTTATCGCACGCCCACATCGTCAACCACAAACAAAAAAAAAGCTTCTTATCACAAAGCGGGAACCAATTTTCCATGGAGATCCCCGTATCTAAAGTGGTCCCATTTCGAAACCACAGCAGCCAAACAAAAGCAAAACTCCCCTAAATCTGCAATAGTTGTGCCACCTGTTTTTGTTTTCAATGATTTATTAGATCGAAACATAAATTCCAACTCCCGCAACTAACCGTCCAGCAGCAGTTCCCGGTAGGGTTTGACCAACCGGAGTAGTGCGGTGAATGGGAACTGACGAGCCGTGTCTCCACCCAAGCGATCCAGTAGGTCCTTGAGTGCGTTGTGATAGTGCTGCAGCAGAGCATCCATGTGGTCCAAACGGAACTGGGCACCGGAGCACAAGAAGAAGAAGTAGCCCAGATCCAGGAACGGGCTAGCGTACCGGGACGATTGCCAATCGGTGAGGACGACACTGATGGCGGTGTTGTTCTGGAAGGAAAAGAAATCGATTATTAGTTTTCCGGCGACTGCTAAATTGGGCTGTCATGTGAGGAGGTTGGAAGATGTATGACGTGATTTGCACTTATGTTCTAAAATCGGATAGATTAAACTATTAGTGATCAGGTTCTTTTTTTTTTATTAGATTGACTTTCAGTCACTTAGCGATCAGGATATGTTTGAGAAAAGTAATATCTTCAATTTGAAACCAATCAAACTTGTGAAGGTACACACAATTTTGGGTGCAGGGACGTAGTTAAATCATGTCAAAGGCACAAGTTCAATTGTCATCCACGGACAAATCACGAATGACCCTTGAGTGACCATAATGATTAAACAAATAATTGCGTGGGGCTTGAATCAAGTTTTGGTCGATCCATGATTTAAGCTTGATTAGGGCCCAGGGTGGGTCAAATTGATGATGGTCTCTTTTGTCACGATCTGACTGAAATTCTATAGCAACTTCCCTAAAGTTCTTTCAGAAAATTCCTCAAGTTTTCTCGGAGGTTCTTTAATTTTTCTTCCAAACTTTTATGATCTTCTTACAGAACTTCTTCGATCTTTGCTTGGAACTTCCATTTCCTAAGAACTTCTCAAAAGATCCAACGGAATTTTTATTAAGTATTTTCTGTTTTCGGAATATCTCAGAAGTCCCATCAGAACATAACCCGAAAATTCTGTCGGTCTTGAAGAACCTTCGCAAGGTTCCCTCAGAACTTTCCAAAAGTTCCCTCAGAATCTCGTTTAAGTTCCATCAGAACTTCCCTCATGTTTCTTCTGAACTTCCCTAAAGTTCCCTCAGTAGTTCCGTGAAGTTGCTTCGGGACTTTCTTTCAATTCCCTCAAAACTTACTTTATGTTTCCTAGGAACATTTAGAAAGTATCCTCCAAATTTCCCTAATGTTCCCTTAAAACTTCCCTGAAGATTCCTCAGACGTCCAACATTTCTTAAAACTTCCTTAGAACATTTTAAAAATCTCCTTAACTTTTTAAAATATTCCTCAGAACTTCCTTCAGAGTTCCCTCAGACTTTCCTTCATAGTTCCCTCATACCCTCCCCAAAATTTCCTCAGAACTTTCTTGATGTTCCACAAGAGCAGGCTGTCTTTCAAACACTTTTTTAAAGTTCTCTCAGAACTTCTCTAAAGTTCATCAGAGCTTCCTGGTGTTCCCTTAGACATTTCTCAATGTAAACTGTGAGCCTTCAAAAAATTTCCTCAGGACTTTCATAAGTTCCTTCAGGAGTTTCTAACCTTTGCTCAGAACTTTCTCTAAGCCTCCTCATAACTTTTATAAAGTTCCCTCATAACTATCTAAAATTTTCCTTAAAAGTTCTCATAAGATACACTCCCGAGCATAAGTTTAAGGACACCCCCAAAAAAACATGACAAATTTGTTATGTTCATATCTCTATCATGTTACGTCCAATTTCCGTTCTCTTTAAATCATTTGAAAGGTATTGAATGGAACTTTTCCCTTAGGCAAATTGTTCAATATAATTTTCAAATTTTGTGTGCTAAAAGTTCACCCAAGGTTACAATATTTTTTAAAATTTACTCTGTAGAATCGTGACTGATTTTCACAGAATTGGATTGGCCAAATTTTGAAATAAAAGTAGTAGTAGAACACTTATGCTTTACCATTCATACCATTCAAATGACCTTTGGAGATCGAAAATTGAACGTAAAATGAGAGATAATTGAACAAAACATATTTGCATGGCTTTTTGGGGGTGTCCTTAAACTAATGATCGGTAGTGTTCCACAGGACATCCCTAAAGCTCCCTCAGAACTTGCTTGAATTTTTCTTGGAACTTTCTTACAATTTGCTCTGAACTTTAAAATATTCTTCAGCACTTTACTAGAGTTTCATCAGAACTTATTTAAAATTTCATGAGAACTTCTATAAAGGTCCCTCAGAACTTCTTTAAAGTTCCCGCAAAAATTCTATAAAGTTCCCTCAGATCTTCGTTTAGTTTCCCTAGAACTCTTTAATGTTTCTTCAGAACTTTCCCAAACTTCCATCAAAATGTACCATAAAACATCTTCATAATTTTCGTAAAGTTCCCTTAGAATTTCCTTAAAGTTCCTTCAGGAGTTTCTTAAAGTTTTGTCAGAACTTTCTCTAAGTCGCATCAGAACTTTTGTAAACTTCCTTCATAACTATTTAAACGTTTTCTCATAGTTCCCTTAGATTTCTATAGACTTTTCTCAGAACTTTCATGAAATTTCTTCAGAACTATCTCAAGGTTCTCTCAAAACTTTCTTAAGATTTCCAAAGAATATTTATGAATTTTTCCCTGAACTTTAGCCCTCAGAACTTCCCTGAACTATCATCAGACCTTTTTTAATGCTTTCTCCGATCTTGCAACTTTGTAATAGTCTCTAAAGATTAATAAAAAAACCTCAGAACTTCTCTAAAATTCCTTTAGAACTTCATTAAAGTTCCTTTACAACTTCATAAAAGTTCCTTTAGAACTTAATAAAAGTTCCTTTAGAACTTCATTAGAGTTCCTCATCAAGTTCCCTCAGAACTTCGTGAAGTTTCCCTAGCACTTCTCTAATGTTTCTGCAGAACTTTCCCAAACTTTCCTCAAAATTTACCAATAAACATCCTCATAATTTGCCTAAAGTTCTCTTAGAACTTTCTCAAAGTTCCTTCAGGGTTTTTAAAGTTTTCTCAGAACTTTCTCTAAGTCGCATCAGAACTTTTTTTAAATGTTCCTCATATATCACGAAATATCCCGAAGGACATCCCTAAAGCTCCATCAGAACTTGCCTGAAGTTCCCTTGCAACTTTCTTACAACTTGCTCTGAACTTTCTAAAAGTCTCTTCAGAACTTTCATAAAGTTTCTTCAGATCTTTATTAAAAATTCTTCAGAACTTTGCTAGAGTTCCCTCAGAATTTATACAAAGTTCTCTTAAAACGTCTATAAAATTTCCTCAGAATATTCAAAAAAAGGCTTCAAAACTTGCTAGAGTTCCATCAGAATTTGTATAAAGTTTCTTCAGAACTATCTTAAGGTTCGCTCAAAACTATCTAAAGATTTCCAAAACACATTTATATATGTATATGTATTTTTTTTAATTATAGCTACTTTAACACTCTTGGGTCATTCGTGACTTGTCCGGGGGTGAAATTTGAACTCGTGACTTTGGCGTGAGAGGTATGGCTGTTAACTACTGCGCCGGGGTCGCCCCCATCAAAAACATTTATAAATTTTCCCCCGAACTTTAGTCGTCAGAACTTTCCTCAGACCTTCCAAAAATACTTCCTCCGATCTTTCCCAAGATTTTCTTACATTTTTGTTATAGTCTCTCAAGATTAAAAAAAATCCTCAGAACTTCTCTAAAGTTCTTTTAGAAATTCATTAAAGTTCCTTTACAATTTCATTAAAGTTCCTTTAGAACTTAATGAAAGTTCCTTTAGAACTTCATTAGAGTTCTTCATCAAGTTCCCTCAGAACTTTGTAAAGTTTCCCTAGCACTTCTCTAATGTTTCTGCAGAACTTTTCCAAAATTTCCTCAAAATTGACCAAAAACTTCCTCGTAATTTTCGTAAAGTTTTCTTAGAACATCCTTAAAGTTCCTTCAGGAGTTTCTTAAAGTTTTCTCAGAACTTTTTTTAATTTGCATCAGATTTTTTTTAAATTCCCTCATAACTATCTAAAAGTTTCTTCAGAGGTCACGAAAGACCCTGCAGGACACCCCTAAAGCTCCATCAGAACTTCCCTTGGAACTTTCTTAAAATTTCCTCTAAACTTTCTAAAAGTCTTTTCAGAACTTTCATAAAGTTTCTTTCATAATAGTTCTTCAGAACTTTGCTAGAGTTCTCTAAGAACTTTGATAGAGTTCCCTCAAAACTTCTACAAAGTTCTCTCAAAACTATAATGAAGTTTCCTCAGAACATTCTAAAAAAAGCTTCAAAACTTTGCTAGAGTTTCCTCAGATTTTTTATAATGTTTCCTGAAAACTTTCGTGAAGTTTCTTAAGAACTATGTTAAGGTTCTCTAAAATCTTTCTTAAAATTTCCAAAGAATATTTATAAATTTTAACCCGAACTTTAGCCCTCAAAACTTCCCTGAACTTTCTTCAGACCTTTCTTAATGTTTCCTCCGATCTTTCCTAAGATTTTCTTGCAACTTTGTTATAGTTTCTAAATAATTAAAAAAAAATCCTCTGAACTTTCTTCAAACCTTCTTAATGTTTCCTCCGATCTTTCCTAAGATTTTCTTGCAACTTTGTTATAGTTTCTAAAGAATTAAAAAAAAATCCTCAGAGCTTCTCTAAAGTTCTTTTAGAACTTCATTAAAGTTCTTTTAAAATTTAATTAACGTTCTTTTACAACTTCATTAATGTTACATTAGAACATAATAAATGTTCCTTTAGAACAACATAAGAGTTATTTCAATCTTCATTTAAGTTCCCTCAAAACATTTGTGACCTTCCCTTAAATTCCATAAAAACTTTCGTAAAGCCCCTTGAGAAGTTTCTAAAGGTTTCATCAAAACTTTCTTTATGCTTCATCAGAACTTTCTTAAAGTCCCCTCAGAACATCCTTAAAGCTCCCTCAGAACTTCACTGGCGCTCCCTTGGAACTTTCTTAAGTTTCCTTAGATCATTTGTAAAGTTTCCTCTGAACTCCTCAAAAGTTCCCTTAGAACTTTCCCCAACTTCCCTCAGACCTTTCTTAAAGTTCCCACAGAACTTTATGTTTAAAAATTCTCAGGTATTTCCTTCAGAGTTTCCTGAGACATTCCCTAAAATTTCCTCAGAACTACCTTGAAGTTCCAAATCAGGTTCTCTTGGGTTCTTTCTGAACTTTAAACAAGTTCCCTCAGAACTTCGGTAAAGCTTCATCATCAGAGCTGCTCTGATGTTCCCTTAGACCTTTCTTAACTATTCCAGCGATAAAGTCTGCTCTGAACTTTCTTCCAGTTTCCTCAGAATTTCCCTAATATTCCTTCACAACATTCTCAAAGCTCCCTCAAAATATTTCCTCTGTTCCTTAAGAATTTTTTGAAAATTGGCTCAGAACATCCCTAATATTTCTTGATAACTTCCCATAAGTTTTCTCAGGAGTTTCTAAAAGTTTCCTCAGAATTTTCCAAAAGTTCCCTCAGAACATCTCTAAGGCTCCATCAGAGCTTCCCTGAAGGTCCCTCGGAACTTTGTCAAAGTTTCCTCAGAATTTTCAAAAAGTCTTCTCAGCATTTTTAACGTTGCTTCAGAAGTTTCTTTAAAAACACAACAGAATTTTCTTAAAGTTCCCTGAGAACTTCTCTAAAATTCCCTCAGAACTATCGTAAAGTTTCTACAGAACTATTTTAAATTTCTCTCAAAACTTTCTAAATGTTTCCTAAGAACATTCATAAAGTCTCATCAGAACTTCTCTAAAGTTTCCTCAGACCTTTCTTAATGTTTCTTCCAAACTTTCTAAAACTTACCAGTGAACTCTGTTAAAGTTTCTTTAGAACTTTTTCAAAGTTTCATCAGAACGTTTTTAAATTTTCCTCTGAACTTCCCAAAAATTTCTTTAGAATAAAATTAATATTCAAAGTTAACTAAACTCTTTCCCCAGAACTGTTCCAAAGTTCCTTAAAGATTCTTGAGGACTTCCGTAAAGTTCCTTCAAAACTTTCTTTAAGTCTCCTCACAACTTTTCTGAAGTTACCTAAGAACTTTCCTAAAGTTTCTCCGAAATTTCGTGAAGGTCCTTCGGACCTTTCCTAAAGTTTTCTTTAAACTTTACTTAAGCTTCATCAGAACTATCTTAAAGCTCCCTCATAACATTCCTGAAGCCAGAACTTTCCAGAAGTTTCCTTGGAATTTTCTTAAAGTTTCCCCAGAACTTTCTAAAAGTTTCAGCAGAGCTTGCCTAAAGTTTCTCCGAAATTTCGTGAAGGTCCTTCAGAGCTTTCCTGAACTTTTCTTTAAACTTTATTTAAGCTTCATCAGAACTATCTTAAAGCTTCATCATAACATTCCTCAAGCCAGAACTTTCCAGAAGTTCCCTAGGAATTTTCTTAAAGCTTCCCCAGAACTTTCTAAAAGTTTCAGCAGAACCTTCCTAAAGTTTCTACCGAAATTTCGTGAAGGTCCTTCAGAGCTTTCCTGAACTTTTCTTTAAACTTTATTTAAGCTTCATCAGAACTATCTTAAAGCTTCATCATAACATTCCTGAAGCCAGAACTTTCCAGAAGTTCCCTAGGAATTCCATGAAGTTGTTTCACGCCTTTCTTTAAGCTCCCTCGAAATTTTCTCAAGGTTTCCTCAGAACTTTCCTTAAGTTCCCTCGAGAATTTCCAAAGTTAACTCAAAATTTTGCAGAAGTTCCTTCAGAACTTTCTTAAAGTTTTCTCTGCACTTTATTAAAGACATCCCAGAGCATGCTTAAAGTCTTCTTAGAATTCATAACTTCCCTGAAGTTCCATCAGAATTTCCATGATGTTCTCTCACAACTTTCTAACAGTTTTCTACGAATTAATTATTAAAGTTTCATCAAAACTTTCCTTAAATTCCTCATAGAACGTTCTCAAAGTTTTCTCGGAGTGTCCCTAAAGTTCCCATACATTTTTCCTAAAAGTCTTTCAGAGCTTTCCTGAAGTTCCCTGTCTTACAGTTTCCTCAGAAATTTCATAAAGTTTCATCAGAACTTTTTTAAAGGTCCCTCAGAGAATTCCCAAAGTTCGATCAAAACATCGCCCAGAGTTTCTTCAGATCTTCCCTGAAGCTCCCTCGAAAATTTCCAAAGCTCCCTCAGAATTTAACGAAGTTTCTTCAAAACTTACTTCAAGTTTCCTTGGTTCTTTATCAAAATCAATCCCAGAAGTCTACTCAGCACATTCTTAACGTTTTCTCATAAATTTCCTAAAGTTCCCTGAGAACTTCCCTGAAGTTCCCTCCGAACTTCCCGAAAACTCCCTCACATCTTTTTTTTACAGTTTTCTACGAACTTGTTATTAAAGTTTCGTCACAACTTTATTATTTTTTTCTTAAAACATTCTCATAGTTTTCTCAGAGCATTCCTAAAGTTCCCATATATTTTTAATAAAGTTCTTTTAGAACTTCCCTGTAGGTCCCTGTCTTACAATTTCCTCAGACATTTCATAAAGTTTCATCAGAACTTTTTTAAAGGTCCCTCAGAGAATTCCCAAAAATCGCTCCAAACCATCGCCCAGATTTCCTTCAGATCTTTCCTGAAGTTCTCTAGAACATTTTCAAATCTCCTTCAGAATTTTACGAAGTTTATTCAGAACCTACTTAAAGTTTTCTATGTACTTTATTAAAGTCAATCATTCTTAACGTTTTCTCATAAATTTTCATAAAGTTCCCTCCGAACTTCCCGCAAGTTCCCTCATATCATTCTTACAGTTTAATACGAACTTGTTATTAAAGTTTCGTCACAACTTTATTAAATTCTTCTTAGCATTCTCAAAGTAGGGGGCGGCCCCGACGTAGTGGTTAACATCCTTACCTCTCACGCCAAAGTCACGAGTTCAAATCTCACCCCCGGACAAGTCACGAATGACCCAAGAGTGTTAAAGTGACTATAAAAAAAAATTCTCAAAGCTTTCTCAGAGCATTCCTAAGGTTCCCATATATTCCATTTATAAGAGTTTCCTCAGACATTTCATAAAGTTTTTTCAGAACTTTCTTAAAGTTCCCTCTTTAGAGAATTTCTAAAGTTTGCTCAAAACTTCACCCAGAGTTCCTTCAAGTCTTCCCTGAAGTTCCCTCGAACATTGCCAAAGTTCCCTCACCATTTTCTGAAGCTCCTTCATAACTTATTTAAAGTTTCCTATGTACTTTACTCATCCCAGAACTTTCTCGAGTCTTCTCAGAACATTCTTAACATTTTTTTATAACTTTCCTAAAGTTCCCTTCGAACTTTCCTGAAGTTCTCTTCGATCTTCATTAAAGTTCCCTTATAACGTTCTGCCAGTTTTCTACGAAAAGTTTCACCACAACTTTATTAAGTTCTTATCAGAACAATCTTAAAGTTTCCTCAGGGCATTTCTAAAGCTCCCATAGATTTTCCCCAAAAAAATTTCGGAGCTGCCCTGAAGTTTCCTGTCTAACAGTTTCCTCAGACATTTAATAAAGTTTCATGAGAACTTTCTTAAAGCTCCCTCAAAGCATTCCTAAAGTTCCCTCAAAACTGTTTCCAGAGTTCCCTCAGATCTTCCCTGAAGTTCACTTAGAACTTTTCTGAAGTTTCTTAAGAATGTCCCTGAAGTTTCCCAAGTAACAATTTTGGTTTTATGAAGGTTATGTAGACCATGATTTGGACTGTAGAATGCTATAAAACCTCGATAAAACCTGCAATGTTACTTGGATTCTTAAAAGCTTCCCAAAGGTATATTCAGAACTTCTCTGGAGATCCCTCAGAACTTTCTTCAAAATGCATTCAAATTTTTCAGTAGTTTTCCTGCAACTTTTCTGAAGTTCCCTTGAAGTTTTCCTGGAGATATCTTGGAGCTTACCAGAAATTTGCCTGGATTGAAATTGGAGTTCTTGGATAATTTCCCTAGTTCCTTCCTACACTTCCTTGATGTTTTCCTAGAGCCTTCTAAATTTCCCTGAAGTTCCATCGGATGTTTCTAAAGTTATTTCGAAACTTCTCAAAAGTTTCCTTTGAGCTTATAAAGAGTTGCTTGCTGAAAGTTCTGTACATTTCTAAAAGTTTCTTAACTTTATAGGAATTTCATGTTGGTAATGTTGATAAAGATTTATTAAGTAACATCACCTTCTAGCTTACACTCGTTGGGTTGTGGGTCGGTAACCAACTTCAGATTTCACCGCATCTATTTCCGAAGGCAAATAGAGGCCTTCCTGAAGGCTCTCCTCCATTCTGGGAAACCGACGTATGGTCCATCATATGAGTTCCGCCCATCCTAACATATAGCGACTAACCAGCTCCAATTTCACGAAGACAGCACTGGATTTGGCACAAACTTATTTACTAACTCATAAACGACTAACGGTCGTTGGGGAGTAACATCAGTAACATCCCCGTTCCCTTTCGTAGCCTGACAATCTAATCAATTCTCGTCGTCTATCTTCGATCAGTTCAAATATTGGTAATTAATCAAGTAAATTTAGCTCTCACCGATAAGCAACCATATGTCCATTCCCCCCGACTTACCTCGTTATGCGAGTAGATAAGATTATTGATCCAGCAATCGCCATGGCTGACGACGCAGTATGGCTCGGTCTTCTCCGGGTCCGAACAAGCCGTCAACTCCCGAAACACATCGTCCTTTATCTGCTGAATCTTATCCTGTTCTGCAGCAAACCGCGTTTTCATCGTAGTCAGAGCTCGGTCAAACGATTCCTTCATCAGCGTAACCAGATCGTTCCTTTCCGCCAAAACATCTTTCAGTTTAAAATGTTCAAACGCTTCCGGCTTCTGTTCCTTCATGGCAAAAGAAATAGCGTGTAACCGCCCCAGCTGCTCCATCAACAGTTTTGTGTGCTCCAAATTGATCGGTTCCAATTTGTCCCAGTCCCACTTTTCGTAGTTCTCATCGTACTCCAAAATTATCACTGCCTCCGGTTCCTCCTTCTCCACTTCACAATGCGCCAGATAGCACTTGGGGGCACTGTAGAATCCCTCTCCCCTCTCCCGGCAGATCCCTTTTTCCGCTTGAAACTCGTAGAAAGCCGGCAGAATTTCCCGATAGAAGAACACCTCCCTCTTGAACAGGGCCAACGAGCGCTGATCGTCATTCGGCGGAACTTTACACCACAGCACAAACTCCCGATCGTCACCGTAGACGATGGCCTTGAACACGAAACTCACAAACCCATCGCACTCGATGCAGGTCTCCTCGTCGAAGTCCACCGAGAACAGATCCGGCGTGAAGCCCTGCTCGATGGCGATCCGACGGATGGCTTCGTACAGATAATCGTTGAACATGGGTGTGATCTTTTTACGCGTCGTCATCATCTTTCTGCTGGGTGAGTTAAATTGAACGTTCTGAACAACCTGTTGCACGCTTTCCAACTGGCCGATGGGTGGCAGTGTATTGATTTAAATAGCCCCAACCGGAATACTGATAAACGGTGGTTGGTGGTTTGCGTGAGATGGCAATATCTAATCAGCAGCGAAAAGGCTATAGGAATGCCGGTTCGAGACGAATGGATGTGGTGGTGGTGGTTGAATCAATTTTGTTTTCATTTCTGTTGATTGGCAACTGGAACATCACGCCCGCTCTCAGTGTAGGGTAAAGCGTGGTAAGAGTATGCACTAATTCGAAAGGCAGATAAACGAAATGATAGTCCAATGATTATGAGCAGGATTGAAGCCTTTACTGAATACAAGCTCACTAGAAAAATATTTTGTATTTTGAATACTATGTAATAGTGGAAATGGATGTAATGCCGGCCTCAATGCCCCTTATTTGGGCCCATACATACATTTAGCAATCGAACAAATTTTCAATAGCGACCAAAAATATCTTTAAGTGCCGTCCCAATGACGTGGTCATCTTGGTAAAATTGATAAATAGCGGATTTTTAGCGATGGGCCCAATCTTAGATCCATAGGCCAACGATAGAGCCATTTCCCCTATATTAGATTTTTTGCATTTTGATAAAACATTACCATTTTTGGAAGCGGTATTATGATATCATGTATGAAGATTATAACCTAAGTATTTCATTATTATGATTGATATATATGATAGAATCCTGATTAATGTGGGCGTCTTTTGAAGACTGTACCTTTTACCATCATTTTCCTCTTCATAATTACCCAGTAGTTTTCAGAGTAGAAAAAATTCACTTGTCAACAAATATACGTCAAAAGCTTCCGAAAACGTCCACTAGAAGCGCTGTAATAAGCAAAACAGTTTGTTCCATTACTAAGTGGGCCAAGGTTTACACTTGCCCCACTTTACTCTATGCGTTCGTATGGTGTTCCATAAATAATTGAAGCGTTCACGAATACTAGGCAAATGAATATTGATTCTGAAAATAAATACGGGCCAAGCGGTTAATCATTTCAAAATACGGTGAAACATGGAATGATTTTTCGACAGTGGTAGGAACAAGGTGACAGAACAAATGTACGCTCGATATCGACCGAGGACCACGACGAAGAGATAATTATAGCCTTATTTGTACTGTTAAACAAAATTGATGTGCACCTGTGATGTCGATTAGTAGATTCTAATATTTCATAAGGTTGGAATATGGTTGTGAAATGGAATTTCTGATTTTTACGATAAAGGAGAGAGCAGTAGGCACCGATTTTTGGATAGCTTGTCAATAGGTCATTGACATGATAATTAACTGTAAATGCGAAATAAGATAGTGGAGGGCTTGTTAATAGGTCCTAAAAATAAGCATTCGTTAGAATTGCAATAGCAGATAGTCTCAAGATAAACAGATTTTATTTCGATGATTCGAATGGTTTACTTTAAGGGGGTAGTATACTCTGGTGGCCCGGAAAACAGCCTTTTTTTAGGTGTTTTTCGGGGCTAAATCAACATCTAATAAAAAAGGAAATGCGTAGGTTTATTTATTCATGAATGTAGGTGCCGCCAGGCACTGCCCGCCGAATTGTCCTTAGCGGCGTGGGTTCCACTAAAGGCCCATGTGAACATAAAACAAACATTTTTAGATACATTTCCAATCAACGTATGCAGGATTTTTTCGATATGTTGATATAAAAAAATTGTTGACGATTTGAAAATAAATTTATTTTTTTTTCACACGAATAATAAAGACAAAAGTGTGCACCTAAAATTGAGATATAGAAAGCGGCTACGTACACAGGTGGAAAAAGTAGTTAAGGATATATTATTTCAAACGGATTGCAAATCGGATGAAAAGTTCTTGAGATATCACCCACGCCATCTGGAAAAAATCATGTTTCGAGAAAAACGCGTATGAAGTTTTGAGACGTCGGAGCGCGGGTCAGGACTTTGGTTCGCGTTTTGGCGTTATTACTTTCGAACGGAATGTCGGACAGACTTCGGGTAATCTAGAACTTTTTAGGCTTAAAAAATATCGATTTTTTAAAGTTACAGCGTGTACTACCCCCTTAAATCTTGAAGATTTTGGAATGCCAATTTCATTTCTTGTGATCAGTTCATTGAAACAAACAAATCATGGGATACATTTTAGTCGAAATGATAGGAGGTTGAATATCCATTTATATTTTTGTTATATAGGGTTACGGTATGTAATGTGGGTCTAGTCCTTTCATTCGGCCTATCACGCAAATAAATAATTAATTAAGGAATATTACACAAAAAATAAGGAAAATATTGATCACTGATGATTGATAAATGTGTACCACACACAAATCAATTTATATCACAACATTTCAATACATTTTCAGCTCTCGTAAGTAATAAAACTGGTTGAGAATATCACTCTGTTCGGAGTTTTTAGCCGCCATGACTTCTAAGGTTAAGATGGGAAGGTTGCACTGACGATCATCAAATGGCCTGATTATGGCATTTATTGAATGGAATTACCTGATAATACACACTAGACGTAAAACTCACAGTTACTGTTTGAATATTTTATGTTTATTTTAATTGTTTAACAACGTTTTCACAAGTAAATCATGGACCCAACTTTAGGGACACATTTCTTTTCTATGTTCCTAACTTTGGCCCATGAAATTCATTTGACAGCATATAGCAATAAGAGTAACATCAACAATGTGGTTTGCATTTGGATGATAAGGAACGAACAGGAAGGGAGATTTTTTCTGCCAAATCTGTATAATGAACATCACAATGTTTTGATTTAGATATTCTGCGGTCGAAAGACGATAAGCGAAATTTTTAATTTTTAATTTTTAACTTGAGTGATTTAATGTAGTTTTCGTAAAATTTTCTCTAAGAAATGTTTTGAGGAATGAAGAGTATTAAGTTAACAGTGATAGTGATAAAAAAAAATACATAAGAAAACGTTACCAAGAGCGTTTTTTTTGAGAATCAAACAGGATAGGACGAAGTTGCATCCATAAATAGACCCAATTTGAGGACAATAGACCGATATTACATACATTTCCCTGGTGAGTTTTTGTCTTAAAAAAAGTAAGTTTTTCAACTTTTTGCGGTTCCTGATAGCAAACGACATGATAAGCATATCTAAGCATACCATTTAGCAGTAGAATATCGTTTGCAGGTAAATTAATTGATGAGTTATGATTAAAAACGTAATCTATGGCTGCATATTAGACCGAGGTTAGGGACGTATACCCTAATATGTTGAGTTTATGACAGTTCGTTACAAAATGTTAAATTATGATTATTTGGATCTTGATATTCAAAACGTGGCGATGGTGACGCCGATCTCATTGCTAGAAGAAAGCGGATTACCCCGCTTTTCACGCCGGTGAAGAATGTTGCCAATCTGGGTGCCGAACTGGCAACACACAAGCTACTGTCTCGCTTCACGGTTTGCAGCATCGGTACCAAAATCATGTGCTCCAGCCTGGCGGAGTACAAACAAATAGGATGTTTCCTGAAGGACAACAACGTGGACTTCTTCACGCATGATCTGCCATCGAGCAAGCCACTGAAGGTGGTTTTGCTTGGATTACCGTCGCACGCCATGTTTCAAGGCACTTTTTTTGCAACATTCATGTACCTCAGATTTTCCTTCACAGGATGTTAGTATTGATCCTAACAATCAAATCTGTGATGGTTTTAAAATAATGCATCTTGGGTTTTTTGAGAAAAAGTGTTTTGAAGTTTACAAACCCGATTAGGAAGGCGTATATTGCGATACAAAACTATTACGAATTGAACAAATGCACACACTTAGATTTTTTTTGCCGAGATGGGCATCACCGAGCAGCTCGGCAATCTATTTTGCTGGATCTCAGTGAAAAATTTGCCGAGATTCAGTTAACAAACGGGAATTTTGCCTAGGTCTCGGCTAACAAACATAAATTTTGCTGTGATCTCAGTAAAAATAAATTGACGGCAATCGAATGTGCAGGAAGGCAGCTTCCACACCTGCGTAGGATATCGCACCAATTCAGCACACATGGGCCGGGACCAACGGTTTTACTTCCCTTCCGAAGGAAGACGTGACCAGAGATTTTTATGCCTCAGAAAAATCCCACCGACCTCGGCTGGGATTGAACCCAGACCCATTGGGGTGTTAGAAAGCAGTCACGCTTACCACTACACCACCGGCGCCGGCTATATCCGAAAGTTGTGTGTCCCGTACGCAGCAGGTGGCGAAGGTGGCATTTGCCACCAAAACATCCTGAGGAGTAGAAAATTTGCTTGGATTTAAAAAAAAAATATGTTTGACTCAACGGCGAGATCGAAAATAAATTGTGGCAACCATGACGAATTGGTTTGAAAATCGTTTAACCGGTAATGCCTTTTAATACAGGAATGAAACTCACAGGTTATCTACTCTTTCCCAGTGAGTTTAGGTAGTCCTCACCTTGAATTACTACAGAATTAACCACTTCATTCGAGCAGTTAAAATGACGTTTACTACCACTCGAACTTTGAAATAAAACATTATTTTGAGATTTTTCTTCTAGAACCACGAGAAAAGTAGCCAACATTTGTGCGTTTCATAAAAAAAAATAGAAATTAGTTGATCCAGTTTTGTGAAATCGCTGGTAGAAAATCACGCCAAAACTGCTTGACAAAGTGGTCAATTGTTAGAGCTTCAATGCAATTCCCATATTTTGTCTAAGGAAACTTTCAGGCAGGTTCAGCGACTTTCTAGGAAATTCTGCGAACTTCAAATAAGTTCCTCCAAAGAAGCAGATAAATTCAACAACTTTCAGAGAAGATCATTAAACTTTAGGGAAGTTCTACAAACTTTAGCAGAATTCTTCAAACTTTAAATATTTGCTTCGATTTTCAGAAAGTTCTATAAACTTCAGGAAAATTCTGCCAACTTCAGGGACATTTTGTGAGCTTCAGGGGAGTTCAATGTCCTCCTGGAATGTTTTACGAACTTCAAAAGAGTTCTGTGAACTATAGCAACATTATATGAATTTCAATGATGCTCTGCAAAAACTTCTTCAAACGTGAGGAAATTTTTGCTAGCTTTAGGATGGTCTGTGAACTACAGGGAAAATTTAATAACATAAGGAAGTACTGTGAACTTTAAAAAATATCTGAGAATTTTGGTAAAAATGCCAAACTTAGAAACGTTTGAAGAACATAAGAAAAGTTTGAAGAATTTCATCGAAGTTCAACGAAATCATGGGAAAACTTATGAACAGGGATTTGAATTTAAATGTAACTTATATTGGCTGTCTAATCGGGTCGTTGGTGGAACAACTCCCACTCTATGTCTAAGAAAACAGGTATTGCTGATTGCATCTGAAACTGGACTGTCACAAAAATGCAAAAAGTTTGATGCACGTTTCCGTCAAATCGTTTTGATGTCTCCGGAGCACTTATTGCTTGCATCATAAGGAATAAGTGCACCGAAGACACCAAGACGATTAGACGTAAACGGACGCGCTTATTAGTCCAATTTGGTGTGAAACGCGCAATATAATAAAGAGAATTTGTTGCGATATATCTTTCTATTTAACGCTTCCCTTATGAAATGTGACCAAGAATGATCCCAATAACGCAATATGATGGCTGCCGCAAATTCGACTCAGCAATTTGGATTCGCTGGTCGCCATTGTATGTGCTTGATAAACGCCATTGCCTGATAAACGTGCAGTTTTCGAAGGATGAAATTTTGATCATCAGCTAATGAAAAACAGCACATCCCTGATTTTTAGATTTTTTGTGTAAAAAAGCCAGTGTAAAACAGGAAAATTATAAAAACACATTGCGCCCTCTATCAACAAACCATGAAAACCATAATAAATTAATACAATCAATATATTTCATTGTGTCATATCATTACAAGTATTTTTAATTACCTTGCATTTGATATTTTGGTCTTTGAACTCGGCCCACTGGTTCAAAAGTTATAAATTTTAGAAAAAAGTCGTTTTGAAAAATAAAATAAAAAAAACTAGTTTTTGGACTACCATAACGTTGAAATGGTCACCCTAACGACAAAATAAAGAAAATATTTTGCAATAAGGGACAAAATTACAATTTTTTACCAAATTTTGAGAACCAATATATCGTTTTGCAATGGAATGGCTCAATAATAGTAAATTTAGAGACTGAACCATTTTTTTTTTAATTAATTTAAACATTCTGAGATCAAGACATAGTTACGATATCTGACGGTACCGAAGAGGGAATCTTACTATACCATTAAAACTTAGTATTTTGACAACTTTAATCCCATTTTGAATCACATTCAGCAGAATTTGTTTCGATCCTTAACAGTTTTGTATCATCAATAGTCCGTATACGCCTTTGAAAACAGCTAAGTAAACTTCAAAACACTTTTTCTCAAACATCCCAAGATGAAATATTTTAAAACCTTCACAGATTTGATTGTTAGAATCAATACTAACTTCTTGTGAAGAAAAAACTGGGTTACACGAAAGTTGCAAAAAAATGCCTTCAGACATAGCGTGCGTCGTTCGAGGCGGCTGCGGTGAAATCCTAATGCGGTGTACTCGATGAACCGGTGTTCCAATCACAACACCAGCTTCCGTGACTAGTTGTTCCTGGTGCACTTCACGAAAGGATCCACTAGTCTTACGGCTCTGAGATCCAAAATTCGGGAACTGTATCAGGTCATCATCAGTTGGGAGCATTACAAACCCCAACATCTTGATGTTACGTAGTGTATGATCTGCCTCTCCTACGGCCATGGCACCAAAAACTGCCATATGAAGACAAACTGCTGAAAGTTTGCTGGAACTCACTCAACTGCGTCCTGTGAGCAAGATGACGACATCGAGCCAACGTGTGTCAACTGCGGTGGAAACCACCAAGCCTCCAATCGAGGATGTCCCAAGCGAGTGGAGTTCATGAATATCCGTCGGAAGGCTACAATCAACAATCAACCTGGTCGCCTCCGTAATCATCGTTCGCCTCCTGCACTCACGGAAGTTCTGCACCCAGCTCTCCAGTCCCGTCGACATGTTCCGAACCTAGCCCCGCTTCCGCTCAACAACCAACAAGCCAATCCTATAAGTATACAAATGGTTCCCAACAGTCGGTCAGTTCAGCATCGTCTCGCCACTGCTGCAGCTCAGCCAATTCCAGGTTCCTCCACCGCCTCTGGTTTACCATACGCTGGTGCTGTCTCAGGTGAGCCTGTCGACGATTCTCCGTTCACCTCGGAGGAACTTGTGATGCTCGTGGTCGAGGTCATAATCATCATGCACACCTGCAAGACTGAACAGCTACATGCTGCCCTTTCCCTTGTCATTAAGTATGGATCATGAAGCCATCAAGATCGTAAATTGGAATGCTTGCTCCTTGAAGAGTAAAAACATCGAGTTTGTTGACATTCTCAACGAACGGCACATCGACATAGCCGTCATCACCGAGACTCACTTAAAACCCGAGCTGAACATGGTCCTTCGCGACTTTCGGCTCGTAATGCTGGACCGAACCAGCTCCGGAGAAGGCCATCGTTGCGAGACAGAAATCAGCTGTTGGCTACTACCAAGCATCCAGCTGAAAACTATCGAAGCCATCGAAGTTGAGGTGAACACATCGCTTGGTCCAATCCCCATCATCGCGGTCTACTGCCCTAAGCAAACCAACATTACGGACGGCTCGGCCGCAGTCCTCCGAAGCGACATCATCAAGCTAACACGACGGCGGCAAAATTTCATTATCGCTGGCGACCTGAACGCCAAGCATCAAGCCTGGGGCAATAGTCGGTGTAATCAGAACGGCACAATATTATACAATTATGCAGGAATCCCACTACAACATACTGTGTCCGGACACTCCCACCCGGTGGAGTCGATCCGGAGCTCATGCCACCATCGACATCTTCATCAGCAACATTGGCGATAGCATCTCTCAACCAGAGCTCGGACCACTATCCGGTGGTGGCCGATGTAGGTTCCTCGGCCAATAGGCTTCAAGTTTCTCGGCGAAAGTACCATCGTGTATCAGCAGTATCAGCGCTGTGTGGAAACAGCAATCGACTACAACGTCCTACTGGAGTCGTTCGAAGAAGTCGATCAGTGTCTGCAAACCATCGAAGAGGCGATATCCCCAGGGAGCAACACGTACCAACATCCAGACAGGTGAGTCATACTCTGAACCTTGACAGCCCAACCAAAGATCTTATCAGGCTCCGTAACACCATTTGTAGGCAGTTCCAGCGTTCTGGGCTGCCCCACTTGAAGACCAATGCCAATAGGCTAACCAAATTATCCAGGTGGAACTCAGAAATAACGATTTTGCCAACAAGATTCGCTTTCTCCCAGATTCTGCAAACCCATTTTGGAAGATAACCAAAATTTTGAAAAATAAGTCGAGAACAATCGCTCCACTTTTCTCTGTTGACCAGAACTCAGACCCATTCCTACTAATAACCCCGAGTTGAAAAGCCGAATGCTCTTGGCCAAAATTTTATGATAGCACATAATCTTGTCCAAACCATGTTGAGTCTCCATGAGCCTGCCGTACTGGAGGCAATGTCTAGAGTTGCTGACACCCCCGTAGTAGTGCCTGATTATAGTAGAATATCGGCTGATGAGGTGATAGCAGCTGTTAGAAGCACTAAAAACATGAAGGCCGCGGGTATGGATGGTGTAGTCAACCTCAAGTCGAAAAACTTGAGTATTGACTTCTTCAACCATCTTACCGTTATCTGCAACAAATTTTTGGAGCTTGGCTACTTCGCTGCATGCTGCTCAAGTAGGTAGGTTTTCAAAGTTGGTTGGAAATGCTATCTAACATGAAGCTTTAGTGTGATAATTTATTAGCTAGAGAATGATCTTTAGAAGAGGGTAGGTAGATAGTTCCGTTAGGAGCCACCCACATTAGATCCGTTCGCGTTACGTTGACGTAAATTTAACACTTAGGCAATAGATTTAGCTGTCACTTTGCCGCAACGCGTCTGATCCAGATCTAATGTGCGTGGGCCTTTAGAGTACGGCAGTTTTTAAATTAAATAGAAGTTGAAAATGAGCGAAGGTCCATTAAACGCACACCTTTTGCCAAACCCGTACGATGTACGCGGAGCTTTGAACTATGTCTTCAAATCTACAGGCAAAAAGTGTGCGCCCGCCTTTACTCATTACTGTCTTTTTTTTTTTATTCTGGGGGGAATCTGTTCCCAGACTCCTGAGAAGATAACTCAGGGTGTGGGGATGGGAGAAATAGCTCTCCCGACCCACTAAACCTTACCCTGTGCTCTAGGCCCTTGCCCTCCCCGGAACCGCCCGAAAGCATTACGTCATGGGAGGGGGCCGGTTGCGCTATGGCGCATCACTAGGTGTTGTGTCCGACGTGACACTCGCTACTGCACAGTGAGCAGCTGTGCAGGGCCTTCTTCTTGTTGTTCGCTGTTCGTTGTTCGCCTGGGTTCTAGAGCAGACGTGATAGCCAGCCAACTGTCCAACAGGGCAGCTTAGGACAGATATGACCGCTTACCAGCTGCGTGTGCTGAGCACTCTAAGAACCCGGCGTCACTCCTGCCTTTGCACAACGAGGGTTTGTGCAGGGCTTCTCAACCTCCTGGGAAGAGCTGGATGGGGTTCCAGCGTCCTTACTCTGCGGTAGTTCGTTTAGCCGCAATATCTCTCCCTTGGGTTCGATAATTAGCGTTTCCAGGGCACACCACGAGGAGGCGAACTACTTCATGCCCCTTACTCATTACTGTCTGCGGCTGTGGAATAGTTCTAGCAAGGTTTCATCACTACCTTTTTTTTTAGAGTATCACCTTTTTATTGAACGATCAAAATTTAAAATATACAATACATATTTTTCACTTTTTCTTCTCACACCTTCTTCTTTTCTTCTTTTTTCTTCTTGTACCTTATCCTTTTTCCTTGTTTCTGTATTGCTGCCATTTTCTAGCTTCCCTTAACCTAGCTTAATACTAACGTTAATTTGGGAAACCGATTACCCGCGGCGTACTCGGGGTTAATAACACACTCACTCATATACACTCACTCATATCCACTCATTCTTTATCATCCATACCATATGTACATTAACGAACACACTTCAAGAAAGAGAAGGGAACCTAACCTAACTTAACCTATCTTCACCTAACATGAAAAATCCGAATACCATAAAAAAAACCTTTAGAGCATTTATATCTTTGAATTACGTTATTAAACTTGTGTAATTACTAAATTCCTTTTCCAAAAATTGTTTTCTTCGATTCATTTCTAAAGTCAAAATCCTTTTGAAATCCTCTAAATTTCCATCCATATAATTCTTCAGATTGTAATTAACTGTGTTGGCTAACATCCACAATCCTAACTTTTCGTTTTTCTTCGCTAAAATTTTATCCAATATTTCTAGAGGGTCTGCAACATTGATTCTAAGGTTAGTTATTATTTGCTCTGTTGCATATTTCCAAATAATGCTTGAAATAAGACATGATTTTAATCGATGTTTTATATCATCAGTTTCTTTACACTTGCTACAAATATTATCCTCTGTTCCACGAATCTTGTGTTTTAAAAGCTTGCTGCGAGTTGGAATAATATCGTTTATGAAGTAATACAAGGCTACTCGAAGATTTTAATCAATGAACTTCATATTAATGTTAATCCAAACATTTTCCCAAGTCAAGTTAATATTTTTCATTTCTATTGCTGGTTGAATCTGCAAACTATCAATGAAAAAAGAGTTAATTTGTTTAGTCGTGTTCAAATTTGTCATCCTCACAAGATTTTCTGCTTCTCTGCCATAAATACCGAAGGTTCTTCCTAGTTTAAGGTTATTTCTATTAATGAATAGAAAATCTTGTGAGGGATTTGAACCGTTCTTAACTGAAGTGTATAACATGTTACGAATAAACAGTGCTTTAATTTTCATGCCTAAATGAACCAATTCCAAACCCCCTTTCTCTTTTTCTAAATATAGTTGATTTCTATTGATTTTAAATAAGTGTCCCATCCACAAATAGTTACCTATAATTTTAGTTACTTCTGCAATGAACTTGTTAATAGCCAGAATTATCTGACCTACATACCACAATTTGGATAAAATTAATGTGTTTAGGATCCAAATTTTTTGGATTATGTTTAAATTTTTAAATTTTGCCTTAAATAACGAGTTTTTAATAACGTTCAACTGAATGTCATAAGCTCTTGAAATAGTTGCTTCCCAAGAATTTTTAAATGTCACACCTAGTATTTTCATTTCGTCAACCTGATGAATATTAGCACTATTAACTTGCAAGTCGTTAAAGCACAACAAACGCGATTTTTTATTGTTTAAACTAATCCTAGCTTCCTTAGCAAACCTTGCCATTATCTGAAAGATCTTTTCAAATTCATCTTGATTCTTAATAATAATACAGATATCATCAGCATAACAACCAGTTTAATGAATGTACCATCAAACAATATGCCCGGAATTGCATCAGAGAGCATTGCAAGTAATGACTCCAAGTAGAGTACGAAAAGAACTATACTAAGCGGACATCCTTGTCGAACCGAACGATCAATCCTTATCGCGCTTGTCAAACTTCCTGATACTAGCAATCTGGAAAATGCTCCTTCGTATAAATTTTTTAAACAAGCAATAAAAACCGAGGGGAACCCGAATTTTGTCAAAACTAACCAAAGGTAATTTCTATCGACGCTGTCAAAGGCCTTATGAAGATCTAGCCTCAAAAAGGCAATCTTAAAAGATTTTTTCTTAATAGAATACACTACTAAATTCCTTAAAACTTTTAAATTGTCGACGCAAGATTTCTCCTTGTGGCAGGCAGCCTGGTAAGGCCCAATCAAATCAGGCAAAACTAATTGAATTCTGTTTGCCAGAATTTTTGCAAACAATTTATAATCTGTGTTCAGTAAGGATATTGGTCTAAAGTCTTGTACTGATGGGTTGCTGGCTTTTGGTATAAAAGTTACCACACCATCTTTAAAGCTAGAGGGCGGCACGATTCCTTGAATGCGATAACTATTGAAAAGGTTTAAAAGATCTTCTTTTAGAATTTCAAATTTTTTTAAATAAAATTCATACCCATCACATCTAGGTGATTTTTTCTTGGATGCATTGTTTAAAACGTTTGCTAACTCCTCCTCATCGATCGTTCTTATCAAATATTCTTTTTGTTCAAGATTAAATCCTTTCGTGATGAAGTTCATGGATTGATAATCCAAAGAGTCAGAGTTATTATGATTGTTTTCAAAAATAGATTTGTAGTACTTGAAAAATTCATTTTTTTTATTTTATTGCTATCGGTTGTAATTTCATCCTCAATCTTTAGACGTGACGTTGTTTGTTTCCTATCATTATGTTGAGCAATTTGAAAAATTCCCATTTTCTCTTCTTCAACTAGAGAATTTGGTTGGAAAATTTGAGTGAATTCCTGAAGTTTTTGTTTTTCTATTTCAAATAATCTTTTTTTAATGAAGTTTATTTCTGAATGAACGTCATCTCCTGCGTTTAACCTGCTTGAAAATTCTTGCATGGCTCGATAATAAATGATCTTTTCATTCATTATACTAATGTTCCTATTAATAGTGTAACTTCTGAAGAAATTTCTTGTAGTTGTTTTAAAATCTGTGTTCCACCATGAATTAAAATCAGTTTGATATTTATATCTGCGCTTGCAGTTTTCAATGTTCGATTTGTAATCTGAGATTAGTCGATCGTATTTAAGTATTGCAGAATTTAGTTTCCAGTAGGGTGATTTAGTTGTAGCTGGGCTAGGAAGCTCATTGATTTCAATCTTTAATATTACCCGGACAAGTCACGAATGACCCAAGAGTGTTAAAGTGACTATAATAAAATATATATATATATATATATACATATTACCGCATGGTGATCTGAGAAAGCGAGAGGTACTGTTCTCAACTCACAAGCTTTATCTAGTACATCCGTGGAAAGATAAAATCTATCCAGTCTTGATGCACTATTTCCTCGGAAAAAAGTGAAAGCAGGTTTCTTTCACAAAAATTTGGCCACGTCTGTAACCTTCATTTTGTCAACCAATTGTTGCAAACCCTGGCAGAAATTATTGGTTCCTCTACTATCCTCTTTATATAAACAACAATTAAAATCTCCTCCTATAACCAGACCGTCAAAGTTCTTATTTAAGTGTAGCGCTATGCTTTCTGTGAAAAAGTCATTCCTTTCTTTTTTGTATTGAGATCCTGACTGTGCATAGATGTTGATGAAATTGAATCCATTAATAATCAATGATATAATTCGACCGTTAGGGTCTACTATTAATTCAGAAAAGGTAAAATTTTTCCGAATGGCAACTGCCGTAGATCGACTCAAACTACTGTAACTGAGAATAATTTCATAATTTGGTAAAAATGACGATGATGTAATGTTCATTTCTTGAAAGAAAACTATGTCAATATCATTGAAATTAACAAAATCTCTTACTAACGATTGTTTTTCCTTACACACGATCCCGTTTAAATTTACTGTTGCAACTTTTAACGATTTTCTATTCATCCTTCTGATTTTGTTGACAGCTCAGTTGGCCGCTTAGTTGGCCGCTTAGTTGAGCACTTATTTTTCGTTTTTTTCGGATCCAGCTCAGACATTTCACTTTCACCTACATCATCCTGGAGACCAGCGAAAATGTTACTCACCGCGACATCCGTTCTCTTACTCACTGAAGCTGCTTGGATCACGTCCCGCTCACTGCTCTGAGAAATACCAGCGTCGGATGAACCCTTGCTCACGACCGACGTACCATTCTTGTTGAATTTCGGTGGAACGTTCACCCAGCCACTACTACCAGCAGACACAGCATCCCCGCTTGCATCGGTTTGTACATCATCGATCTTTATTCCGTTCTTCGTATCTGCGTTCGACATTTCGTGATCACCACTACATTGTTCTAGCGTGCTATTGTTGTCCCCCACCTCTGGCTGACTTGCCTTCGGTTTCAACAGATCGTTGAGGTTAGTAAAGTTAAGACTATCCTCCGCCTTCTTGACCCTTTCCCTAGGACAAAGTTTCCGTTGCTTTGCACACAAAGCACTTTTCCTGCATACCAGAGTAAAACACGCGACATCTGTAATTACAAATGTACACCTGTGGTGGTATTTCCTTGGTCACATCCATGGATATACCCCTGACCCCTGAGAAGCAATTGAAACCCGACGCCATAGATCATTTTTCATGCACAATTTTTTTCACCAATCCGAACTTCTTGAAAAACTCCGCGATCTCCCGATCTGGGACCTCTGGTGGAAGGTAAAACAGTCTCACATATTTGATCTCTTCATTCCCGTCCGTAATCATAACCTTCGTATACTGTCCATTCGAATAACCAAATGATTTTTCGCCCATGTGCTGTTCGAGACACATCTTCATCAATGTTTCACTGGCAAACTTCACAACTATGCACTTTTCGTATGGATCATGATACAAATGAGACACTTGTTCTGGTTTAATTCCCATATTTCTAACAACAAACGTGACCATTTCGCCATCGGATGGAGATCTGGTTTGATTTCCAAATTGAACCTTGACCGTATTTTTCCTTGCTTACTCCATTGCACTGATGATAATTCCCTTTCAAATAATAGAAACTATTGTTTCCGCAGAAACAAAACAACGAGGAAAAAAAACTCTGACTGCACCTCTGAAACACGTCCGACTACCTCGAGTTTCAAGTCAAAAACTGTTATACCTAAAGCCCCACGTTGCCGACAGCATTTCCAGTCGATGGTGTGTTATAATGCAATTCTTCTTTACCCAACTATTGTGTTGCTCCTCTCGTCATGACCAACGTGGTCATCTCAAAGAGATTGCGGTAGGGTGGTTGTTGCGTGCTGTACCGTCATCAGCATTGTTGACGGCTACTCCCGCCTACACTAAAGCTTCATGTTAGATAGCATTTCCTAACAACAAACGAAAACAAGTTCTTAAAAGGGTATTCTGTAATTAGCGCTAAACGCAATCATCATATAGAATAACCAATTAACTAGCACATAGATGAAGAACCAAAGGCTAACCAATTGAAATGTTGAACCAAATGTTGAAACTTAAAACCAGTAAATAAATGTAAATTTTTACTTACTTGCTCACTATAGCACTTGATATTTATGATGCATGGAGGATTTAACACGGCGACTTATGCACCTATTTAATTTTACCAATACTTTGTGATGATTTAAGAATACAAGAAGAACAAGCATAAGCAAATCGGGTGATGGTTAGTTGACTGGTACAGCTGCAGCTGTGTGACCCATTCGCCCATTGGTTTATCTCTTCCTTTCTACTGATAGCACAACAAGAGTAACTCGAAAGAAAGCGATCTGAAACATAGATGATAGCTCTAGGAAACAGAAAAAACAACAGACCACCACTGGTGGCTACGAACTCCATCCGTCGATTCTGGAGGAAAGGAGCGTAGTAGCCGCAGCATTGCAAGGAATAGAACCAAGTGAAATATTCAGTCTACGTTCATCATTAAGAGATCTCGTATGGTTGATAGCGTACATTCGGCGGTTCAGCTTCAACGCCCAGGTTGCCAATCGAGGATGTCGGAAACAAGGTTCTCTAACGCTCGTCGAACGCGACGATGGACTTCGAATGCTGGTACGCTTGGCACAGAAGGAATGCTTCCCCCAAGAGTATGCTGATTTGTTGAAAGATCGCGAAGCTCAAGGTTCTTCGAGAATTGCATCTCTGAATCCAAAGATTGTAGATGGCATTATATGCGTTGGCGGCCGGCTACGAAACGCTAAGATTCCAACAAGTAGAAATCATCCGTACATATTAGATCATCGTCATCCTCTTACCATGCTCATCATGACTGAGTACCACGAGAATCTATTTCACGCTGGCCAGCAACTACTGGTCTCATCTGTACGTGGGAAGTACTGGCCTACAAACATCCGAAATCTAGCGAGAAAAGTAATCCACGACTGCGTACGCTGCTTTCGTACCAAACCGAAGGTTCATGAGCAGCTAATGGCTGACCTTCCGTCGGAGAGGGTAACACCATGCACTCCCTTTCAACGTGTTGGCATCGACCTTTGTGGTCCATTTCTGGTCGCTTATCCTCAGCGCCGGGCTCGCCCTGTGAAATGTTTCGTCGTCGTCTTCATTTGCCTAGTCACGAAAGCTGTGCACCTGGAGTTAGTGGCTGACCTAACAACACAAGCTTTTCTAGCTTCCCTCAGGCGATTTTCGTCTCGACGTGGAAAACCTGTCATCATTATGTGCGACAATGCCAAAAACTTTGTCGGAGCCAAACGAGAGCTAGAACAACTACGCAAACTCTTCATCAGCCAGGAATTCCAAGACAGCGTAACCAGAGATGCAGCGAACGACAATATCGAATTTCGTTTCATTCCCGCGCGCTCACCCAACTTCGGAGGTTTATGGGAGAGTGCTGTAAAATCGTTCAAAACGCTACTGAAGAGAACGATAGGGTCACGAAGCTTGCTGTACGACGAATTTCAGACTGTTCTCACACAGATCGGATCAGTTCTGAATTCTCGTCCGCTAACCTCACTCAGCAACGACGCGAGTGACTACGAAGCTCTCACACCGGGTCATTTCCTCATCCAACGTCCGCTGACAGCAATTCCGGAACCCAGTCTCGATGGATTACCAGAAAATCGCTTATCGGCATGGCAGAAAGTGCAACATTTGGTTCAATGCTTATGGAGGAAATGGTCGACACAATATCTGTCCAATCTACACAACCGTACAAAGTGGACCAAACAGCGAGATAACGTGAAGATTGGAACAATGGTGGTGCTGAAAAACGAAAATCAACCCCCGTTGAAGTGGCAACTGGGACGTGTCTCTGAAGTTCAAGCTGGAAACGACGGAAACATTCGGGTAGTGACTGTTCGCACGAAAGATGGCAGCTACAAGCGAGCGATCTCCAAGATCTGCGTGCTGCCAATCTCTGATAATTTACCATCTTCATCAGGGGAGAACTAGGTCTCCTCCAACGGCGGAGGTCGAAAAGCCTCCGCATACCAGTTAAGTTATGTAATTTTTTGAATTTCAAAAAGTTAATCGGCTCATTTTTCATTCGTAGCCACAATTTCCCTGAGTTTCGACTCCACTCTGTCGAAACCGTGGATGTCACTATTCCGATTATGTCTCCAAAAGTCAAGGTAACCTGTTTTGTTCTGGTGGTGGTTCTATTTGCATGAAGGGTGCATGAAGCAGTCGGGCTGAACCTAGTTCAGCATGTCCAACCATACATTCAGTGGCGTTAGTCGCTAGAGCAGTCACACGGACTGCTTGTTAAGAAACTCAGCTAAACATATCCCCACGTTTGGTAATTTCCAGAACAACATGTGAAAAGGGCATACAAGCTTTTTGTAAACAAACCTTCTTATGCCCTTTTCTCGCCACCCATATGACAGCAACGCAAACCTTTAACATCACCGGGTAGGGGACACTTTCCCCTTCCCGATGATATTACTGGTTTGCGTGGGCGACCCTCGGTTGGTGAGAAAAGGGCCTACAAAGGTTTGTTTACAAAAAGCTTGTATGCCCTTTTCACATGTTGTTCTTGATTTGAGGTACACGTACGCGAAACATCGACGGAGGAAGAAGAGCGCTATTCATCCTCCAGGGCGCTACGCAGTAGTCGTAGGCAGGTATGGCCATCTCGTTCAACGGTCTCAGCTATGTAGCAGTCCAACCAAGGTCTTCGTAGTTCGTCAGCAAGTTCCTACGGATTATCAACGTCGGGTCAAGTGTATCATCGTCGCCGATCGGGCGTTCGCGGAGGCCAGATGGCCTCCGTTCCAGGCAAGTCTCTGTTTAGTTCAAAAATTCAGTTTAAAAAGCACCAGTTCATTTGTTTCATAGATCAGCCATCCACCATCGAGGACATCGGAGAACGCATATGAAGGGAAGAAATGCCGCCTCAGAACACACCATCCAGCAACAAATCCAATATCAGCATACTCAAGCAAGCGGAATCGTCCTGAAATACAAAGTCAGTTAGCCAAGAAACAGCACAAATCAACACCACAGCAGCGAAGAAAGAGTTCAGCATAGAAACGAAACTCCACACCGAACGACATCAGCAGCAATGTTTACAACCGTAAATGGGTCAAGGTCGAGCAACGGTCATCGGAGCAGCAGCAGCAGAACAATAGATCAATACCAGTGGCAGCAGTGAACAGAAGATGTATATATCGGTCAACTCGGCAATCGACAGTGATAATTGTAGATAGAAGAAAATTTGTAGCAAAACAAAAATAAGCAGTAGCAAGAGTAAGAGAGTTGGTTGTAGAAATCCCATAGATTTCAAGGCGGCCGGCATGGTCAAGCGAGGGTTAACAGGGAGAGCAAACGTGATCCACAAGTTTATAGGTGTAGTTGTCTTTGTCCGTCGCATTTCATTTGTATATCTGTTTCGTCGTAGGAGATCTCTTGATAAGAGATTAGAGATAAGGGCTATTGAGAGTCTTCGGACTCTCACTAGCCAGCTGATCATGTAGGTAGGAGAATAAAGTTAGTTAACATCATACCGCCGGGGAATAAACTCGTCCTTCATAGCTCAGTAATAAAATAGTTTTTTCGAAGCTAAGTGTTTCATGTTCAGTGCATTTCAAGAACATTTTTGTTAAGAGTGTCCGAAAGCGATCCAGTCCCCGTGCGCGCAAAAACAGACGACTTCAAAGACTGTCAACATGTGCAGCCAATTAATTAAAGCCCTATCCTCAGTCGCACGGCAAGTCACAACAGAACACAGCTTTAAGGACCAAAGTGTGGTTTCATGTACCTAGTCAGTGTCGAAGTCGGAAACCGCAAAAACGACATCTACAAAAGACAAGAACGATGTTCATCGAGGCTCAAGTGGATGTTTGCCCGGAGGCCACAAGGCGTACGTAGCTCGTTGTTCTCTCTATTAGCAAGTTAAATAACAGTTTAATCTCAATTGTTTGGGAAAATGGTCTCTGGTTTGAGACGGCAAGGAAGACGAGCAAGGAGCAACTGAAGCACTTGATGCACCACATGCTAAATATATGTCTATTCGGGACAACAGGATGCAGCAGTGCAGTAAATAAAGTTGTTCGACGTAAGTCTCGACAAAGATTGATAGGGGGAAAACTTTTCCCTGCCACAAGACGGGAACAGCAACATGCGGTCCTGGTACGATATGCAATTTTGTTAAGGTAAATACATGCTGTGGGTGATTGCTTTGTTTTGAATACGATTAAATCGCTAATAACTTGCAATTACTTTTACTCGTAAAATTTTGCCTTCTGGATAATTGAAAGAGCACAGAAACGAGCCTGTTAATTGAAGACTGAATGCCTTTTCAGCAAAGGAAACGATTTCCAGCAGACTTCTCCTGCCAGTTCCCAAAATAGCCAACACAGACTGAACAAGACTTTCGAGAAAAAGTTTATCCACTTGAAGACACTTGCCAAAATTGGCCCCGGTACAAGCGCGGCTTCTTTTTTTTTTCGTTTTACCCAATTCATGCAGGAAAAGCGCCGAAAAACGCACAGCTACATTTTCTCGAAATTCCTCTCCGACTTATATACAAACAAATTTCGCGCCTTGCAGCTCGACAAACTCGATAACATACTATTTATATCTGCACCCAGAGCAGCGCAAGGAGGAAACGACTTCAAATATTTACATCAAATTGGGATATGATTTACATTAACATTTTCTTCGTCCTGGGCTTGCTCATGCGAAGGATGGATGGATTTGCGGCTAAACTGTTGTTGTTGAGTTATTTAGGATTCAGCGTCTTCAAGAAGCAGTCTACTTTGCAAACATAAATTAGTCTCCCATTGCTCGGTGATGTCGTTGTTTCTTATGATGATGATGATGATGATGACGGTGCGTTATTGTGTGGTTATTTACAATGATTCTGGCAAACTTCTGATACGGATGACGCCGGCAGAAGGCGAGCCAAATTTCGAAAACGGATAAACGGAGCCTATCACAGCGCACAGTCGTCTAATGAGACGGGATTTTATCTGCAACTTTTGAACAGAATTCTGGGAGTTGAGGATTAAGGAGATTGTAGCTGAAATGTGCTTTGGTATTAACACACTTGAGTCGGAGGAGATTTGTGTTGTTTTTTACCGGCTTAAAATGAAAGGCACTTGATGTTTTACTCCATTATTGTGAGGCATGGAAGATTTTCGCTTGGTGAGGGGCTGCAACTGATACGTTATAAAATGTCTTAAAAATATACTTTTGTCAATTGAGGGTAAAGAGTATCGTCCGTATGTCTTTCCCAGACATATCTGATTAGAAAGACATTTGCAATTTCAGGAAATGCTGTTTTCGTAAAATGTAAGCTAATAAGTCGCAATTTATTTCATTTGGCGCTAACGTGATCAAATTCGTGGCATCAAGGAACCTTCTATAATTTATTTTCGTACATTTTAACCATTACCAAAACTATAATGGGTGATACACCTTAATTTATTTATGCAGTTGTCGTCAATCAACCGTTTCGATACAACGATTAGGCACTGTGCAACAACACTTTCTAGGACTGAGAAAAATCACTTTATTTGACTTTCTTATTGTCCCCTGAGTAAAAGTCTCGCACAAACTCATATCCTAACCGAGAGGGACGAAACTAATCCATTCTACATTAAATTTAACGGATTTCAATAAACTTAGTTTATAAATTAGATTTCAGTGGATTTTTTCTAGGCGTAAAGAATAATAACACTAGCTTGCCGAATCACCGTTCTCGCATTTAATTTTTAGTGTGTATTATGGTTTGCCTGTCTGCCACTTTCATTATCGCCCCTTGGACCACTCATAGCTCATATTTTCAAAAAGTTGTGCGGAAATAACATTAACCCACCTAAATTCTACACCATTCACCCAACCATCTACAACAGAAGCAGCGTTGCCAGAAAGTTTTCAAGCTTATCGGTATCAAATGTTTTAAAAAATCGGTATTTATCGGTATTTACTATTTTAATTAATTTTATATTTTCGCCGTTTTTGAAAGTGAAAATTTTAACTTTTGGACTATGATCGGAAAATTTCGGAAGAAAACTCCGGGGAATGTTTGAATTAGAGGAAGCTGAAAACAACATCCAGCGAAAGAAGAAAGAAGCTCTCCTGGAAGAAATTTGAGGAAAGTTCTGAGACAAGTCGGAAAAAAACATCCGCGGAACTTCCAAGACATAACTTGAAAAACTTTTGTCGAAAATTTAAAGAAACTTTCAGAAAAAATCAAATGTGATTTACAGAAAGGCAGAAAAGTTTCGGAAATCTGAAGTAAATTCCAGAAGTAGTCATTTCCAGGGGAAGCCAAAAGAAGCTCGGAAAAACCTTCGAATAGAAGTCAAAAAAACCAACTGGACAAAATTCCAGAACTAGACGAAAGAAATTTCTGGGAGAATTTAATTGAACTTCCAGGGGAAGACGGAAGAAACTTCCTGGAGACGCTGGCAGAAACTTCCTAAGGTAGATTGGAAAAAAATTCTGGAGAAGTCGGAAGCCAGAGCGCTTACGGAGCAGTCGAAAGAAACAAGGAGATAATTCCGGAAGAAATAGCTCCTGTTCTAATGATCCAGAAAGTGTTCCAAATGGTCATAAACATCCCTGAAGACCCCACAATGCCCCTGAAGTTATTGGAACATGCCTGAAATGTACTTAGAGATTTTAGGCTGTTTTGGAGTACTCTGATCATTTTTGAAATACTTGGAACTTCCCTAATTATAATGAGACTACCGGAATATATCTAATCAACTTTGAAGGTCTCTAGACTTTCTTGAAGATTACGAAATTTCTAAAGCGTAAAATTTTCTTGAATTTATTTTGACATCAGCATTGAAGTTCTCTGATCTTCCCGATTTTCCTAATTTTTAAAAGTTATCGACACTGTCATTAATAAGCACTGAACTTCCCATAAAATGTTCTCACAATGCACTAATGTTCATGTAACTTCCCTTACGTTTCTTAAATTTGCATGAACCCCTCGGAACATTGCTGAAGTTTTCGGAAATTGCCTGAGTTTCTCTGAACTCCTTTAAAATTTCAGCGATTTCATTTAAATTTATTGATCTGTCCTGATGTTCTCGGAGTTTCCTAAAGTTCTCTCAATTCTCTTGAAACTAATGGAACTGTCCTGAAAACCTTAAATTTTCCAGAATTTCTATGGACTTGTGCAGTATCCAAAATATTTATGATGTTTCCTGGAGTTCGCTGGACCGGGTTTTAGAATTTTAACAGAAGTTATTGAAACATTCTTCAATTTATCGAAACTTTCTCAAAAGTCTGGACTTTTCCGAAGTTTCAGAACTTCTTAAAAGTTCCTTCAGCTAGTGTGGATCCGCAATCAAAATCTGGAAGCATCTCTGAAGTTCCGGGAAAGTTGAAAAACTGGTGGAAGAAGATGGAAGAATCTTTCGAGCGAAGACTGAAGAAGCTTCCAAGGGAAGTCAAAATAAGTTTTCGAGAGAAATCGTAAAATAATTTACGATGTAAGGAAAGTTGGAAGAAAATCCAAGACATAATGTTTAAAAAGTATTTCCCGACTCCCCAGGAATTACCAGAAAGATCCATCTACTGTTTATCGATTCATGGGTAGCCAACAACGGTGAGGAAATTGAAGCATTAATCGAAAGAGTATCCATAATACATTTTTGAAAATGATTTTTTTTTTAATTTTAAAGGTTCAAAAAGTTTGAGATATTCGAAAAAATACAAGTCTTTCACAATAATTTTCTCCGAAATTCGAGAGCGGCAGGCAATAATCATTTTAATTATTTAAATAAATCGGTATAAAGCGGTATAAAACCTAAAAAATCGGTATTCTGAGGAACCTAGTTCGGAAAGCGGTATAAATACCGATAAATCGGTATATCTGGCAACGCTGCTCCGAAGCTCTTCGTATGAAGCTCCCAACCAACGAATTTCTTTCATACACACCAAATTTAAATCGCTGAAAATCAGTAAAATTTTGCTGATTTTAGACTTGATGAAATATCAGCAATCTTTCCAGCAAAATGATGCTGCTGTATCTTCCAGCAATTCAAACTTCTGTCAAAATGACAACATTTTACTGAAAATCAGTAATGGTTTCAGATTCCATTTTTACTGATTTTTTCAGCAATCCCAAATTCTGTCATTTAGCTGCAGTTTGCTGTATAGACTCAATAAATCGATATTTTTCTTATTAGGAGCATGCAGCTACTTAAGAAGATTGTTGATACTGATCACCTGGCTCTTTGTCATATATATTTTATTAGATATAACCTGATATAACCAGTGTATTTACCAACATAGTTTTAATTATTTCCTCCTCCTCCGATATAGACGGTGGTGCGTACGTACTTGCGACTGCGACGCTAACAGTTTGCCAGTTCATTACTGTGTGTCCAGCAAACCGTTTGTTAGCTGTATTTTTCGGTAAAAAATATCGTTTGCTGTCTTTCAGTAAAGCATTGCTTTGCTGATCATGATTCAGCAATCCGTTTTACTGAAATCTAAATCTCAAATTTGGTGTGTAGATTTGCAATTATTCTCATTGATTTTACCTGTAATTAATGATAGCTGGCACTGTTGAAATCCCAAAACAGAATACGCAGGAAATTGAAAGGTGATAGTTTGACAGCTCACACACGTTACTGAGCATTCAGCAAAATATTGCACATTACTGAACATACAGCAGAACAATGTTTTGCTGGAAGCTGTTCAGTAATTTGTTTTGCTGGAACTTGATTTCAAAATTGAGTGTGTAGGTTCTAAACCTCCATTCCTCACCGAATACTTCTGAAATCCAGCATTCAGCCGAAATTCGTTTGCCTTCGCAACCACTTCCGCCTTTGACATGGAACACCTCCAAACCGTGGCATTATCTTCGTCCTGATCTTTTCGTTTTCCATTGTCTTGAATCCTTTTTTAACTGTTAACTTCCTCTCTATTGACCATGACGGCACCATCGAGGAATCGTCTCTTCTAGCAAATATTGACAGTTTGCTTGTAGATTTTACCATACAAGTAAAGAGCTACAGCTTTGGTTTCTTCCCCCATACGACTACTAATGTAATGTAAACAGGGGAGGCAATGTGAATGTTTCTCCATCACTCCAACAACCAACAACCAAACAGTGGGAGAACAAAAGTGACGACAAAATCACAATGTTTACATCGCATTGGATCGCGTCGATACGCTTCTTCTAAGGGCGGGATGTGCTGCTAAATCGGCCTACTGAAAATCCATCAATGAGATGTAAATATGTGAGGCTCAATGAATTTCTCATAAATTTCGTTCTCCCGCTTTTAAAACGGTTGAAGAAGTGTGACGTCAAACTTCGTCATCCATTTAATTAGCCAGAGAACGAAAGAGATGATAAATTTACTGGGCCTCACCTGTTAACGATAATTTATTTTCCATATGTGAATTTGGTTCCAAACATAAACAAACCATCGTTGCTTAAGGCTTTGTTGTCGTTTGGAACCAGTTATGCGAGGTAGGCGACGCGTCGTCACTTTTGTTCTCGTGATTGTTCGTATTTGACAGTCACCTTCCCCCTCCACCCAGGCTCATTCACGGCGTCCTCAAATACCATAATCTATCATGAGATAGCTAGAGATGTGACCCGATATTATAAGGATGTGATCGATAAAAAACGATATTTTTAATTTTGGAGATTACCGTATCCCAAGTAACAATCTAAATGGTTGGAAGATTTATTCTTATTTTATCATTGTTTTATCATAGCATCCCTTCCAGCCTGTGGTTGTATTACGGTTTTGTGTGCTTGTCATAAAATCAGGCCGTCAAGTCGTCTATAAAACTGTTTTATGACTACTAAATTAAAACTCAGACTTCATAGTTTTAACGGTAGCTGTAAGGTGGTTCTGCATCACTACTTATAACTGAAGAATAAAACCAAAACAAAACATACAATTATGTTTTATGGTACACTTTTTATGACCGATATAAAACTTGAAGCAGTCTTAGACCTTCATTAAAGCTTCATTACAACTATCATCTTTATCAGAGGCCTAAGATTCACAGATAAGAAATATACTGCTACAACAAAAAATACTCTGAAATTTTTTGTCATTATAAAAAACAAATCTATTCAGATATATGAAATGAAAACCCCTTCAGTGCTTCTGAACACGATGAAGATGAGACGATCGACAATATGAAACACCTGGAGGAACTACAGTTATACGATCCCTACATAAGGCACAGTGCGGTGAAGGAGCTCTTGAAAATATTGAACAAGCGGCTTTCCGATACACTTCCGAAAGATCCACGAACCCTTCTTAAAGCAACGACGACAGTTTCACTAAATCCGTTTGGAGATGGCCAGTATTGACATCACGGCTTTAAACCTTGTATTGAAAAAGCTTTTAGTGGATCCAATAAGCATTTCTTACAGCTTGATTACAAGCGAAAATAGGAGGATCGCTTGGAATGTTGACTTTTTGACAGGTGGTCATGGTTTTTGTTTTGTTTTGATTCGCTGTACCGAATAAAACCAGCAAGCTAGTTATATAGCTTAAATATAACTTAACGCTCTCAATTTGGACTACGAAATGCTAAGATACAACCATTAGGTTTATGTTATGCTATAGAATTCCAATCTAGGAGAATATGTTATATTGAGGTATTTTTAAGGATTAGCAAGTTATAACAAAAAAAAATGTCACCGTATGAACAAATTTCACACAGTATGAATAATTACGCTTTAATTGATAGGCAATAAAACACTTTCATACATCTATGTATAATTAAATAATATGTAACTGGTTATTGCTCAACAGTAGTAACAGTTTTGTACTAAATAGATAATCTTTGAATGACTCTTTAATGCATGGTGCTAATGCAGACAAATTAAAAATATCCCTATATTTTAGTATTCATATGGCGCACTAAATTTATGCTCCTATGTGGTATAATAATCACCATAAATATTGCACGGCATGCTGTGAAGCATATACAGATTGGTTTAAAATTATAATAAAGTCGTCTTATTTTCAATGTACAATAATATCAGCCATTATTACCAACTGACAAGGATCATGATTTCACATCAAACATCGAAAGAATAAAACCACAATAAAATATTTCTCAATATTAACTATCATCCAAAAACCCCAACTTAAAACCTTCAAAGTTGTCAAAATGTTTTGCGTATCATGTTTTATCAACTTCTTCAGGAGCGATTTATGCGGTTGTAATATAGTTCTATGGTAGTCATTAGAAGGCTGTTAAAACTTTCTGACCTGGAGGAGGTTTTATGTTTTCATTTTTAACAATCACGTCTAGAGTGTGATAAAACTGACATAAATCCTCTGCTCCTAAAGTAGTTCGCATATCAAGTTTTAATGACTGCATTAAAACTGGGCCAATTGGCCATGACATGGCTGTATTGCGGTTCTCAGGAGATTGTTGAAGCAATGTGGTCGTCAGTGAAGGTTTTATAATTTGGTTATATCAACTGCTATAAAACTTAAATAAAACAAAAATTGTTGCTTGGGATGCGTGATAATGTTTGCATCATCGTACAAATAAGGTTCCCGTTTCACCTGTGCATACAATACCTTGGTTTTCTTTGCATGCACGTAACCACGTAGTAGGCTGTGTATAAAAGAAAATGATTTACTAAAGCTGGGTTTAGACAGGGCAAGTCAATTGACTAACTCAGTTGAATTCAATTGGCTTAAAAAGTTGAGCCTGGTTCAACTTTTTTCAATTCAAGTGAGTTGATCAAGTCAGTTGAATGGCATGGTTTACACGTTCAATTTGCGTTCAAGTCAGTTGAATTCAACTGACTTGATCAATTGACTTGCCCTGTCTAAACCCAGCTTTAGTTTGACAGTTGCACCATGACAAAGTGGCAGCGTATGCGTGATTTGTCCCACGCGCAAATGTCGCAAAAAAACATTTCAATCGCCGTGGGAGTGTCCCGGGGGACCGTCAAAAGGGTTTTAGACCGAGAAAAGACAGGACAACTATCCACAAAGGTGGCCACAGGTCGTCCGAGGTCAGCTCAGGATCCAAGGGTTATCGCTGCTATCAAAAGGAATATTCTGGTGAATCCAGTGCGTTCAATAAGGAAAATGACAAAGGAACACGGGATCAGTGACTTTACGGCACGGAAGATCGTAAAGGAAGATTGTGAGGCGAGGTCGAGGGCATGGAAAAAAAACTTACATGATTACCAACCGCATCCGGGAGCTACGAGTCTAACGATGCAAGAAAATCTTGAACTTTCTTAAGTGAAAAAATCCGGTAATCCTGTTCACCGACGAGAGCATGTTAACCGTCGATCCCGTATCAAATTCCAGAACCGACCGGTATATTAGTTCTCTTCCGGTAAATGACGTGACCGACAAGCACAAGAACGTGTATCTGACCAAGCATCCTGCTAGCGTTATGGTGTTTGGATTGGTGGCTTCCGATGGCAAAAAAATGGACCCGGTGTTCATTCCAGAAGGCGACAAGGTCAACACGGAGGTCTTACATCGGGATTTTAAGTAAGTATGTTCTTCCGTGGATCAAAGAACAGTACGGTCCGAAGCCAAATGTTGTATTTCAACAAGATGGAGCTCCGTGCCACACCTCGAACCGCACTCAGAAGTGGTTGCAGGAACATCTTCCGTTCTGGGCGAAGGATATGTGGCCGCCATCCAGCCTCGATCTTAATCCCCTGGATTACTCAATATGGCGCGTCATGAAGGCCAAGGCCTGTTCTAAACGCAACCCGAGTATAGCAAGCCTCAGGCAAACATTGACCCGTACCTGGAGAGAAATGGATCCAGACTACATTATTAGAACCTCATATAGTTCTTTTAATTGATCAATTATCTATTATCTCAACTCTTTCCGTTTTTGAATTGTAGGCGCACCAAATTTGAAGGATTTTTTTTTCAAAGAGAAAGTTGATTAAGAGAATCAATCAAAATCACTTGCACCCCTGCTTCCAAGTTTTTGTTTTTTTTTTCCTTGATTTGTTTTATGTTGATTTTGTTTTCCGTGCTGAGCACCAATGCTACCGACGCCAGGGAGGCAGCTCCCACACCTGGACCCTACCTATCGACCCATCAACTCATGAACCGGGGACCAACGGCTTTACTTTCCTATGCCTCAGAACATCCCGGCGGCGCCGACTGGGATTGAACCCAGGCCTGCTGGGGTGAGAGGTAATCACACTTACCACTGCACCACCGCCTCCGCTCCCTGCTTCCAAGTTTGGTTACAAGATTACAACTCTGGAGAGCATTTTGTGTGGTCGTTGGGGGCTTGTGGTTCTGAATGTGGACAAACAAGCACAGATAAATTCTATTCCATCTCTTTACTGATGTAAGCTTGATGGCCCTGAAAAGGGCCATTTTATTGAAGAGGACATCCATGGCCACTTACGCTTGGCGTGTTTAGTGTAGGTGACAGCATCACGGACCTCATATTCCAGGAACACCTTCAGCACACCTCGTAGATCAGACCGGAGATACGTTGGACACCACCACGGTGAGCCAGACGACCGATGGCGGTTATCTCGAAGAACTTTGCGTCTCCTTTACCAGACCTTTTCCTCATTTGCCACGACCAGTCAATTTTTGCTTGTTAGCTGTGAAGGAGTGGACTAGCCACCACCTTCCTACTGCTGCTATTGTTGTTCACCACGCCGTCCGAAGCGAAAATGAGCTAATGCCATACAGTAGCGCTCTTTAATATCTTTCCAGGTTAAAGCAGAATGATGTGCAACCAAGTGGTATAAAGACTCCTCCCATTATGAGAAGTTTGCTATCAAGTAGCGACACTGGCTCTTTTCCTTTTGCGTACACGGCGAATGAAAACGACCCAAATTTGAGTTTAGTTCACTCATAATCGCCAAAAGTGCAGGAACTCAGCTATGAGTAAATTTGTCTCATGGCTTCCTGTGGAAAACCTAAAAAATCTGCCAGAAAATGAGGAAATTGACGAAAATTTTATTCAGTCTCGGAGTAGGACTGAGTGAATCCAATCTTTGCTTCTCAAATTCGGGAATTTTTCCCTGGTAAATCCTGGAAAAACCTGGGAAAACATGAGGCAAATTTACTCATCGCTGAGTTCCTGCACTTTATTTCTTATTTCTGAGATAACTTAACTCAACTTTGGGTCGTTCTCATTCGCCGTGATATCCTTGAAAGATATCGGCGCCGGTGGTTAGCGTGATTACCTCTCACCCCAGCAGGCCTGGGTCCAATCTCAGTCGGCGCCACCGGCATATTCTAAGGCATAACATCTCTGATCACGCCTTCCTTCAGAAGGGAAGTAAAGCCGTTGGTCCCCGGTTGAGTTGAGGGGTCGATTGGTAGGGACCAGATGTGAGAGCTGCCTCCCTGGCGTCGGTAGCATTGGAGCTCAGTACGGAAAACAAATCTCGCGTCACTTTTCAATAGGTCTTATCTACATTGATCGATTCTCTTCATCGACACTCTCTTTCGTAAATAACTCGGCCTCACAAATGTTTCCTGATTCAAAGTTGATCAAGGTTGATCCAAATAATTTGTACCCCTGCTTCCAGTTTGATTACATGAGCATCTTCTGTGGTCGTTGGTTCTGAATATGGACAAACAAGCAGATGAATTTTATTCCTACTCTATACTGTAATAAGCTTGGTGGCCCTGAAAAGAGCCATTTTGTTGCCAAAGTTGGTGATGATTTAACCTCCGAAACCAAACAGAGTGCGTCTCCGTCACTTCAAAACGTAGATGACATCCATGGCCGCTTACGCTTGGCGTGTTTAGTATAGGTGACAGCATCACGGATCTCATTTTTCAGGAACACCTTCAGCACACCTCGCAAATCAAACCGGAGATACGTCAGACACCGCCACGACGAGCCAGATGGCGTTTGGTTCTAAATATGGCGATGAGTTTGCAAAATATTACGCAATTCCATCCTCCCTATTCGCACGCGCCCGAGGATCGGAGGTGAATGCCACTTCGACTTGTTTCGTCTACTTACTACTCTCTGACGACTGTGCTGGGGAAGCAGCATATGCATGTAGGTAATTGGTGGATTTGTTAGTTAATTCGACGCTTTTGGACAATGCTGAACATTTACCAGTTTTTCAATAGTTTTTTGTTGAAAACCAACGTTCAGAAGCATTGAAGCCATATTTCTGATCGATTGGTGATAGAGTTATTGAAATTGGACCAGGGGCAGCTGAGTTATTAACGTTCAAAATCTTTCTTAATTTGTTACACGTTCCATTTTCGGTTTTCACAAAGTGTACCCCCATATAGAAATCAAAGACGTAGTCCTACGTCAAAAAGGCTAACAAAGAGATGGATAAAGGACTTCATTCCGAATTTAAATGCAAGGTTGCAGAACATATCGTTACCAAGGGGCACAATTTGACAAAGGATAGCATTAATATCCTGCGGAGTATATCTTCGCATTGGAAACTAGCTACATGCATCCTAAAACCACACATCTATCTGTTGGAGACTAGATTTAGGTACCTTGTTAGGTAAATTGTGACATGGTAGTGGATACCTGCTGATTTTTAGTACATTCTTCAGTGGTGTTGAGTACTTGGCACTGATGAAGTCTGCAAGTAGTAGACGAAATACGCGTATCTGTCGAAATATAAGCAATTTTAACGGAATTTAAAGGAAATAAACCAACCCACTCAAAGCTCTTCATAAAAAATTAGATGTTTCTATGAAAGATGACTTATTTATTTATTCCCCCTTTCCAAAAACACCGTTGAATTTGATAAAGAGCCACACATTGTTGAAATATTATTGAAAATCGAACACTGCTGCTTGATTTAAATTCGTCCTACGAGTTTCAATTCCGTCCAAACGCATTGCAACACCATTGGATTTTCTTCGTCCTACGGATGGAGGTAGAAAAAGAGTGTTCGCTAGGAGCACTTCTTTTGTTTTGAGAACAATGAGTGTAAATATTCACATAATATGCTCTAATAGGCTTTGTGATGTAGCTTGTGAACTAACGCATCGGTAAAAACGTGGCTATACAAACATGGCCTTGACATAACTCGTATAAAGTCGCGACTCATGTCCAACCCTTTGAACCATGGTTTGTTCGACACCTGTGGGAGAATAGAATGTCACCATCTCCCCAAATCACCATCATTCCATTTTTGTTGCCAACTGATGAGGACTTGCTGACGAGCAATGGAGAAAAATTCGTTGAAGGTAATTTGTCGCTCAAAAATATCGCCTTCCTTAGCGCCCACCTTAGCCAGCGAGTGCGCTTTCTCATAACCCGGAATTGAGCAATGAGATGTGACCCAAGCTAAGGTGATAGTAAAGGGCGAACACGAAATTATTGCGACACATTCAACAGGGCATAACTTTTTTACCATTGGGTAAAAATCAACCAAATTTTGCACACTTTCTCATTGATGTGTATTGTGTACATGCTGTCAAACTCGAAGTCGTGTTTTTCGATTCAACGAAAATGGAGGTGAACCAACGCGAGTTGAGAGAACAAATTCTTTCCAAACACCTGGAATTTCCTGACCTGTCGCACCGGCAGTTGGGAAAAATGTTGAACATTCACCATTCAACCGTCTCCAGAGGAGCGGTTGAAGTTGGACCACGGCAAAGGAGCTGGAAGAAAACCGGGACCGGAGAACAAAAAGACGGAGGGAAAGGTGAATCGGATGATTAAAGCAAATCCCAACGTCTCAAGCCGTGATTTGGCTAAAAAGATCGGCATGTCGCAGAGCTACGTCCAGAATGCAAAGAAGAGAGCTGGACTACATACATACAAGGTACAGAACTTCCCAAACCGCGATGAGCGGCAACAATCGACGGCTAAAACTCGGACACGGAAGCTCTACGAGAAGATGCTGACAAAATATGGCTGCTGTGTGATGGACGACGAAACGTATATAAAAGCCGATTTCAAGCAAATTCCGGGGTTGGAGTTTTTCACCGGCAAGAGCAAGTTCGATGTGGACGACAAATATAAGAAGAAGAAAATGTCGAAGTTTGCCTCCAAATATCTCATTTGGCAGGCCATCTGCTCTTGCGGACTAAGGAGTGAGCCTTTCGTGACAAAGGGCACAGTAAATGGCGAGATCTACAAATCTGAGTGCCTCGAGAAGCACCTTTTGCCGTTCTTGCAGCAGCACGACGAAGCTCCGCTATTTTGGCCAGATTTGGCATCATGCCACTATTCTAAAAGTGTCCTGGAGTGGTATGAGACCAATTCTGTCCATTTTGTTCCAAAGGACATGAATCCGCCAAACTGTCCGGAGCTGCGCCCGGTGGAGCAGTACTGGGCAATAATGAAGCGGGAACTTCGGAAGAGCAAGAAGACAGTCAAAGACGAGAAGGACATGTTAAGGAAATGGAAAAAAAACTGAGAAACTGGTACCGGATGACACTGTAAAGACTTTGATGGAGGGCATCAAGCGAAAATGCGTCCAATTTTACACTCAAGGCTCCATCGATTAACCTTTCTTTTGATTTTTGAAGTAAATATATGTATAAAACTACCCTTAAAATTTTGGTTTGATTCTAAACATTATAAGAAAATTGGCATGACATTTTCGGTGTCGCAATAATTTCGTGTTCGCCCTTTATAGGGAGCAGTTATATAAAGCACTCAGTTTATATCGTATTTCAGGCGAAATACGAGGAGTGCTTCATCGGCCTCATTGAACGAATAGCCTCCAATGAGCTAAGACTATCCGAAAAAATGAAATAATGGTCAGAAGGTAGTGAGGCAATTCGCTCTACTGCGTAGAATATGGCTGCTTATTCCGCAACATAAAGGGTGATACGGTCAAAATTTGGTCAATATCAACTTGACGTATTTCTTTCAATTTTGCATTTAAAAAACCTGAACACCCCTCATTTTGAAGGTGTGTGTGTGTAGAATGTTGCTCCTATTTTAATTTTGGAATTCACTCTTCAGTTGTCAAAATGCCGTCCAAGCAAGAAGAGCAGCGTATCAAAATTTTGCTCGCGCATCGCGAAAATCCGAGCTACTCGCACGCAAAGTTGGCAAAATCGCTAAAAGTTGCCAAATCAACCGTTACAAATGTAATTAAAGTGTTTGGGGAACGTTTGTCGACAGCCAGGAAGTCTGGATCGGGGGGAAATCGAAAACCAGAAGCCGCTGAGACGACAAAGAGAGTTGCCGGTAGTTTCAAGCGAAACCCTAACCTCTCTCTCCGAGATGCCGCAAATAAGCTGGGTGTATCGTCTACAACCGTGCATCGAGCCAAAAAACGAGCCGGACTATCGACTTACAAGAAGGTAGTGACTCCAAATCGCGATGATAAACAAAATACGACGGCCAAAGCGCGATCCCGGAGGCTGTACACGACGATGCTGACGAAGTTTGACTGCGTGGTAATGGACGACGAAATCTACGTCAAAGCCGACTACAAGCAGCTTCCGGGACAGGAGTTTTATACGGCAAAAGGAAGGGGAAAGGTAGCAGATGTTTTCAAGCACATGAAACTGTCAAAGTTCGCAAAGAAATATCTGTACCTGTGGCTTGAAAAGCAGCATTTTCATAGCTTCCGGGACTGTCAACCAAGAAATTTACGTGAAAGAGTGTTTGAATAAACGTCTGCTGCCTTTCCTGAAGAAACACGGTTGTTCCGTACTGTTTTGGCCGGATTTGGCATCTTGCCATTACGGTAAAAAGGCCATGGAGTGGTACGCCGCCAACAACGTGCAGGTGATTCCCAAGGACAAGAACCCTCCCAACACGCCAGAGCTCCGCCCAATTGAGAAATACTGGGCTATTGTCAAGCGGAACCTAAAGAAGACCAAAAAAACTGCTAAGGGCGAGCAGCAGTTCAAGGCAAACTGGCTTTCTGCGGCGAAGAAGGTGGACAAGGTGGCTGTACAAAATCTGATGGCAGGGGTCAAGCGTAAGGCCCGGCAATTCGGATTTGGAAAAGCGGAAGCCTAACTGAATATTTTTCCTGAATTTTATACTAATTGAACTTGAAAAAGAAATTTAATTTGATTTTTTAAATAAACGATTTCACCGATTTACACGCGTTTTCCCTTGACCAAATTTTGACCGTATCACCCTTTATACGGAACAGGGTTTTTGCATAGGATGTCATGTACTCATAGTTGAAACTCATGAATCTTGTTTGAGGATTTCGGTCGAGCAGCTTCTCAAAGTTTTCTATAATTACCAAAATCACAACGAATGAGAAACCGGAAAGACAGCTCAGCGAAACGATCTGTCAGTGAGAGAACACCCGAGAGCGAGACGGCTAATACATAGGTGCCACAGTCGGAAGAAGTGTTAGTTTGTTTACTTAAATGAACCATGCCCATTTTGTTATGGCATGTTTGCTATAAGAAATGCGCCTCGTGTTTATTAGCGAATTTCACATCAAAGATTGATTAATTGAGTAGGAAATCAGTTTGGTACAGCATTTGTGACCAGCATACACCTTCCGGTAATATGAAACAGGTCAAAAACTGTTCAAATCCGCAGATAAAAATTTTTGTTTTGAATTTCTGTATAGCAAAATAGTGAACTTTTCGTGAACATTAACGGCAAAGAACTCACCAACACTGGGAGACTGTGAGTTCCTGCCCACCTGTCATTTACCATCGTGACCCGAGAGTGCTTCGAGGCTCATCGTATGAGTCGAGTGCATACAGCCTAGCGCAATACGAAGGCAACGGTATTGGATCCGTTGCAGCTTAAGGATGTGTATTTTTTGCTACGGATTGGAAGCAAAAGCTGTCGTACTCTAAAACCGAAAGGAACACTAATTCACTTTCAATCGTCGAAAAATTCATTCTACTCAAACGCTCATCAATCAATTTAGCTTAAATTGATACAAATCAAGTACATGGGCTTAAGTGTAACAATTGACCCACATTTTGAATTAAGACTCATGGGCTTTGGGCGGGGTTGAACATCAACCCCCACCCCTCCACTGCACCTGTGCTTCTCTACATTTTATTATTCCACAAAAGGCTCCAACGATCGATGAAAACTTAAAAACCATCATCTCGGTGGAACCAGCTGGCGCATCCACCACTTTCCGTCTGGCTGGATCTCAACTTCCGCCGTAGAAAGATGCTCGCTCCCAGGCAGCAGGTGATTCGCTGCCAACCAACAACCGGGTGATGGATGAATCCCTACGATGCTTGCATCTTCCTTTCATCTTTCCCATTTTTTTTACCCCATCATTGCTAACACTTCCTTTGCCAACGGGCTGACGAAAATGTATGACAAAGTAAGTAATGTTCCTTAAACGACGTTTAATGCTGCTGTTTCTTTTTTCATTCTTCAAACGCCGTTGTCATGATCGGTCGGTCGAACGCGCTTCAGATTATTCCACACAATTTGAGCGGAAATCTTTTTTTTTTTACGATCCATGAAGAAGTTTTATAAAATGAAAAAATGGCCTCTATTTTGCGTCTGCTGCCTGGTCGGTGAGCACGTGCTGAACAATCTGTTCGACTTCCTGTCCAGGGGGGATTTTTTTATATTTCCAGAGTTGCTTTTACTCTTGCACTGTACAATGTGTTCGCTTAGCTTGGATCAATCCTGGTTGCCGTTGTCACTGTGGTGAAGGATATGGAAGAAGGACGAGCAAAACAGGTTCTGTTTACATTCAACCACGATGAGACAGAAACTTCCGCAATGGCTTCACAAAGGAATGCTAATCGGAATCCTTAGAAAAACAAAAACGGATTTGGTTCGACTTTCGAGAGGAAGGGGTCCAGTTGTATTTAGCACTCAGCGTGTGGCTTTCACTTGAGTTTTAGTTAGTGTCGGGATTTCAAGGGATATTCAATTAATGTTTTTTTTTTTTAGCAGAAATCTGTCATTGTTGATAGATGAAAGATCTTCTTGTTTGTGAATGAGAAGGATCTTTTCTTGGGATATTTATGAAAAATAAATAGCTTTGGCGTTCAGCCTTTGATAAATAATAGAGGTTTTTTAAGCTTCTTTAGTGATCCTAGGGATTTGGTAAGGTCATTCACGGAAAAAAAAACCCCGTTCCGGAATTCGTCAACCTCAAGTCACGCATTTTATTATTATTATTATTATTATTATTATTATTATTATTATTATTATTATTATTATTATTATTATTTGATTTAATTCATCTGACACTTTTTTGTCTTAATGAATAACATAATGTAGGGTTCAGACAAATGTACATAAATAAAATTACACAAATTTAGTCAAGTATTACGAAAATGGTCAGTAAACCGTCGTTGTAGCGTGGACACCGGTACGTTGAAGTCGAATAAATGAAAAACTTCATCAAAGGTAGCTGACATAAATCTAACCGGATCATGCTGTCCATATAGGGTATTGCGGGGCTCAAACTGTAGGAAATTTCGTCGTCGTAGTAAACGTTCGGGGGCGTAGATATTCATTCTTGCTAGTAAGGATGGTGAATCAATGTCATTCCTGAGGATTTTAACGACGAACATCGCTTGAGCAACTTGACGTCTATTTTTCAGCGTTTCTATTCCGAGTAGTTGACAACGATCCTGGTATGGTGTCAGATGCTGAGGATGACGCCATGGAAGGTTCCTGAAAGCATAACGTACAAACTTCCTCTGTACAGATTCGATTCGTGTAATCCAACTATCGTGATAAGGACACCAAACGATTGCTCCAAATTCCAGAATTGACCGTACTAGAGCACAGTACAATGACCTCAAACAGATAACATCACGAAATCCACTAGCAATTTTCATAATGAATCCAAGCTGCCTGTTTGCTATAGAGATGATGTCATCATAGTGGAACCGGAAAGTGAGTTCTTGATCGAGACTAACTCCCAAGTCTCGAATACGTTGTACCCGCGCTAGAGGTTGCCCGGATAACGAATATGGATATACGATTGGCTTGAACTTTCTGCTGAACGTGATTACCTGACATTTCTCGATGCTGAGAGTCATACAGTTCCTTGTGCACCAGTTTTCGAAGGAATTCAAGATATTCTGCAGTTCGAGACAGTCTTCAAAGCTGTTTACAATGACGTAGACTTTAGCATCATCAGCATAGAAAAGTCGCACTCCCGGTGGCAGAATCAGTGACACATCGTTGATAAACAAGGAGAACAACAGTGGTCCCAGGTTGCTCCCTTGTGGTACGCCAGATTGATTAACGAACATCTCCGATTGACTTGAACCGATTTTTACACACAAGGATCTGTTGGTTAGGTACGACCTGAACCAATCCACTGAAGCAGACGTTACACCAATCTTCTCCAGCTTCTTCAGAAGGATGTTATGATCAACCCGATCGAAAGCAGCCTTCAGGTCCATGTAGACAGCGTCCACCTGCTTCCCAGAATCGCCTACTTGAATGCACAGAGAGGTAAATTCAGCAAGGTTTGTAGCAACCGACCTTTTTGGATAGAATCCATGCTGATCAACCGAAATGTAATGTTTAGAGCGGGCAAAAAGAACGTCGTTCACGATGATTTCAAATACCTTTGAACATGCACACAAGGAGGTTATGCTACGGTAATTGCTGACATCTCGTTTATCCCCCTTTTTGAAAACTGGAAACAAGAATGATGATTTCCAATTCGAGGGAAACACTCCTTGTTGAAACGAAAAGTTGAAGAGTTTCATCAAAGGTTGGCATAGCGCAGAAGTACATCTTTTCAGCATCGCTGAAGGAATTCCGTCAGGTCCAACAGATAGCGAGAATTTCAGTTTACTTATTGCCCTCGCAACCTCATTTTCATCGATGTAGAAATTGTCGAAGTCCAAGACGTCCTGTGGAGTATCTCGAACTGCCTCTTCAACTTGAGCAGGTTGCGCAGCGAAACACTTTGAATTGGGATGCAAAGAGTTCACATTTTTCAGCAGTTGAGTCAGCAGAGAGATTTCCTAGACTTTCTTCGTTACGTTTAGATTTGACAAACGACCAAAATTGCTTCGGGTTGGTACGTAGGTTGCGCTGCATCCGAATTATGTACCGAGCGTACAAGAAACGGTTGTGGTTCCTGTATGCTCGGCTTGCACGATTGAACTGTAGTTTTAAGTGCAACGAACGACTGCTGCAATATTTTCGAAGGGCCGATGAACGGTGGCGTTTAAGCATTCGCAAGCGATTGGTTGACCAGGGTGGTTTCTGTGCAGCTCCAGCAAGAGGTACATGTTCAGCGATAATACTGCTTACAGCGTTCGTGAAAAAATCCACAGCATCATCCAAGTTCTGGAATGAATTAAGGTAACTCCAATCGATAGCAAGAAGAGCTTGATTCATCACAGCAAAATCAGCCTTTCGGAAATTGAAACTGGTGTTATCATGCACCGCTTCGTATGAAACTGGGCCCGTATGGGATAATGCAACCTCTATGGCTGGATGATGAATATCAATAGAAGTCAGTGGTTCGATGGCTTCTGAAACCGTACAATTAGGCAAAGCGATGTCATTTGCAAGTATTAGATCAAGGAGGCGGCCTTTTGAATTTGCAATCTGGTTGAGCTGTAATCGCCAAACTGAAGAGCCATGTCGTTAGCTCCTAGACCAGCGGCGACCGCACCAATTAAGTCTATGTGCAGTTGAATATCGTTGAGATCGTTTTTCCGATCGGGTGGAATATAAATAACTCCGACGCTGATGATGCCACCATTCATATCAATTCTCACCCAAATTTGCTCTAGCGATTCAGAACATGCAAATTTTTCGTTTAAGAAAGTACACCATGATTAAAAATCGTGGAATCTGCAACATAAACGTAACGCCTGCGTTATGCTGCACCGGGTATCAGTAATGGCAACAAAAGTCGTAGAAACGTGAACTCTGTTCTGATCTGGTTCTGGTTAACATGATTGAAGTTCACGAGCTGTTCTCGAAAATGGGAAAAAAATGTCAACAAAAATCAGCGTGAAGCTGAGAAGGTTTACAAGATATAACCGACAGCAGCAAAAGTGTAATAGAACAGGACACCACAAAGTCCAATTCCCCTTCGAAACAGGCCACATTTCAGAAGATGAAACTGGAAAACCTTCCGCAGGCGGAAAAGACCCGCATCAGGCTCGTAAATGCGCGATGATTTTACTGCAGTTTTCGAACCCTGGATTACACGAAGCAAATCTAATGATGAAATTGACCACCAAATGTGCCTACCAGAATGCTGCGCAAGAATTTTCGGCGCCTGTTCTGCCACACGGGAAAAAATCCGTTCCGAAATTCGTCAACCTCACGAATTTCGGAACAAGTCAATTTTTCGTTTAAGAAAGTACACT
>NW_027040707.1:147500-150000 GCF_037179485.1 Ochlerotatus camptorhynchus | reverse complement strand
AGGACGGAAATGGCCATGTGACGGGAAGTTTCAGGTGCCCTGAGTTCAAGAAGGCGATGGTGGGCCAGCAATAATGAAGGTAACCCAAATAAATCTCAATCATTGTAACACAGCACAGCAACTGTTGTGGCAGTCAACAACGGAAACAAAGTGCGACGTTGCAATCATTGCAGAGCCATACCGAGTCCCTCTCGATAATGGTAACTGGGTGGCGGATAGAGCAGGAATGGCGGCCATACAAGTCATGGGCAGGTATCCCATACAACAAGTGGTGGCAAGCTCATATGAAGGTTTCGTGATCGCCAAAATCAATGGAATCTTTGTATGTAGTTGCTACGCACCCCCGAGATGGACAATTGAGCAGTTCCACCAGATGCTAGATGGGCTCACCGAAGAGCTCATTGGACGGAGACCAGTCGTCATCGCAGGAGACTTCAATGCTTGGGCAGTGGATTGGGGGAGCAGATGTACCAACGCAAGAGGGTATAGCCTGCTGGAAGCTCTGGCAAAGTTGAACGTCAGTCTGGCCAACGAAGGAACCATCAGCACCTTCCGCAAAGATGGTAGGGAATCCATTATCGACGTTACTTTCTGCAGTACGTCGCTAATGGCAAATATGAACTGGACAGTGTGCGAGGAGTACACCCATAGTGACCATCAGGCGATCCGGTACAGTATCGGCGAACGAACACCGGTGGAAATGCGGAGGACGAAAGTAAGCGAGCGGAAGTGGAAGACGAAGGCATTCAATAAGGATCTCTTCATCGAAGCTCTAAGGGTAGACAACAGCGTCCCGGGCCTAAGCGCGAATGAGTTGACCGAATTATTAGCAAGGGCATGTGACACAACTATGCCGAGAAAACTGGAGCCAACGAACAGGCGGCGTCCAGCCTACTGGTGGAACGAGGAAATTAGCACCCTCCGTGCTACTTGTCTTCTAGCCAGAAGGCGTGCTCAGAGAGCAAGAACAGAAGCAGACAGAGAGGAGCGCAGGGTGGTGTTCCGAGAGGCCAGGGCTGCACTGAAACGAAAGATAAAGCTGAGCAAGTCAAATAGTTTCAAGGAGTTGTGCCGCGATGCCGATGCCAACCCCTGGGGCAACGCATACCGAGTTGCGATGGCGAAGATCAGAGGCCCAACGATGCCGGTTGAAATGTGTCACAACAAGCTGAAAGTCATCGTGGAGGGACTTTTCCCACAGCATGACCCAACGAACTGGCCACCTACACCATATGGCGAGGTAGATGAAGACAACGTTGAACAAGTCTCCAACGAGGAACTCATAGCAGCAGCGAAAGGGTTGAAAGCGAATAAAGCTCCCGGCCCGGATGGAATTCCCAACGTGGCGTTGAAGGCGGCGATCCAGACGTTCCCGGACATGTTCAGGATGGTGCTGCAGAAATGTCTGGACGATGGTCAGTTCCCTGATAGGTGGAAGGTACAAAAGCTTGTGCTGTTGCCGAAGCCCGGAAAACCGCCGGGGGATCCTGCATCGTATAGGCCAATATGCTTGCTGGATACTGTAGGAAAGCTCTTAGAGAGGATCATCCTCAACAGGCTGACGAAATGCACGGAGAGTGAACACGGATTGTCGGAGAGACAGTTTGGATTCCGGAAAGGGAGATCGACGGTGGATGCAATTCGGACAGTTATTGACAGAGCCGAGAAAGCTTCCAAACAGAAGCGGAGAGGAAATCGATACTGCGCCGTGATTACGATCGATGTCAAGAATGCATTCAATAGCGCCAGCTGGGAGGCCATCGCCAAGGCGCTCCATAGAATGAGGGTTCCAGGCTACCTCTGCAGGATTCTAAGTAGTTATTTCCAGAACCGGGTCCTTGTCTACGTGACAGACACGGGGCAGAAATCGCTTAGAATCACGGCGGGGGTTCCCCAAGGCTCCATTCTAGGTCCCACGCTGTGGAACGGAATGTACAATGGCGTGCTGACGCTCAAGTTGCCCAAAGGAGTTGAGATCGTTGGCTTTGCGGACGATGTCGTCTTGACGGTAACCGGTGAGACGCTGGAAGAAGTGGAAATGTTGGCGGCTGAGGCGATAGATACGATTGGTAACTGGATGCAAGGAGCGAAGCTGCAGATAGCCCACCACAAAACAGAAGTGATGTTGGTCAGTAACTGCAAAGCAGTGCAGCGGGCAGAAATTACCGTTGGAGAGCACACCATTGCTTCGAAGCGCATGCTTAAGTATCTGGGAGTGATGATCGACGACCGGTTAAACTTTAATAGCCACATCGAATATGCTTGCGAGAAGGCGACGAAGGTCATCAACGCAATAGCCAGAATCATGCCGAACAATTCTGGTCCAAGCAGCAGCAAGAGACGTCTTCTGGCTAGTGTTTCCTCATCAATACTAAGGTACGGAGGTCCAGCCTGGATTGAAGCGCTGAAAACGAAGCAGAACCAAAGGAAATTGAGCAGTACGTTCCGGCTCATGGCCATGCGAGTCGTGAGTGCGTACAGAACCATTTCGATGGAGGCA
>NW_027040707.1:0-142500 GCF_037179485.1 Ochlerotatus camptorhynchus | reverse complement strand
ATAAATGAGACGACCTACGGCAGCTAGCTTAATTTAAATTCAAATCGTTATACCTTCGATAGATCATGTTGATACCATCAACTTATGTTCATGCAATAAATTGTATCGTCTCACAAAGGAGCATTCCGTTCCTATTGGGAAAATAAATCAAAGCAATTTGTTTGCCGAAAATAAAAGGAATCCGACTGTCATTTCAATTCAAAGGGACAAACATCAACAACCAGAACAACAAACCCTCCGCTCAACCGCAAAAGCCAAGGGATCCCTTCACCTAAAGATTCATCCGAGAAGCCCCTCAACTTTGGAACCAATTTTTATTCCAAGCCGAAATCCACCCAAGTGCCATCACGATAGGAAAGGACACTGCGTCGTCACCGGTCACCATGCCATCCCGGTCCCTGTTATTTTTTTTTCTCTTCAGGGCTGACTGGTAATTCAATATGTAAACGATATCGCTTCCAAATCCGATGTTATGGTGAACCCTTTGGAAAGTTTACTACCCGTTATTGTACACCTATGTGTATGTATACTTTTTCTCGGCAGCACACCGTCACTTCCTGTCCCTTCCGAGTTGTTGCTATCGTGAAATGTGATTTAAACACGAAACGCCGACGCCAGTAAAAGTTGTAATGGGTTGGGTTCTTGACTTCTTGCCACCCTTTCCTTAGATTGATAATAGATGTGCTAGCTATGTTTGTGAGGAGGACGAAGCAATGACCTATCGGATGTCCTCGACTACTATGACAACGATGGTAAAGTACAGGTGTTCATAATCACATCCCGTCTCGCGTCCTTCGTCATTGTTCTGGGGCCGCCCAGACAGCAGTGGTGGGAGAAGAGGCAGAGCAAGTGTTTTGGGATCTTGAACTGTTTTCGGTCAACAATGGCTGCCGGAGAAGATGGAAATGGATACGGTCGGTTGTCCTGGACAGTCCATTTGAGTTCATGTTACTCGAATGGGTGCGATGGGGTTAATAATATATGGAACGATGACCAGATGCTTTTCTCCGGAACGATTGTTTCGGGGAGGATGATTTGGTCCTTTGTATTTTAATCTTCACAAGTGTTGTCATGCTTGGCTGACCAATATTTGATGCTGACAACCGCTTGACTTTTCCACTTGTGGGAAATTGGCTTACCGGTCCTAAACCAATTAAGCCATAAGCCATGGTTAACTATCGAATTTAAAGTGAAGCTGGGCCAATAACGAGGGCATTTTTAAAAAGCATAAATGTAGTATTCGTTCAAGGCACGTCAGCTGGATAATAATCCACATGTAGGATACCTTCTTAAAGCAATACAACTAACAGCTATTTTATTTTAGCTGGCAATCATGACAACGGCGTTTAAAATGTAATTTCAACCAGCGAACGTTATTACCACCATTCCACATGAACGTAAGTGATTTTTCACGAAGCCCAAAAGCTGTTCCCGTTTTTCAAGAGCCCACATTACATCGGAATATTGCTACTCATCCTTTCCGTATGCTACTCGACAGAAAATATGATTATGCGAAAGAGGGAATTGGCGAAGAGAACAAGCATTAAAGCATGCCAGCATCGAAAGCTACGGCCGGGACCGGGAGTGCTATTTACCATAAATTCAACACATCATTGCCGTGTTCGTGCGTGTATGTTGCCTAACGATAGGCGCATGGTGGGGAATTAAAAAGTCGTTGCTTTCATTTCGACAATGCTTCCATATCATGGCTTTTAATGCCTTTGCCTGGTTAATGATCACGTTTCGAAACTTGTGGGTGTCCATTGGGTAGAGTTACATGTCGGGGCTATTCTTATTATTTCAGATGCATTCCAATTGAGACCTATAATCGTAAATTGTTCTGGATGAAACGTGTACACTTTTACATCTATAAATGACGATGTACTTTTTGGGGCCGTTTCCTGCCCAGCAAATAAAGAATCTCTTAGCCAGTTATAGCCGTCTCTTACATTCACCCAACTTTGAATGGAACAGCAGAGCTTAAGCTTGAGTTTGAGCTTAGAAAGCCGTGCATTTCCTAGTTGCTACTCCGTGATTGCCAAGAACCGGCAAAATTGCTTATAGTTCCATAATGGGGCTTGAGATGAGCTTTCCATTCTCCATGTACATATTCCGATGGTTTGTATGGTCAATCGGGAAGAGGAAGGATGATTACTTCTACATCCGTTGTTAAAAATGATTCTGTAAATTACGTTCCGAAATGTTTTATGATTTCCAGTTAGTTTTTTGGAAAAGACTAATTGTTTTGAATTTCTTCGACATCAATCGTTCTATTTCCAGCTTCACATATGAAATTTTGAAGTTTCATAATATCCACACTACTAGTATAAAGTACCGCCCGGATCACGTTCTTTCTTCTATCAACGAAACGTCAAAAGTTGGAGCACGAATTTCTGCGATATAAAGCAGCTCGCATGAAGTAAATTTCAGAGCCCGTAGTATTGTTTCGTCACTTTTTCTCATATGTATATTTTCCGCTCCTGGAAACTTCTAAAGTTTCCAAGCTGCAAAGAGCACACGTGCCCAACTGCACCAGTGAACTTGAAAAGTTGAAAAAGTTGAAGTGGAACCGTGTACAGAACATGAAATAGTGAAATAGCAGTTTAGTTTTGAAGTATTCTCCCAGTGCGAATGCTCAACAGTCTATTCTTCAATCAAATAACAGGGGCAGCTAGTGAGGGCTCCATAACAATCCGATTTATTTGACATCAAAAGCCAACTTGCATCCTATCTATAAAATGTTCCATCATTTGAAGCTGAGTTTGCTCGAATACAAACTCTCAATAACCACCAATAGCACAGCTAACCACTCTAGTGCCATCCAACTTCAACAACAACAACATCTCTCATATGAACCATTACAACTACTCTTCAAAGTGACTTTCCATGAATGCCATTGAGGGTTTAGAGTACCGAACACGGTGGTACCCTATCTCCTTCCCCCGTCCAAAAAGTTTAGTTCCGGGAAAAAGTGATTACATTTCCAGCTGCCATATCGGTTCCGGGCTTCTTCCTGGGGATTCGAAAAGTGGCAAAACTTCATCATGCCCAGGAAGATGGATCCCGTTTCGGATCCACCTGCTTCGCTGAGCGCACCAGCAGTGGGAATTGGGGGTGGGAAAGCTCACGTGTGCACCAAGTACGAGTACTTACTCGCCTTCTTATTCAAATGTTCGGAGGGGATTGAAGTGGAAAAAACTCATTTTCCCATCATTGCAATGCAGTGTGCAAGGGCATAGTATCATAGAAGAAGGGGGAGAAGGAGGAGGAGTGCGAGCAGGAATGATATTGTGCATTTTATTGCGCATTTTAGGGGGATGGAATTTCTTGCACATACACATGAGTTCAAGTAGATTCCGTTTGTTGTAACACTTTGGGCGTTTGAAGAATTTCAAGTGGATTCTATCCATTCGTTTTTTTTTGTGTGGGTCCAGTGCTTGGAGCTGGTGTAGAGAACCTTGGAATGACGGTCATATTTGCTCTTTGACGAATGTGCGATATTGGAAACGAGTTTTGTGTGTTATGGAAACTATATAAACTAGGTGGTAGCGGTTTGCGTTTGAATGAGTTGGCTTGATTTTTTGCAATCAAATCAAGATCGTGCAAAGAAGCAAGTAACGTTTGAATAATCCACAGAAACAGATTTGCATTGGTTCATTTTTGCTTGTTTCGATCATTCAGTAGTTCATCTGAAAACTATTTACTGATGAGAAGGTTATTGAGATAGATTAACACTTCGTCAGCTCTCACAATCTCGGACAAAACATCGTTAATCCACACAATGCTGCTGTTGTATAAAATTCATGAGGCCTCCATCTGATTACCAACGATTTTCCTGAGGAATAGGAGATTTCCTTGATTTGTTTTCTGTCGATCTTGTTTTTCGTACTGAGTACCAATGCTACCAACGCCAGGGACCCTACCTATTTTTATTTATTTATTTATTGATCATTCGGTTAATCGGAGACTACATTGTTACTTATCTTATTATCTAGTGATTCGCAGAGTTTTGAAATATTTTCGCAAGTTTGCCTTTGACATATTTAGGTCAATCATTTTGCAATATTTGTTATAGGCAGACATTATCTGATTTAGCGGTTCAAATTTAGCATTATTAGTACAATGGTGATCTACTGTGAACAATTTTCGGTTATGTAATTGTCGAGAGCGTGCGTAAAAATTTAATCTAGACAGCAAATATGTGCTGTGAAACAATATTGTTCACAATAGAAACCACAGCATGTTCGCGACGCTCTCTCAGTGTTTTAGCATCAATTAATAAACAACGCGCTCCATACGACGGGAGAGGGAATACTGTCCATCCTAATTTGCGTAAAGCATATATCAAAAATTGTTTCTGGATTAACTCTATTCGTTCTTCTGTAAGGAGGATCCTGGTAGGGCCTCCAAAAATTCTGACTTATGCGCCAGACGACGAGAGTCGTCTGTCAGAACTCAGATCGGTTTGCCCTGCTAGCTGTTTGTCCAACCCTACAGCAGAATCCACCTCCAAGGATGTGCTAAACCTTCAAACAACTTCCCAATATCCTTTCCAATAAATTATTCCCAAATTCGGTTTGATTAGCGTAATAAGTTCAACTTTAATTCACTAATTTGAAACTAAAAGCATAGTCCTGATGAATGTGGGCGTCGAGTATTAGTACAAGACACTGAAGAAGTCTGCACATTGTAGACGAAATACGCGTATCTGTCAAGGATAAGCAAATAAAGTAGTGGAATTAAATGGAAAATACTATTCCTTCTCTCTCTCATTATATGAAAAGCATAGTGTTTATTGAGACAAAAACAATAAAATGTTATTTTTTGTACTTCCATTCATGCAATATGTTTATCTCCAAAGTCTATTTGTTAAGATTGATATCTGTATTGTAACTATTAAAACATTTCCCTCACCCTACCTTCTCCTAACTGTGACGTCATTCCATGTATCTGGTCCCTAGACGTGAGTCAACCTGGGATTAAATCCCCTCTCCCTTTTCTTCCCCTACTACTATAAACTGTCTTCCCTACTGGAGGTGGAATGTGTTGGTGTGGGTACTAAAGAAATGGTTCAGGTACTTACAGCGTCCGTCGATCGTTGGATTACCTTTCACCAGCCACGGAGTGGGTTGGTGGTGGACGCCGTCGTCGCTCGTCGATCACGGGTGCTCGACTATCGCCACGTGTGTCCGGACGTTGTGACCGGTCTGTTTGTCGAAACTGCCGACGGGTCGTCGCATGAGGATGCGAGCCGGTGGATTACCGACTTCGATGACCGGGCGGTGATTGCGAAAGGGCGACTTGGACGCCAAGACAGCGTTCTATAACACCAGGAAGGGGACTCCCGGCTTCCTTAGGGCGATACGGATTTGAAATCGATGAACAAATGATGTGTAAGCAAGTTGCATTTGTGGCATTTCTGCAGAACCTGCTGAATCGCGAATTTAAACCCATGAATCCCTGCTGGTATTGCCCAAGAAATCTCTTGCAAATGGTGACAGGCGGCGTATAATTTGGGAGAGTACCTTGTAAGCGGCGCTCAGCAGTGTGATCGCGCGGTAGTTGCAGCAATCCAACTTGTCCCCCTTTTTGTAGATTGGGCATACAACACCTTGCTTCACTCCTCCGGTAATATTCCCTCCTCCCAAATCTTGGCAATTACCCAGTGTAGCGCTCTAGCCAGTGCTTAACCACCGTATTTTAATAGCTCACTTGGTTGTTGATCTACACCAGTTGCTTTGTTGTTCACCAGTCGACCGATCTCCTCCTGAACTTCTTGAAGATCAGGGGCCAGTAGCCTGTCGTCTTCTGCACGTGCTCCAATGTCTGTTGCCGTACCACCTTCGTTTTCTGCTGCATCCCCGTTGAGGTGCTCGTCATAGTACTGCTTCCACCTCTCAATTCTATGGAGTGACCATTTTACGGATGTTGTTGATCTTCCGGACGACGGTCCCATGGTTATCTATCATGTTTAAGTCACGATCACAAATTCATTCTTATATCACAGTTCCTAATGGTTTTGGAAAAAAAAAAACTGCGGAGCTCTAGGATCACTTTCATTGATTAACCTCTTTTATGGATGTTCTGGACTTGCCAGAGGATGGCCCCATGGCCATTTGGGTCCATGTTTATGTCATGACCCCAAAATATTTCTTATATCGCAGTTCCACATGCTTTCGAAACTAGGATCAGTTTCGAGGACTGACCATTTTTAAAGATGTTCTAGATCTGGCGGAGGACGGTCCCATGGCCTTCTGGGTACATGTTTATGTCACGACTGCAAATTTATTTATTTATGACAGTTCCAAGTGTTTTCGAAAAAAAAAGTGCAGCTCTAGGATCAGTTCCATACATTGACCACTTTTACGGATTTTTCGGATCTTCCGCAGGACGTTCCGATGGCCATCTGGGTCCATGTTTATGTCACGATCCCAAAATCATTCTAATATCACAGTTCCTAAAGTTTTCAAGAAAACCACGGAGCTCTAGGATCAGTTTCGTTAATTTTCCACTTTCACGGATGTTCCGGATCTTTCGGAGAACGGTCCCATGGACATCCAGGTTCATGTTTATGTCACAAGCCTAAATTATTTCTATCATCACAGATCTTAATGTTTTCAAGAAAACCACAGAGCTCTAGGATCAAGTTCGTGGATTTACCACTTTTACGGATGTTCCGGATCTTCCGCTGGACGGTCCGATGGCCATCTTGGTCCATGACCCAAATTCATTATTATATCACAGATCCTAATGTTAAAAAAAAAAACGCGTAGCTCTAGGATCAGTTTCATGGATTGATCACTTTTACGGATGTTCCGGATCTTCCGGAGGACGGTCCTATGGACATCCAGGTTCATGTTTATGTCACAAGCCCAAATTCTTTCTACCATCACAGCTTCTAAAGTTTTCAAGAAAACCACGGAGCTCTAGGATCAGGATCGTGGATTTACCACTTTTACGGATGTTCCGGATCATCCGCTGGACGGTCCAACGGCCATCTTGGTCCATGACCCAAATTTATTCTTATATCACAGATCCTAATGTTAAAAAAAAAAACGCGTAGCTCTAGGATCAGTTTCATGGATTGATCACTTTTACGGATGTTCCGGATCATCCGGAGGACGGTCTTATGAACATCCAGGTTCATGTTTATGTCACAAGCCCAATTTTTTTTCTATCATCACAGTTCCTAATGTCTATAAAAAAAAAACGCGGAGCTCTAGAATCAGGATCGTGGATTTACTACTTTCACGGATGTTCCGGATCTTCCGGAGGACGGTCCCATGGACATCCAGGTTCATGTTTATGTCACAAGCCTAAATTCTTTCTATCATCACAGATCTTAATGTTTTCAAGAAAACCACGGAGCTCTAGGATCAGGTTCGTGGATTTACCACTTTTACGGATGTTCCGGATCTTCCGCTGGACGGTCCGATGGCCATCTTGGTCCATGACCCAAATTCATTTTTATATCACAAATCCTAATGTAAAAAAAACACGGAGCTCTAGGATCAGTTTCATGGATGGTCCACTTTTACGGATGTTCCGGATCTTCCGGAGGACGGTCCTATGGACATCCAGGTTCATGTTTATGTCACAAGCCCAAATTCTTTCTACCATCACAGCTTCTAAAGTTTTCAAGAAAACCACGGAGCTCTAGGATCAGGTTCGTGGATTTACCACTTTTACGGATGTTCCGGATCTTCCGCTGGACGGTCCGATGGCCATCTTGGTCCATGACCCAAATTCATTCTTATATCACAGATCCTAATGTTAAAAAAAACACGGAGCTCTAGGATCAGTTTTATGGATTGTCCACTTTTACGGATGTTCCGGATCTTCTGGAGGACGGTCCCATGGCCATCCAGGTACATGTTTATGTCACGACCCCAAATATTTGTTTATATCACAGTTCCTAATGTTTTCAAAAAAACCGCAGAGCTCTAGGATCAGGATCATGGATTGACCATGTTTACGGAAGTTCCTGATTTTTCGAGAACCGTTCCGTTGTCTCCAGGATCCATATATAGGAACCATGACTGTATTCTGGCTAATTGTGAACATTTGTGCCCATTAATCTAAATTACAGATCTTGCGCCACTTGCAAAACCCTACAAACACACCTTTCAAAAAAACGTGTAACAACTCTTTTCGCTTTTTAAAAAAGTAGACGACTCTATTTTCAAGTTTTTTGCAATCAAAATCATCTAGAAACCCTACGAATTCTAAAGGTACCGCAATTTTTGAAATTCATTAAGAAATGGCTAAGTTGTGCCATTGCAAACTTGCCGTTACACGTTTTTCGGAGGCATCGTATTCGGAGTGTTAAATGACATGCTACTCCCCTTAATACCATCCTTGCCTACTGATTCGAGCACTTTGGTTGCCTATTTCTAAGGCGCAAATTAATTCCACAAATAGGGTTCTTAATGAAACATGGACTGTCACTTCATGTAATTTCATGTAAGGTGACCAAACAATACTACAATATTTCTCACGTATGTAACATAAAGCGATTTAATCGTATAAGGATCATTAAAATGGACACCAAAGCGCTTTATAAAACTTAGCATATTGTCTGCTCTATGTATAATACTATTGTAATGGTCCACATTTTAATTTAGAATCAAGAATAACTCCTAAACCTCTTGTTTTGTCACATCTCTGAACGTATTGGTTTCCTAATATAATAAGAGTATCTGGTTCAGATAATTTTCTATTATACGTTATGAGATTACTTTTTTTAACGATCAATTCAAACAAAATTTTGCAGCACCATGAACGGAAAATATGAATTTCACTCTGAAACACATTCAAACCATTTTCGTTTTGACGTAGGACTACTTCTTTCATTTCTATACTGGGGGTACACTTTGTGAAAACCAAAAATGGAACATGAAACAAAATATGATAGATTTTGAACATTAATAACTCAGCTGCTCCTGGACCAATTTCAATAATTTTAACACGAATCAATCAGAAATATTTCAATGCTTCCGATTAATGATTTTTTAACGAGAAGCTATTGATAAAGTGGTAATGTCAAGCATTGTTCAATGTACAAATAACAAGAGATAATTTAATCACTGTTAAACGTTCTTCGCAAACCCAGCCCTCATAATCGAGTACCACTTGGTTGCACATCATTCTGCTTTAACCTGAAAAGATATAAAACAGCGCTGCTGTATGGCAACAGCTCATCATCATCATCATTCTCTGCTTGATCGTCAAGCAGTTCCTTTCGGTGTTAGCTCGCTCTCTCGAGTTGTTTGAAAAGTTCGTGGCGATAGTGTTCGCGCTCTCTCTTTCGCGGTTTGTCGTGCGTGTGTGTGTGCCCCGAAATGGGGAAGCATCGGTCGCGAAGCCCGGTGAAGGTCCAGAAGCCCGGTGAAGGTCCAGAACCCCGGTGAAGGAAGCTCCGGTGTGCCTACCTCGAACAGGTTTGCTGTTCTCCCTATGGATGGGAATTTTCAACCAGCTGTGACGGAAAAACGCAGCAAGAAGAGGAAGAAGAATCGGGACCAGTCCGATGTCACTGCGACGAACGCCAGCGACATCGGTGATTTCGGCGACGCCATCGGCAACGAAAATTCTGCCGGCCCGAGTGCGGCAAAAGTAAAGCTACCTCCATTGGTAGTGAAAAATGCCCATCTTAATGAGCTCATCGCAGATCTAGCGACGCTGGGCGTTAAAGCCGAATACAAGTTGGGCAGAGTCGGCACCAAGGTGGTGCTCCGTACCAAGGCGGAGTATGACTTGGTCGTCGCCCACCTGAGGACTTCCAAGGTGGAATTCTTCACCCACGACATTCCCAGTGAGAAGCCATTCAAGGCCGTCATTAGGGGCCTACCAAACTTCGACCCGAAGTTTATCGAAGCTGAAATCAGAGACTGGTACAAGCTGGCCCCAAGTGCCGTCTATCGGATGATAAAGAAGGACGAAAATGTGAAGGCGTACCCGGATAGTCTCTTCCTGGTACACTTCCAGAAGGGAACGGTGACGCTCAACGCACTGAAAGCCATCCGGTCCATTAATTCCATCATCGTCCGCTGGGAGCCATACCGTGGCGGCCATCGTGATGTCACTCAGTGCCAACGGTGTCTGAACTTCGGACACGGCACCCGCAACTGCAACATTAAGCCACGCTGTGGCAATTGCGCTCAAGACCACGCTACTTCCGACTGCCCTGCGGATGGAGCGGTGGCATTAAAATGCGCCAACTGTGGTGGTACTCACCAAGGATCCAGCAAGCAGTGCCCTAAACGCGAGGATTTCAAGCGCATCTGAAATCAGGCATCCACCAACAAGCAACCAGCACGAAGGAAGGATAAGGCCCCGGCTTTCAGGGCGGAGGACTTTCCGCCTCTTCATAGACAAGCGAATCGAAGGGTGCGATCCGGCCCCCCCTCAATAAACGCCTGGATCTTCTGCTGGACAAAGCTCTCCATCCCCCCCGGATTCTGAAGACAACCAACAGCTCAACCAAATAATCCCGATCTGTTCTCAGCGGATGAATTGATGGAGATTTTCATCAACATGACCGGTGCTCTTCGTAAGCGCCGCAATAAACCCGAATAGATCCAAGTGCTCGGTAAGTTCATCATCCAGTATGGTGTCTAAACCGCTAACCATCGCTACCTGGAACGCTTGCTCTGTAAGAGCAAAAAAGATTGAGCTTGCCGACTTCCTTCGCAAGCACAGCATCGACGTGGGCGTTCTAACCGAGACCCACCTAAAGTCCGGCGACAGCTTCTGGTTGCCTGACCACAACATTATCCGGCTTGATCGCACCAGCTCCAGGGGGGGGTGGTGTAGCGGTCATCGTCAGAAAGGGAATCAAGTTCTGCAAACTGCCCCACGTCCGCACTTCTATCATCGAGGCCGTTAGTGTGGAGGTGGAATCACCAACTGGAAACGTCCGGTTTATCGCTGTTTACTCCCCACGCCAGTGCACCGCCAACAATGGACTAGGAACTCAATTCAAGGACGACCTGACCGCCATCACCCGTACTAGCTCCCGATTCATCGTTGGGGGCGACCTGAATGCCCGCCATGAAGCTTGGCGGAACTACCAGCGGAACCGGAATGGATGTCAATTGTTCGACCACGCACAACATGGACTGTACACTGTGCAGTTTCCGGACGAACCAACTTTTATCTCTCCGGCGGGAAATCCGTCCACCCTGGACTTTTTCCTGTCAAACATCGTACTATCCAAGCCGGAGGCGCACAACGATCTCAGCTCCGACCACCAACCGGTGGTGACTGAAGTCGGTGTCAACATGGTTCCTGCTAGAAGATGCCTGCGCAAAGACTACCACCATGTCAACTGGGTGCAGTACGGACGAATGGTGGACAGCAACATCGATGAAAATCCACTGCTCGACACCGTAGATGACATCGACCGAGCGTTGGAAGAACTCCAACAGGCCATATCCGAGGCTGACGAGACATGCGTTCGACAAGTTCCTGTGAGGGGTAAGTTTGTTGCTATTGATTCCCACACCCAATTACTGATTCGGTTGAGAAATGTTCGTAGACGCCAGTTTCAGAGGACTGGAGATCTGGGCAAACAACGTGAAATGGCCGATCTGAACAGGCAGATTGTCCAGAATCTGGACGACCGCTCCCGACCATTCTGGAAGGTAGCCAAGGTCCTGAAAACTCATCCCAAACCCATTCCACCTCTCAAAGTCGAAAATGATGACGATCGGCTTTTAATCACCCCACAGGAGAAAGCAAATGCGATTGTGCAATTTTCAATAGTGACATTTTGATAAATGATAAAGTCTTAAATTTTCCAGATGCGTCGAAATATTTCTGATCGATTGGTGATAAAATTAATGAAATTGCTTTAGGGGCAGCTGAGTTATTAACGTTCAAAATCTTTCATAACTTTGTTACATGTTCCATTTTCGGTTTTCACAAAGTGTACCCCCATATAGAAATCATAGACGTAGTCCTACGTTAAAAAACTGTGGAGCTCTAGGATCAGTTTACGGATGTTCAGGATCTTTCAGAGGACGGTCCCATAGTCATCTGGATCCATTTTTAAGTCACGACCTGAAATTCTTTCTTATTTCACTGGTCAAAGTGTTTAAAAATTAACTGCAGAGCTCTAAGGTCAGCTTCACAGATTTACCAATTTAATGTTGTTCCGGATCTTTTGGAAGTCCCATGGCCATCCGGGTTCATGTTTATGTCACGACCCTAAATTCTATCTTATATCACTGTTCCAAGAGTTTTCGCACAAATGCGTTTTTTTTCCCACGGATTCATGGATGAACTACTTTTTGGATCTTCCGGATTTTGCGTCCAAAGGCCATCCAAGTCCATGTTTATGTCACGACCCCAAATTCATTCTTTTTTTTTTTTTTTTACTTTATTAGAGAGATTTTTAGCCGTTGGCTAGTTCATCTCTAGCAGCCCCCAAATTCATTCGTATATCTCAGCTCGAAACGTTTTCGAAAAAAAAAGCCACAGAGCTCTAGAATCAACATCATGGCTGGACCACTTTTATGGATCTTCCGGAGAACGGTCACCGATGGTCATTCAGGTCCATGCTTATGTTACGACCCCAAATTATTTCTTATAACACAGTTCCACGTGTTTTGAAAAAAAAAAAACCCGTGGAACTCTCGGATCAGTTTTATGGATTGACCATTTTACGGATGTTTCAGATCTTCCAGACGACGGTTCCATGGCCACCCAGTCCATGATTATGTCATGACCCAAAATTTTTTCTAATAACACAGTTCCAAATTCTTTCGAAAAAAAAAACCGTGGAGCTCTATGATCAGTTTTGTGGATTGACCATTTTAAAGGGTGTTCCAGATCTTCCGGAGGTCCGATGGCCTTCTAGGTACATGTTTATGTTATCGGAAGCTTTGGCACAGCCCGAGTCCCATAGCCTGAGAGGGGCTATAGGACTTAAGCCTCCTCCAGAAATTATTTTAATGTAATGTGAAATATAAAAAACCTTACACAGGTAATGGATATCTATTAGGGCCTGTTCATTAACTACGTAGACAGTTTTTGGGATTCTTGACCCCCCCTTCCCCCTGCGTAGAAAATTTTCCATACAAATTTTTTTAAACCACCAGCTACCTACAGTATCGGTGTTTTAGAAGATCTGATGGTACTCTCGATAATAGTACGTTCAGACTGCAGAGTTATAACATGTTATAGCGCTATCTTGATGGTGGTTTCTGTGTTGCAATTATTTGGCAACCGTTATAACATGTTATAACTCTGCAGTCTGGCTAGCGTTCAAGACAACACTCATTCTCTTCTCGATCCCAATTCGATGATTTGAAGGGGAATATTTCGGTTCACAATAATCGATCGATCATAATTTAGAGTAGGATGAGAGTTTATTTTAGTAGGCCGATACTTCAGTGCCAGGCACGTAGCCCTTTATGGCTGTGGGGCTGGCACTGAAGTATCGGCCTACTAAAATAAACTCTCATCCTACTCTAAATTATGATCGATCGATTATCATGAACCGAAATATTCCCATTCAAATCATCGAATTGGGATCGAGAAGAGAATGAGTGTTGTCTTAAACGCTATCCAGACCGGAGAGTTATAATATGTTATAACGGTTGTCAAATAATTGCAACACAGAAAATAGCAAATTCACGACGCTCTTTTAATGTTTGGATATTTATGAGCATACACCGAGCTGTGTAAGATGGCAGAGGAAATACAGTCCAACCTAACTTGCGGAGTGCATACAATAGAAACTGCTTTTGAACGGACTCTATTCTTTCTTCGTGTTTTATTGAAAAAGGAGACCAAACTATGCTGCAATATTCTAATATCGATCTTACATAAGCAATGTACAATGTTTTTATCGTATACGGATCGTGAAAGTTGTAGCAGAAACGTTTTATGAAACCAAGCATGTTGTTAGCTCTGTTAATAATTGTGTTATAATGATCGGTGAAAGTAAGTTTTGAGTCCAAAATAACACCTAGATCCCTGGCTATATCACACTTTTCTACGATATGGTTTCCTAAAGTGATTGTTACCAGGCATGGAAAATCATTCGCATTCATTTCGTGCATTCATTTACATTCATTTGCCTCTAACTTTTTTCTTCAACAGCATTCCGCAAAATGTTGTATAGAGCTTTTATAGGTTTTGTTATTAACTACAATTTTCGTTAACAACTCAAATCCGTATCTCTTATGCATGACGAACCAGAGTGAACAGAAGCCACTACTGTTTTTCAGTGAATGCATTTTACATTCACTGAAAAACAGTAACAAGTTCTGCCCGCTCTAGTTTGTGATGCATAAGAGATACAGATTTGAGTTATGAGCAAAAGTTGTAGCTAATAACAAAACCTATAAAAGCTTTGTACATCATTTTGCTGAATGCTGTTGATGAAAAAAGTAAGAGGCAATTGAATGTAAATGAATGTATGAAATGAATGCAAATGATTTTCCATGCCTGATTGTTACATCGGATAGGGTTCGTTTTCTACTAATGATAATTGAGTTACATTTTTTTATATTTAATTGTAGCAGGCTTTTTAGACACCAAGTATGGAATATCTGTAGTTCCTCTTTGAATATGATGATGTCTTTGGCATCTTTTATTTCCAAAAAAAGTTTAATGTCGTCAGCATAGATTAAAACTTTCAATTTCTTAATAATGAAAGATATATCATTGACGAACAGAATAAATAAAAGCGGTCCTAAATGGGAGCCTTGAGGAACTCCTGAAGTGACATCAACGGGATTTGATATCTTTCCTTTGTATTTTACTATTTGATGACGGTCAGTTAAATATGATTCAAGCCACTTGAGGAGTGCGTAATGAATTCCCATTTTTTGAAGTTTAAAAAGAAGCATGGGTATGTCAATTTGATCAAACGCTTTGCTGAAATCTGTATACAACACTTCTACATGATTTCCGTTATCCATTGCATTCAAGGAATAATTAACTAATTCGAGCAAATTCGTAGTTGTTGAACGGCCTTTAAAGAAGCCATGTTGCATAGTAGTTATTCTGTTTTACCTTTGTTACTAGCGTAACATAGGTATTAGAACCGACTGCGCCCGATAGCCATCCACACAAGCTATCTCACCTGTATAAAACATTCCCAATCTATAAAGCCCAATCGATTCCCAATTTAATCTAGGCAAGCTTTTTTCGAGATGGCTTATTCGATCAATATGGTTGATCCGTGCATGTCGGTTAACCCCTGTTTTTTTTTGAGTCAGAAGAAAGCTTTATGATTAGTTTGGGCGTTATGATCAGAAGAAGAAATCGGACGCAAAATCGTGGAATGTAGGGGAGAATAGCCCATAATGCACCCCTGGGTTAAAATGGCCCCGTGCAGTTTTTCGTTGCTTATCCATTACTAATTTTGGAAATATCATGTGCCAGAATGTTAGTTCAAGCACTGAACTAGCAATGCTGATTTTTAAATTCACGAATTGACAATGGGAAAGCTATGTAAAACAGCGCAGGGGCATTTTACCCCAGGGGTGCGATTTGAACCATCCTACCCTACGTATTCCAATAGACCATTTCGATGCTTAATCGTCTTTCTCTATCTATCACACATGTATGAATCGACGGTGTATTTTCCCACTAATGTGTTTCCCTCTTGCTCGCACTCGTTGGATTTAAATTGTACAGTAGTGTCCGCCGATTAGACGTCGAGAAGCTCTATAAGACCAGTCAGATGTTGTCCCTTCAAATTTGTGCACGACCGATGAGATCAACCTAAATAAAAACCCCAATAATCTGCTGGAAAATGAGGAAAATTTACGAAAATTTTACACAGTCTAGTAGTAGTACCAATAGATCGAGAAAATCCAATCTTTAGTGTTATCATTTTCTGGTATTCTGGAAAAAAAAACTTTTTGTGATCTATGAGTAAAGTAAAATCAAATTTGTGCAGCGAGTTTTTCCTGGGGGGTAACTGGCGCTTTAAACCTTGGTCTATACATCACACTCATTTTTAAAAATCGCTATTGGAACTGCTACATCGTGAAACAAAATTGGAAACTCTGACCGATCAGTCCCGTTTCGACCGTCACCAGCTGACTCGAGTGACAAACATTCTGAGACGGAACAAGTCTGTTTCAAAAACATCTGCCATGGCGTTGTTGGACGTTGAAGAAGCGTTCGACAATGTCTGGCATGATGGCCTGGTGTTCAAATTGCAGCAGTACGGTCTTCAAATCTTCCTAGTGAAGATAATAAACAACTATCTATCGGACAGGAAATTCCAAGTCTCACTGAATAGCATCACATCGGATGCTTTCAACATCGGTGCCGGAGTTCCACAAGGAAGCATCCTTGGCCCCATTCTATTCAACCTGTTCACCTCCAATATGCCGGCTCTCCCTGATGGTGGATCGTTGTCTCTGTTCGCAGATGACACATCCATCGTCTACAAGGGTAGGGTCATCGGAGCTCTGACTGCCAAACTTCAGAGAGGCCTGGACGTCATGTCTAAATATTTCAACAGCTGGAAGATCCGTATCAACGCGGCAAAGACCCAGGTCATCATCTTTCCACACTCAAAATCTCCCAGGATTGTTACGTCTGAAAATAATAAGATCTGCTTAAACGGCTCAGTGGTGGAATGGTCCAAAGAGGTCGTGTACCTCGGGCTAACATTAGACAACAAGCTTCTTTTCAGGGAGTACGTTGACAAAACCAAAACCAAGTGCAACATCTTGATAATATTACTGTATCCACTCATCAACAGGAGGTCTACCCTGTCCCTGAAAAATAAGCTTGCTGTCTACAAACAAATCATGCTTCCCGTAATAGAATACGGGATGCCAATCTGGGAGAGTTGCGCAAAAATTCACCATCTTAAACTTCAAAGGATCCAGAACAAGATCCTGAGAATGATCCTCAACAGTCCACCGCGGATTAGAAACTCTGAGGTCACCGCCTGGCTGGTCTTCAGACACTGGAGTTACGGAGAGCTGCCTCCATCGCAAGGTTCAGAGATTGCTGTAGGCGATCCGACCAACAGATCGTCAGGGATCTGGCACGTTAGGTTAAATTAGGTTAACTAGGTAGAATAACAAGTTAACACATTCAAACAACATACTTCACAAGAAGAAAATTGAAAAACATTACACAGTAAAACACAACATGTACAACACAAAATCAAAAAGTTCACCAAAGATGAAGAGCCCTTCCGGCTAACCTCTTGCCCTGTATGAGCAATTGTAAACCACATAACAAATCAAAAATAAAGAAGAATTTTACTACTACTACGATCAATCCCGTTAGCGTAGCTGTTGGAGGTGCCGCAGGCTATGGTGCAACATGTTTTCGAATTTTATTCTGTATTCTTGCGGAACATTTGAAAAGGGCCTATCCTCGGCCTCTCTCTCTTTGATTTACCACGGCAACATAAACGAATTTCTCACTAAGCTCACAGGACAGTTCAACATAAGATGATGTTAGCTGTATAGTCGCTATATGCCTGGCGGAGGGAATCTCGGGAACCAATTGAGCTGTTAAATAGTCGTTTGACCAATTAAGCTGTCAATTCACGACCAACAACAGAAAAGGGCACATCAGCTTTTACGAACAAAACTTCCGGAAGCCGTTTTCTCGTGACTTAAGCCTCGCCTACGCAAACTAACTCAAATTTCCCCTATCCGATGATGAAAGCATAATCAATGTTTTGTTTATAAAACTTGTTAGTACCATTTCAATTGTTGGTCTACAATATATTGAATTGGTTCCGCTCTTTGATAGATCGAAATTCTATCCGCCAGACTATAAATATAGCGACTATAGTTAGCTTGCGCCTGAATCAACACACTGAATGGGAAATTCATTTGCAGTCGGGTTATTCGCGAAAGAGAAAATCAATGAAGAGAATCGGGCTGATTGATTATTTAACTTTATTGGTTCGTCAAATATTGTTGTAATATAATAAGATTGTATATAATAAGATTGTGCTTAAAGTATGTAGAGCACAATAAAGCAGATAAAGTAAAAAGTCATTAGGCTATGATTTATGTTTTGGACTCCAATTCAAACTAGCAATTGCTGTTTTGTTTGCAGCAATTGAGCAGTGCAGAAACTGAGACCAATAAAAAATAGCCATTAGGGCTCGTACATATATCTATGGATAATATCAAAAACGAGATTATACTGGGTAACAAAGGTTCTATACACCTGCCCGGTGGATCAATTTGGGTATTTACAGTCGATTTTGGAAATTTGAGAGTCCCTGCAATCAATCCTCCTGAGCACGTTGGATTTTGCACGTGAGTGTGCAGAATTTTTGTTCACGTCTGTCACGCCTTATCTTCGATAACTTTTGAACAAGTATCCTGATGAAATTTTCATTACAAAATAAACAATCCTTCCGGATCAAAACGTTGTCAATAGTCAACTCGTTAATCTGCACCAACTTGCCTACACTGAAAATGTACTTTCGTTATTTCTCTGAAAACCGTTTCGTAAAAATGAATGTCGTACATAGGGACATGTTGGCCTATGGATCTAAGATTGGGCCCATCGCTAAAAATCTGCTATTTATCAATTTTATCTACATAGATGAACGCGTTATTGGGACGTTACTAATGGGTATTTTTGGATGCTATTGAAAATTTAGTCGTTTGCTGAATTTATGTATGGGCCCAAATTAGGGACACTTAGGCCGACATCACCTACAACACATTTTTTATAAATGGTACGAAACATTCGTTTTTCCTGTCATCTGGCGCAATGTCAATATTACGCCTTATTCGTATAATATACAAATTCATCTTCGTACAATCAAACCAACAACTGCGCTTATTGTCTCCTAAAGTGCTGATTGTGTGTTTGGAGATGGTATACTTTTTTTTAAATATTGTCGGTTTGACCAATAAATGCAAGCTACCACAATAAATCAAATTACTGGTCGCGGTGGTTTTATGACAGAGAAAAAAAAAAATACGTGCAAGCAGCAGAAAAAGCAAACGAAATCGAATTACCGTTCCATGAGTGCTTCTTATTTGCCTTTAGCTTTACCATTTCTCGTAGCACAGATAGAGCGATGGATAAAGCATAGATCCCAAGGTTCATGATTCGAGTCCGGTCTTGAAGCCTATTTTTATTTTTTTGTCATGTTTATTCCATCCAATGATGAAGTTGTTTTTACCCATCCTCACACACCACATTTTTCGGTTTCCACAACCAACACTTGTGGTCCGCTGGTTGGGTGTAGCGATAGCGAGTGTGACAGTTCTAACGAAACTAGCTTCATACAATGTTCAAATCCATTTCGTTGCAGAAAACAACGAATAAATTCGTAAAACAAACGAGCGATTTCGTTGTATAAACGAAATTTTATTTTCCGTGTATGATCCGTTATATTTGAAACATGTATCCTGATGAATGTGGGCGTCTTAGTGGAATACCTGTATAAAGAGAAAGAAAGAAGGATTAGTAATTTACATTTAATTCCACTGCCTAATTTGCTTATCTTTGACAGATACTCGTATTCCGTCTACAATGTGCAGAATTCTTCAGTGTCTTGTACTAATACTCGACTTCGAGTCGAGTCGAGCCGAGTATTAGTACAAGACACTGAAGAAGTCTGCACATTGTAGACGAAATACGCGTATCAAGGATAAGCAAATAAGGTAGTGGAAAAAAATGGAAATTACTAATCCTTCTCTCTCTTGAAACATGTGTTATTTTGAAAAAAAAAAATCGATTCAAAAAGATCGATTAAATCGGTGAATCGATTATTATCAAAAAAATGAATCGATTCTTTTAGATCGACTATTGCCTCAAGATCGCCCAATGCTAATCCAAACCCCAAAACAGGAAATGAATTTCCTTTCGGTGATAGGGTAGAGAACTACTTTGGCCTAATCGCTAATTTTGGGCATATCGAGCAGAAAACATCACATAAATCGATGATTTCAGAGTTAACAATTCAATTATCCGACCGAATTAATTTTTATCTTCATTCGATAGACCGAAGTGAATTCATTGGCGTTTCAATGCGTTCGGCCGAGCTTAGAATCCGTAGGCCGAGTTTAGCGTCAAGAAGCAGTGTTAGACTTTTGAGTGAAAATTATTCTTGGTGGCTATTATGTTTATTGATATGACAACAACACAGGCGACAATGAGTCTACGAATAAACAAAAGCAAATGTTGACTTCGAAACTCAGCGGTTGCTTTGATCAAGAGAATGTTATCATGTCAAAATTCGAATTCATGGATGCAGTTGGTACATCTTTTAATGTTGCCTCGATTTTTTATCAACACTGATAAAGAGTAACACCGGAGATCCGAGTAGGCTCTACCCGCGAACGGTTGGTTTTGTTTTCGCTGGCGCTGATTTCATCTGTTTCCGCATACATATTTTTTAATTGTACCAAATCAAAAAATATTAGTTTTCGCGTATGGACAAGTGTAAATTAAGATCTATCACGTTTTAAGAAGTTTGTTTAGTGATATTGTAATTAACGTGAAAAATCTGGGACAAGAATTTGTTTCGAGTAGCTGTGTTGCTGTGGTGTCGCGTTGGTCGGTTTTTCTTTTCGCTTGCTTTTTGGTGCTTTGCCTCCCTCCCAAGAAGAGTTTTACCGTTTTTTTTTCTTTTTCTTGGTGCTGGCGTTTTGCCTTCCGGAGGATGCACGCAAATGAGGTGTCAGGCAAAAATTCGGTGCAAATGAAAAACTTCGCGTGTGATTCAAAATGTCGTGTTCGATTGTAAAAACAACGCGGAAGTTTTTTTCGATTACCGCGAGTGACCAAACCGGTGCTTTTTCGGAGGCAGAATTTGGTGAGATCCTTCTGATTTATAATCAATCATAAATGCATATTTCCATATATTACTAAATACGCGCCAGATTTCGAAACATCACATTTCGAAATCTGGAAGTGTGTTTGCAGTACCATTATTCATATGATAACGGTAGTGTTTACATGCGGGGCTTATTGTATGTGAAAGTAACCTCGGAATGGACGTGAATTACCAGGCATTCTGAAATGGGTTGCTGAATCTGCAGTAGAGCTATCGCTTTCTAACTCCCGGACTAAACTTGCTTATTATTACATCAAGGATTGTTGTAAGCAAATTTCTTCCATAATATCACTGCCGGCCAGTGGGGGTTAGATTGAACACACACACACACACACACACAAGAAGCAGTGTTAGACTTTTAACAATACCTTAACAATATGTTTCAATTTATCAAATCTTACGGTACGTACGGAAAGGTAAATAAATTTGATAGACTGACTAAGTACGGGTTGTGCTTAATAGACCGGGAATGGGGTAGTTAACCCTACCACGGAAATTATCATCATCGTGGTTTTTCAATAAGATTTCTTTGTTTTCGTCCATAAAACACGTAACGGACACTCGCAGATTACCGTAAACTACACCCAATTAATTCTTATACACATTAACATTTAAAAGATTGAAATTCGTGTATCCCAACTAACCACTTCCAACCTTTGGCTAGTGGGTACTGAAGTGTAGGTCCATTAAATAAACTCTCATCCTACTTTAAATTATGATCGATCGATTTTCATGACCAGAAATATTCCCCTTCAAATCATCGTATTGGAATCGAGAAGAGAATGAGTGTTGTCTTATCGAGAGTACCGTCCTTTATAAACAAATACCATAAACGAACAATAACCCAAATAGTCGAACTATTCCACAAATGGATTGGATGATACCCCAAACACGTCGTTAAGCAATACAACCATAACACATTTATTAGGGATCAGATCTTCTAAAATACCGATACTGTAAGTAGATGTTGATGATCCTGTTGTAGTGTGGACTGCGTAAGTGGTAAAATATGTGCGATAGTGGACCAGGGTTATAGTTTACGTATTTTCAACAAAATCAGATTGCAATTAACTTGTTTCGATAAATATGGGGGCCATACACATTTTAAAAAGAGACTGCAACATATAGTTTGCGAGAAATCAATGTATAAAAAATTACTGATGACAAGTAAATTTTTATGGGCAGTCTAAGTTGTTTATTAAAAATCAGTGTAAATCGTGAACCATTAGAAATATTAAATTGCTTCTGTTTGTTTCAGATAACTTGTTCTACAACTTTGTTGGACATTTTGCTGGTCTATATCGAATAACTAAAAAGTTAATATTTGGATCTCATCAACCGCTCAAATGTCTTGAACATAAAAACAACTTTTCCGAATACACTAAATTCCATAAACTTATGATTTAGACACAATTAATTTATTAGTTTCAATTCTAAAAGGGCCTTACTTTATACCAATGGATCAATTTTCACTCGATTAATCGATTTCACTTAAGCTGCCATACATCAATATAGAAAATCTTGTTTACCTTCGTTGTCACATCTATCAAACGCTGGTGACAAACTACTCACACCACTCCTTCTGGATTCCCTTGGCCAAACAATTTTGTCAATATTTTCAATCAACTGATAAGGATCGGAAATTGCCTGTAGCTAAACAACACCCCTAATCTAATCCCGTGTGTTTTCATTCACTAGCAACTGATAGCGGTGAGCTCACGAAAGGGTAATTACTCCCGATCTGACGTGTCGTATAATTAATTCGAGTAAACCAAACGCTTCCGAGCACTGATAACAATCAATGTCTCTTGCAGAGCCTCAACTCCGCTTCATTACTTGGGGTACCCAACGGCACTAGGTACTATAATATATTACTCGCCGACAGAGGCACTCATGCTGCATTAATCAGCTCCATTCGCTCCAAAATTATAATGTACATATACAATAACCAAACGCTCTGCTTCCGGATACTGTCTTCTGCCAACAGCTGCACAATGTGCAACATTGTACCAGGTTCAGCCAGTGATGCCACATTCTTGCGAGTCCTCTCATCTGAATTTTTTAGATTCAAAATTATGTATCATCTGTTAACATCTGAGAAATCTGAATGCATTTTCAAAAATCTGTACCGAAAAATTCCAAAAATCTGAGTATGTGGCATCACTGGGTACAGTACCAACGGAAACTGTGTAACTTTCGCTGCACTAGTTCCTACATTGGTTGTGTGCACTGAAGGCTCCTAACGAATATTTAACAAAAAAGGATCCTTTCAAGATTTACGACCATTGGTCACGCTGCTGCCTGAGATCTTGAAGATGCACTTCCTCTTCACGCACAATGGAAAAGAGATCCTACGGCTGATTGCTTTAGGGATTCGAAAAGCACTCTGGACGAAGACGACGACGACGACGATGCTCAACTCTCCTGCGTCCTTGATAGTAGTGTTTTATTTGCACTTGATGGAGGAGAATGATGGTGAAATAAAAGTGAGCAGCATGCAGCAAACTTAAAGTGTCGAAAGGCAATCTATGGACGGAAATTGAATTTGTTGCTCGGTAATGCTGTCTCGGGATTTAATTTAAAGCTCGTGTTACAGGCATGGCATCGTGTGAGGTTGTTGGTATTTTGCACCTCGAAGCCATCGGATTCAATTTAACATGCTTTAAGCGGAGGATGCTGTCCCGTAAGTTCCATGTGAATAACAACTCAACACAACACGTTACGACCAACATTATCCAGCTGGCGTGGAACATTTCACCAGAGGCACGTACCGCTGCCACTGGACGTGCAGCATGGAATTCTATTTGCCTCCATCTATCGACAGCATTAATCACACATGATTCCAGACTGATTACTATCGCTCAGACGTGAGGTCGATACGTGGCAAAACCGATTCGGGTGAAAGTATCCTGACAAATCGTGATCGGTTTTGTGTTGAAGTTCGATAATGATCCGTCTTGGTCTGCACTTAACATGTCTGGCTGAGTTATACAATGGTAGGGATTAAGTGACCGAACTTGAATCATCTTACTCACTCGACTCGTATAATAACCCCCAATGTCTCACGTAATAGTTGTTCGCTATATAATCAGGATAGAAGGGAGTTAATGGACCGAGATTTGTCGTAGTAGTGGGTTTAAGAGAATCGTCAATCTGAGGGCAAAAGCAGCGTGGGAAGCCGATTTCAAGGGACAAAGCTGCAATAGTGAATATTTTAAATTTGTCAAACCGTAAATTCCGTTATAATTGCTTATCTTTTGACAGATACGCGTATTTCGTCTACTACTTGCAGACACTTGGGCTAATCGAGTCCCTCCCGATCATGGTAACTAGGTGGCGGATAGAGCTGGGATGGCTGCAGTACAAGTTATGGGCAGATACCCCATTCAAGAAGAAGATTTCGTGATTGGCAAAATTAACGGAATATTCATATGCAGTTGCTACGCACCCGATGGACGATGGAGCAGTTCCACGAGACACTGGTTGGACTTACCGAAGAGCTGATCGGACGAAGACCGGTAGTCATCGGAGAAAACTTCAAAACTAAGCCCTAGAGTGGGGAAACAGATGTACCAACGCAAGAGGGCACATTCTCGACGTCACTTTGTGCCGACTGCAGTCCGTCGCTGGTGGAAAACATGAATTGGAGAGCGTGTGCAGGATATACCCATAGTGACCATCAGGCAATCCGATATGGCATCGGCCAACGGAATCCTGTGGCAGTACAGAGGACGAGAACTTGCTACCTGAAGTGGAAGACGAGTTGACAGAATTGGCGTTGACGGCGACTCTGTAGCTCTTTACTGCTATGAGAAAATTCATAAGCAAACGTCAGACTGTGCGTGAAACATGGCGGACTTTGTACTATGATAGTAGGGTAGGATGGTGCAAAACGCACCGTTTAAGCAAAATCGTCAATTGCTGGCGAATGGAAGCTAAAATCAAGAAAAAAGTAATGGCGTTTGGTTTATTACCATGTTTTCTACGAAGATCGAGTGATTTAGAACTACAAAAGGATGATTATCCATGACTTTCAAGCCATTTTATAAATTGTTTCCAAAATGATAGCGGGGCAAAACGCCTGATTCATGATGCAATATGCACCACAACATTGGGGCAAGACGCACGACAACAATGGCCAAAACGCAACACAACATTGGGGTAAAATGCACCCCATGGTAGACAAACCATAACCCCTGCAAGTAGATAATGCAAGGGGATGCGGTATTTCAAATGATTATTTCTTTATGTTACATCAGAAATAAGGTCTCAAAATCTCAATAGAATGTTAAACCACAGACAAACAGACATAACTCTCACAAGTTGTTAATCGATCAAGCATTTAACGGTTAATTTAAAAGTATCTCAGTTGGTAGTACTGCCACCCTTGGCGCGCATAGTCAATTCCCTTGCGTTTGACGTTTACACACTACCGCCATCTGTTCAGCGTACTACCCACCACAGTGTACTCAACAGATGGCGGTAATGTTTTAGCGACGATGTTTTACAATGAGAAATATTCAGTGTGTTATGTCTGTTTGTCTGTGGTTAAACTGTGATTCATCAAGTAAAATATCTAAAAAATATACGAAAAGTAAATTCGTTAAATTTTTTTGTGATATATCAGTGCTAACATTTGAAAACGGCGCAAAAGCCATTTGTAAGCAAATGGTTTGTGGGCCCTTTACTCACTACTTGAAGTACACCCACGCGACACAACAGCAACATCGGGTAGGGGAAATTTTCCCCTTCCTGACGATGCTGTTGGTTTGCGTGGGCGTTCTTCGGGTAGCGAGTAAAGGGCCCACAAACCATTTGTTTACAAATGGCTTTTGCGCCGTTTTCAAATGTTAGCACTGATATGATGTTAAAAGCTTAATTTTCAGTCGATGATTTTAACAACTGTGTCCTGTTTTGCACAAAATGCTATTTTTTTAAAGGAATCAATAGGTCAATATATGATTTTATGATCAAGAATTATTTGTGAAACCTCCAGTTGAAAACAATCACAAACCGTTACCCGGAAAACGCATCTGAGGAAAAGTTATCGATGTTTTTCAATAAGTGGGCATTTTACCCCAGGGGTGCATTATGGGCTGTTCTCCCTTACTACTATCCTTTCATTCCACCGAAAATTCCTATAAGAAACTGTCTATATTTGCTGTGTGTGTGTGTGTCATCCTCTATCCCTCACCCAGCCGGGGGCGTTGTACAAGTAGAACTGCGAATAATTTGATCAAATCTCATGCTCAGTAATGGTGCCCTTTATGTTGTGAAGACTAGTACTTCAAAAAGGAGTGACTTTTTAGGCAAGACAGGGTGTCCTTAACAAGTTAAGGGAACAGGATGCACTAGATGTCCACAACAGGTACAGCGAAACATCACATAGACGCCCTTATTCACACTAACTACTCAGGGGGTAGAAGGTCAAGAAGAGCCACCGCCGCCAACTAAAGCTTGAACCGGGTACCTGGGACTCCCACGATATACCCGCGGCAATGGTCAGCAGACGATGCCCTGTGCGTATTTAGTATGTAATATGTTTTATTTGGATACACAAAATGTTTGAAGTCATGCGTCATCTAAACCATAATTTGCGACAACACACTTGTCAACAATCTTCAACTGGAACGTACTCACCAAATCACTTCACCCGGGAGCGCATTCCCGATGCTACCACGCATATTTTTCTCTAGTAATCCCTAAACAATTCCTCCTCCAGCGACTCCAACCACACAACAACCCAGAAACTGTCTATATTTGCTGGAAGAGCAAATTTTTCGACGGTGCCTTCAACGCCAATCGTTAAGGAGAGTATGTGACACAACCATGCCGAGGAAACTGGAGCTAAATAACAGACGGCCGTCAGCTTACTACTTTACTTACTTACTTAACGATCCTTAGCACCCCCAGGGGTGTAAAGGGCTTTCGTGAAAGATGTCCATCCTGGGCCATTACTAGCTTTGGCCTTGACCTTTGCCCAAGTCAAATTTCGGACAAAATTCTTAATTTCACTGTGTAGGCTCCGCCGCCATGCATCTCTGGGTCTGCCTCTGCTGCGATGTCCTGCTGGATTCCAGTCCCGTGCTTGCTTGCAGATTTCGTTTCCGCTCCGTCGTAGTGTGTGGCCGACCCACCTCCACTTCCTTTCACGAATTTCTGTCTCTATCGGCTTCTGATGGCACAAACGATGAAGCTCGGAATTTGAGATCCAATTGTGGAGCCACCAGGCACGAATTATGTACAGCAGGCATCGGTTGATAAACACCTGCAGCTTCTGAGTGTTCTCCGCTGATACACACCATGTTTCACTTGCGTATAATAGCAAAGACTTCGCGTTTGAGTTAAAAATTCGGATTTTGGTGCGTCGACTGATCTGTTGCGCTCTCCATACATTTCGCAAACTGGCAAAAGCTGCCCTCGCCTTCTTAATCCGTGCACCTTAATCCGTCGCTCTTGGTGCCGCCGTCCGACGCTATCTGGCTGCCAAGATATTGGAAGCTTTCGACTTTCTCCACTGCCTGCCCAGCTACCCTGCACACCAAAAAATTCTGAATTTTACTGGCGATGTAAACATCCATGCATGCAAACATTCATCCATGTAAACTTTCTTTTCACGTAAACTAGCAGCTTGCAAGAAATGTTGCAAACAAAAGTGGACAGTTGCATACAATAAGTGGAATATTGAATGACATGTCTCATAAATTTACACGATCTATAATCTAAACTTGTATGATATATGACGCTCCATTTATGTGCATCATAGTAACGGAAATTTACACTACTTTTTTTTAGCTGTGTGAAATTGGAACGGTTTTCCATGTTGACATCCAACGATTTGGTCTTGTTGACGTTGATGGTTAGATATGCTTCAGAGGAGCGTTCCACAAGGTCGTCGAGCTAACTCTGCATGTCAGAGCGCCGTTGTGCTAATAACGCAACAGTAACATTATGCCTCGCCAGTTGTCGCATACAGTTGGATCCCCCTTCTTGGGGACTTTTACCAAGACGCCCTGCATCCACTCAGCTGGAAAAGTCGCGGTGTCCCAGATATTGACAAATAGTTGATGCAACATTTGTGTCCTGCTCAGGCGTCATGAAACATTATAGAGGAGGCGGATATCGCCAGTTGCTGCGGCTTTCTCCCCTTCATCAGCCAGGGAGTCCACCCACGCTCGCTTGTCCCGTATACAGGAACGCTTAACTTCCCTCTCTAGAGCCGAATACCGCTGACGGGCCTCGTTCTTGGCTCCTCGGGTCCTTGCTCGCTCCATCGCGGCTTTTGCTTCTCTCAGCTTCTCGATCTTCCTCCAGGTTTCATCGGTGATCCAGTCGTTTCTCTTAGTGCGCAGCTCACTCAGGTTGTTCTCGCTTGTTTCAATAAAGGCATTAGTGATGCTCGTCCACTGTTCTTCTACGCTGCCACCTTCCGGAATATTAGCTGCACGAGCCTCGAGTTCTTCGACGAACGATCTCTTCACTGCTGGGTCTTCCGGTCGTCGTGTGTTGAATTGCCGCCCGAGTCTCTCCTCCCGTCATTGAACCCGCGCAATGCGATGCGGCGGATCTCACCGACCAGGAGATGATGGTCAGACGCGATGTCAGCGTTTATTGCGAACATCAAGAAGGCTCCGTCTCCATTTTCGGCTGATGCAGATGTGGTCGATTTGGTTCTCTGTATATCCATCACGAGAGACCCATGTGACTTTATGCACTGGGCGATGGGGGAGGAGCGAACCCCCGATCACCATGTCGTTGTTGCCACAAAACTCTGCAAGCAGCTCGCCGTTCTCGCTCATATCTCCGAGACCATGGCGTCCATTATGGGACGCTCATAGTCCGAGTTGTCAGAGCCGATCTTCGCATTGAAGTCGCCTGTGTAGATCTTGATATCACCTCTTGGAGTCTTATCCTCGACAGCAATCAGTTGACTGTAAAAGTTCTCTTTGTCCTGCAATTCGACAGCATCGGTTGGCGCATAACGTTGGATTATGGTAATAAGGTTTCGGACCCGTGTTCTGAATCTGGCAACGATTATTTTCCCATTTGATGAGCGCAGCCTGTGCTTGGGCGCTGAGCAGAAAGCCAACTCCACGATGTCGCGGAGCGTTTTAACCTCGCATACCAGAATATAAAAATACCTGCCCCGAAAGCAACCCCGAAAGTGTTCTCCAAAGTTCGGCCAGCGGACTTCACTAAGTCCCAGGATTTCTAGCTTCATACGGTGGGCCGCACTGGCGAGTTGTGCCAGTTTACCCTATTGGGCTAGCGTCAGTACATACCATGTTCCAATTAATCATTTTGTTCGACCATTTTCCACAGAGATGGCGCTGTTCCGCTGGTAGGAAGTTAGTTCAGTTTTTTTCCCGGGAATTATTGTTAAACAAGCTACAATTAAATAAAAATGATTTTCCCCCATACAATTTTTCCTGATTTGGTCAAAAAGAGCCAAAAAATTTAAATTTGAGAGAGAAAATTTGCTCTCACGACCTCAATCTCTCAACATGCCATGTATTTTGTTGACACTCGATTTGTGATTTCCCTTTCACAGACTACAAAATAGAGTACCTGACACTACAAAACATGTGTGGTACCTCTATATATGCATACGCTATAACATTTGAAGTCCCTCCATTTTTACATATTTTGCGCAAAAGATACTTTATGCTCCGCCCCATATATAAAATTTGGCGGGAAATTCTGTGAGGGGTGAGCTATTTTGAGTGCAGAATGTATAAAAAAAGGAGGGACTTCGAATAATAATCTAAATGCATATATAGAGGTACCAGACATATTATGCACTGCAGTGTCCTCTGTGAACAATTATAGGAAAACAGATCGTGTGTAATTTCCGATAGATGTCACCGCAAACAACAGCTGTTGTTATCTGCTGGAACTTAAATGCAGAAGCTTGACAAAATGATCAATTCTTGTCCGCTGTTTAGCGCTAAAAGTCGTTGCCATAAAACCAGTTCGTAATCTTTCACTATAGGTTTCTGTAACAATTTGAAGGTTTCGGAGACAGTAGGTGGTTGGCCTAAGGTCTCCTATCCACCGTGATGGGACTGCCATCTTGGGTTTAGCTTTCGGTTGTTTGAGCCGCCCCTAACATGGAGAACAGACGCTCGGGTTTTGTAAGATGTAGCTCCCCCTTCCCTGTGAGCATACGACCAAAGTTCTCACCGAGGTTGGTTACCCGATCTTCCCTAAGGTTACTCGTACCCCAGCCAGCGCCGCGGGGCGGAATGGTTAGGAGTTACTGGGCAAGAGGCTAAGGACCACTTTCACTTGCGTGACGGGTCTATTTTATAATCTTCAAGTACGCGAAGTACCGGTGGTACGCATTATCCCAGTCATTTGCCAGCCTCAGCTTACTACTGCAACGAGGCAATTAGCACCCTCCGCGCTAGTTGTCTCAGAGCCAGAAGACGTGTTCAGAGAGCAAGAACCGAAGCAGACAGAGAGGAACGTAGAGGAATGTTCCGAGCAAATAAACGGAGATAAAGCAGAGCTGAAATGTGCTTAGAGAACCTGAAAGTCATCGTGGAAGGACTTTTCTCGAAGTACGATCCAACGACTTCGCTACCTACATCGTACGGAGACGGAGGGGGAGATAACGACGAAGTCACCAACGAGCAAATCGTAGCAGTGTCTGCTGGATACACTCGGAAAACTCTGAGAGAGGATCATCCTAAACTAGGGTTACCATATGGTATTAGAGTGATGCAAAATTTGAAATTTTCGCTCCACAATACTTAAACGATTCCAAATCGAATCCTGACTAACCTCTCAAAATTTGAACCCATTTGGTGAGAAACTGAGATGGCACAAACCATTTGAAGTTTGTATGGGAATTACTATGGTAAAACCAAGATTTTTGTTCATGTCTATCTAATAATTCACCATATCGGTCTGCTTCAAAAGCTTTCAACTTTACTTGTAGGAAATTTTCCCAGTTACAACTTTGCTCAAGATCGCTTTTTGATTAAATGCAAGGATCGAAAGTTATTAATGGTTCAATGCGCTGATGTCTTATGATCATGCTCAATCAACTGCTCAGCAGGCAACATTGGTGTTTCTGGGGCGTTGAATAGGACACAAAAATCATGGCTACTATGTCACACTGCAAAATACAGTGTTGCCTACAGAGCAGCTGCTTGATCTTGTCATAAGTTTACCAATCTCTTAAATAATTAATAACTATTTCCTGTCTCGTTTTACATAGAAACGATCTTCAGCAAAGTTGTAGCTGAGAAAATTTCCTATAAGAATGGGTATCGAGCTGTTTTGCAGCTTAATATGGAAAAAGGCTAGAAGGCAATGAACAAAAAGTTGAGATTTCCCATAGTAATTTACATGTAAACTTCAAATGGTTTGTGCGAAGTTGTTTCTGTTTCTAATCAAATGAGTTGTAACTTTTGGAGGCTAATGACGACCCGATTTGAAACCATTTCAGCACTGTGGAGCGAAAAAGTCAAATTTTGCATCAGTCTAATATGGTATCCTAAAGGAGGACATGTCCTCCTTTTCAATAATTTTTCTAAATCCTTCTTATGCCCAAAAATGTCCTCCATTTTATCCTTGCATTTTTTCCAGTAACATATTTTTTTTTAAAGAGCGTTGTTTGCAGAGCTTATTTGTTTAATCATACTACAGCTGTCAACTCCCCCTAAATTTAGGCTGCGGTCTATTTGGTGAATTTTATTTTACCTTATATTTGAAAGGAAAATTTTCAAATAAACCTGCTATGCTAGACTTATTTCAGACAAACCAGAAATCAATTTTGACAAACAATTTCTCGAAAATCGGACGATTTCATAGGGATTTCCGAAAATTATTTTATTTATTTAGTGTCAATGAAAATTCATCAATTTTGATTTTTTTGAAAATATATTATAATGTTCGGATATCTCTCTGTTAACGATCGTGTGATTTTCGAGTTGTTTGTCAAAATTAATTCCTGGTGTGCCAGAAATAAGTCTTGTACAATAGCAGGTTTATTTGAAAATTTTCTATCTGTCAAATTTAAGTTAAAATTTTCCAAATGGAACACAGATTAAATCCAACATGTGTTCGATTTTGGCGTTCTGGTTCTATGGAATTTTAGGTATTTCAAGCATAACTATTCAAGTCGACGTATCTAATTTTGTTAACAATCAGTTCAATCGACGATTTGTGGCAACTGCAAGCTCACTCACAAAAACTAATAACACCAGCTAGTAGGCGAAAGTTTCCTCTATCTGATGATGGTGTTTGTTTGCAAGGGTGAGTAAGCAGTTAGTACAAATCGTCGATTGAAGAGATTGTTTACAAAAGCAAATACGTCGATTTGAATGGTTACGCTAGATTTGTTTAGGCCGCAGCCATACTGAGAAAAAAGAAGCACGCGAAGCGTGAAATCGAATGTAAGGAATAATATTTATCAATAATTGGAATTCTTTTGTATAGAACGCTTAGCGCGCCACTTCACTCGCTGTGATACCGGACATATTATTAAAACGTTTGATAAAAACTCATTGTCCTACTCTAATGTTAAGAAAGAAATCATTGTCCTCCTTATTCTCCAAACCTCAAATGAAATGTCCTCCTTTTCAAGTTTTTGATATGGTAACCCTATCCTAAACAGGCTGACGAAAAGCACGGAGAGTGAGCAAGGATTGTCGGAAGGGACATTCGGATCAGTGATACCACATATACAGATTTATCTGTAACCATACAGATTTTTTTTTAAATGTGTTTATTTAGCTTCTAGATTTTTAAGAAAGAAACAGATTTTCATATGAGAACATTTATTAAATTATTTTTTTTTATTTATTTATTACTTCTGAAAAATAATCGTTTCTTAATTTTGAGCACATTGAATCCATGCTATGCGCATCAAATCCGAAACGAATTTTTAACTAAATAAAATATGATTGAATTATCTAAATTTTTGAATAGGAATTTTTTGAATGGACTTCTGATGTTCAGATGTTCAAATGAATTTCTTTTTGTTCAATTAACCATGTCATATGGATACAGATACGATATTTAAATAACTATGTTTTTGTCAGAACTACTGAAACTTAATGTATTGTGTTTTCAGACTTGTAGAAAAGATACAAATTACTTTAAAAAATCAAAATTGTAGGATTTCGTGATTTAAAAAAAAACAAATTCTTTAGAAAGCAAACTTTAGTCATTTTTCAAGATTCTAAACATTGAACAAAATGCTTCTGAACTACGTCTGACCTCATTAAGATTATGGCAAATCCACACTGAGACCATAATAAAGTCATATCAGATACAGATTAAAAAGATTTTTTGCGTTGAAAATACAGATTAAAATTAAAAAAAAAAAAAGTGGCATCACTGGTTCCGATTTCGAAAAGGAAAAGCAAAACTGGATGCAATTCTGACAGTTGTCGAGAGAGCCGATATTACACCGTGAAAACGATCGACGTCAAGAATGCGTTCAATAGCTCCAGTTGGGAGGCCTGCGCTACTTCCACAACCGAGTTCTGATCTACGAGCCAAATATCGGACAGAGATCGATTAGGATCACGGTGAGAATTCCACAAGGCTCCATCCTAGGTCCAATGCTCTGGAACGTGATTTAAAATGGCGGTCTAACGCTGAAGCTACCCAAACGAGTTGAGATCGTTGGCTTTGCGGACGACGTCGTCTTACGGTAACAGGCAAGACGCTGGAACAGATGGAAATGTTGGCGACCGAAGCGGTCGAAATGATTGGAAACCTAATGCATGGAGCGAAGCTGCAGATGTCCCACAACAAAAGCGAGGTGGTATTGATCAGTAACTTCAAAGCGCTGCAGCGGTCAGAAATTACCGTCGGGGAGCAATCTAATATAATCTAATACCAACACAGTCAGTTCTTTAAAGCATCCTGAAAAATGATGGATGTTTCACATCGAAGATGCGTCATACATATCGAAACGGCCAGGCCTACTGTGCAGAATTTAAGGGGCAAGATGATTCAGGAAACATCGGGCCTGTTTAAATCGAAGATGCTTCAGAATCCAATAAATGGATGAAACGTGGACATCTCGTACTGTACGTTCCGATTTTGGTAATTATATGATTGGTTGGTCGTTGGAAGCATCAAAGCTAGAAAGGTTAAGTAATGCTCCATTTTCTTCTGGCGGTTGGGACATGAGCACTAACTCTTGTCCAAGCCTTTTATGGCTTATGGCTATAGCGCCATTACTCGCTTTCTGAAAAGAGAAGAGTGAAAGGAAAAGGAGAAGGACAAAGGAAAAAAAAAATATGTAAACTCTATGAACATTAACTATATTTTTGATTAAAAATATACAATATAGAAATGCATAACGGCGGAGGCCACTACCCGAGTCTTGTCACTATTATCAAGTTATAAATGTAACAAACACTAAAATAAAATCTTTTGATTACTGGAAAATCCTGATTCCCTAGTTTGAAGTTTTCACGACAAGGATTTGGTGGTAGATCTTATACCAGTAACGCACCACAAAAAGGTGATCTCCCAACGTTACTGGTTTGAAAAGATAAAAATTTTCAAAATGAAACGAACTCACCTAGTTTATAAGGCTGCCTGACATGTGTTGATGTAGAAGTCCAAATTTTAGACGAAGCTTGACGAAGATCAACATGAACTAGTTTATGTTAGTTGCGCGGAATGTCTTCCTTCGGTTTGAGATAAACAAATCTAGATAGAGCTAGAATTAGGGCATAACAGCCTTTGTAAACAATGACTTCTCTCGATGATTTCTTCGAATTCAAGGCACGCCTACATAAAGCAACATATCCATCGAGTAGGGGAAGTCTTCCCCTAATCGATGGGGATGTCGATTTGCCAGGGCGAGCAATGACTTTCGAGAAATCATCGAGAGAAGTCAATGTTATCAAAAGCTGTTTCGCCCTAATTCCAGCTCTTTCTAGAAATGTTCGGATGTATGTAGTCGATTTTCGATGTGCATTGGCAAGTTTTTTCATGGCCAATAGTCAGGTTCAACGCTGCGACTCAACGAATGATTGAACTAATGATAGGACGAATGATGGGACCAATGATGGGACGAATGATGGGACTCTTCGTGGAGGTTCTACTTGGCTTCGGAACAGCTTCTCAGCGGCAAATAATATGAACTGAGGAACTATAAATTGACTCCTGGGCCTGGTTTTGGCCAGATCAGAAACCGATTATACATTAAAAAAAACTCCACGGAAAAAAACAAACGTCAGGTTCGATTACACACACAGCCTACCTCAGAAATTACCGTCGGGGAGCAAGCAATAAACTAGAAGTTGCGTATTGAAATTCCTGGGAGTGATGGTCGACGACCGTTTGGCTTCAATAGCCACGTAGAATACGCCTACGAGAGGGAAGCGAAGACCATCAACGCGGTAGCCAGAATCATACCGAACATCTCGGGACCAAGCAGTAGCAAGAAACGGCTTCTGGCTAGTGTATTTACGTTGATACTGAGATATGGAGGTTCAGCCTTGGTTGCAGTGTTGAAACCCAAGCGGAATTTAAGGAAACCGAACAGTACGTACTGGCTCAACAAACCGTACGCAAACTTTTCGAGACAATTGGTGTACCCTTTGTTGTAAGAATAGTAAACATTTATCAGTAATTCCATTAATAGTGGATACAAAATGGTTTAACTTAATTTCAAAATCATTTTGATGGTTTAAATATTGAAAAAGAAAATTTCCCGATTTTGTCAGCCTAAAATTCCCAAAAACGGGAAAGTACTGAAGTAATGAAATTGGGTTGTTAGCGGAATGCTAAATAAAACAGCAAAAGGGTTTATCTTCCATTTAATTCCACTTAATTAATTTTGGTATCCATGACAGATACGTATTTCGACTACAATGTGCAGTCTTCATCAGTGTCATTCCCACTAAAGAACTTATCAAAATCTAACCCCCTTAAGTACTCATCCCCTAGGTAAAAAAGTCAAGATCATAGGTATAAAAATGAAACTACAATGTGTTGAATCGGAACCTACCTAACTAATAAAAACCAAAGATTTAAGCAAGCTAAAGGAGAAAAATCTATACAAATCTCTAATAAGGAAAATCCCAAAGGCTTGGTAGCCATCATAATGAAGTAATGAAATTGGGTTGTTAGCGGAATGCTAAATAAAACAGCAAAAGGGTTTATCTTCCATTTAATTCCACTTAATTAATTTTGGTATCCATGACAGATACGTATTTCGACTACAATGTGCAGTCTTCATCAGTGTCATTCCCACTAAAGAACTTATCAAAATCTAACCCCCTTAAGTACTCATCCCCTAGGTAAAAAAGTCAAGATCATAGGTATAAAAATGAAACTACAATGTGTTGAATCGGAACCTACCTAACTAATAAAAACCAAAGATTTAAGCAAGCTAAAGGAGAAAAATCTATACAAATCTCTAATAAGGAAAATCCCAAAGGCTTGGTAGCCATCATAATGAAGTAATGAAATTGGGTTGTTAGCGGAATGCTAAATAAAACAGCAAAAGGGTTTATCTTCCATTTAATTCCACTTAATTAATTTTGGTATCCATGACAGATACGTATTTCGACTACAATGTGCAGTCTTCATCAGTGTCATTCCCACTAAAGAACTTATCAAAATCTAACCCCCTTAAGTACTCATCCCCTAGGTAAAAAAGTCAAGATCATAGGTATAAAAATGAAACTACAATGTGTTGAATCGGAACCTACCTAACTAATAAAAACCAAAGATTTAAGCAAGCTAAAGGAGAAAAATCTATACAAATCTCTAATAAGGAAAATCCCAAAGGCTTGGTAGCCATCATAATGAAGTAATGAAATTGGGTTGTTAGCGGAATGCTAAATAAAACAGCAAAAGGGTTTATCTTCCATTTAATTCCACTTAATTAATTTTGGTATCCATGACAGATACGTATTTCGACTACAATGTGCAGTCTTCATCAGTGTCATTCCCACTAAAGAACTTATCAAAATCTAACCCCCTTAAGTACTCATCCCCTAGGTAAAAAAGTCAAGATCATAGGTATAAAAATGAAACTACAATGTGTTGAATCGGAACCTACCTAACTAATAAAAACCAAAGATTTAAGCAAGCTAAAGGAGAAAAATCTATACAAATCTCTAATAAGGAAAATCCCAAAGGCTTGGTAGCCATCATAATGAAGTAATGAAATTGGGTTGTTAGCGGAATGCTAAATAAAACAGCAAAAGGGTTTATCTTCCATTTAATTCCACTTAATTAATTTTGGTATCCATGACAGATACGTATTTCGACTACAATGTGCAGTCTTCATCAGTGTCATTCCCACTAAAGAACTTATCAAAATCTAACCCCCTTAAGTACTCATCCCCTAGGTAAAAAAGTCAAGATCATAGGTATAAAAATGAAACTACAATGTGTTGAATCGGAACCTACCTAACTAATAAAAACCAAAGATTTAAGCAAGCTAAAGGAGAAAAATCTATACAAATCTCTAATAAGGAAAATCCCAAAGGCTTGGTAGCCATCATAATGAAGTAATGAAATTGGGTTGTTAGCGGAATGCTAAATAAAACAGCAAAAGGGTTTATCTTCCATTTAATTCCACTTAATTAATTTTGGTATCCATGACAGATACGTATTTCGACTACAATGTGCAGTCTTCATCAGTGTCATTCCCACTAAAGAACTTATCAAAATCTAACCCCCTTAAGTACTCATCCCCTAGGTAAAAAAGTCAAGATCATAGGTATAAAAATGAAACTACAATGTGTTGAATCGGAACCTACCTAACTAATAAAAACCAAAGATTTAAGCAAGCTAAAGGAGAAAAATCTATACAAATCTCTAATAAGGAAAATCCCAAAGGCTTGGTAGCCATCATAATGAAGTAATGAAATTGGGTTGTTAGCGGAATGCTAAATAAAACAGCAAAAGGGTTTATCTTCCATTTAATTCCACTTAATTAATTTTGGTATCCATGACAGATACGTATTTCGACTACAATGTGCAGTCTTCATCAGTGTCATTCCCACTAAAGAACTTATCAAAATCTAACCCCCTTAAGTACTCATCCCCTAGGTAAAAAAGTCAAGATCATAGGTATAAAAATGAAACTACAATGTGTTGAATCGGAACCTACCTAACTAATAAAAACCAAAGATTTAAGCAAGCTAAAGGAGAAAAATCTATACAAATCTCTAATAAGGAAAATCCCAAAGGCTTGGTAGCCATCATAATGAAGTAATGAAATTGGGTTGTTAGCGGAATGCTAAATAAAACAGCAAAAGGGTTTATCTTCCATTTAATTCCACTTAATTAATTTTGGTATCCATGACAGATACGTATTTCGACTACAATGTGCAGTCTTCATCAGTGTCATTCCCACTAAAGAACTTATCAAAATCTAACCCCCTTAAGTACTCATCCCCTAGGTAAAAAAGTCAAGATCATAGGTATAAAAATGAAACTACAATGTGTTGAATCGGAACCTACCTAACTAATAAAAACCAAAGATTTAAGCAAGCTAAAGGAGAAAAATCTATACAAATCTCTAATAAGGAAAATCCCAAAGGCTTGGTAGCCATCATAATGAAGTAATGAAATTGGGTTGTTAGCGGAATGCTAAATAAAACAGCAAAAGGGTTTATCTTCCATTTAATTCCACTTAATTAATTTTGGTATCCATGACAGATACGTATTTCGACTACAATGTGCAGTCTTCATCAGTGTCATTCCCACTAAAGAACTTATCAAAATCTAACCCCCTTAAGTACTCATCCCCTAGGTAAAAAAGTCAAGATCATAGGTATAAAAATGAAACTACAATGTGTTGAATCGGAACCTACCTAACTAATAAAAACCAAAGATTTAAGCAAGCTAAAGGAGAAAAATCTATACAAATCTCTAATAAGGAAAATCCCAAAGGCTTGGTAGCCATCATAATGAAGTAATGAAATTGGGTTGTTAGCGGAATGCTAAATAAAACAGCAAAAGGGTTTATCTTCCATTTAATTCCACTTAATTAATTTTGGTATCCATGACAGATACGTATTTCGACTACAATGTGCAGTCTTCATCAGTGTCATTCCCACTAAAGAACTTATCAAAATCTAACCCCCTTAAGTACTCATCCCCTAGGTAAAAAAGTCAAGATCATAGGTATAAAAATGAAACTACAATGTGTTGAATCGGAACCTACCTAACTAATAAAAACCAAAGATTTAAGCAAGCTAAAGGAGAAAAATCTATACAAATCTCTAATAAGGAAAATCCCAAAGGCTTGGTAGCCATCATAATGAAGTAATGAAATTGGGTTGTTAGCGGAATGCTAAATAAAACAGCAAAAGGGTTTATCTTCCATTTAATTCCACTTAATTAATTTTGGTATCCATGACAGATACGTATTTCGACTACAATGTGCAGTCTTCATCAGTGTCATTCCCACTAAAGAACTTATCAAAATCTAACCCCCTTAAGTACTCATCCCCTAGGTAAAAAAGTCAAGATCATAGGTATAAAAATGAAACTACAATGTGTTGAATCGGAACCTACCTAACTAATAAAAACCAAAGATTTAAGCAAGCTAAAGGAGAAAAATCTATACAAATCTCTAATAAGGAAAATCCCAAAGGCTTGGTAGCCATCATAATGAAGTAATGAAATTGGGTTGTTAGCGGAATGCTAAATAAAACAGCAAAAGGGTTTATCTTCCATTTAATTCCACTTAATTAATTTTGGTATCCATGACAGATACGTATTTCGACTACAATGTGCAGTCTTCATCAGTGTCATTCCCACTAAAGAACTTATCAAAATCTAACCCCCTTAAGTACTCATCCCCTAGGTAAAAAAGTCAAGATCATAGGTATAAAAATGAAACTACAATGTGTTGAATCGGAACCTACCTAACTAATAAAAACCAAAGATTTAAGCAAGCTAAAGGAGAAAAATCTATACAAATCTCTAATAAGGAAAATCCCAAAGGCTTGGTAGCCATCATAATGAAGTAATGAAATTGGGTTGTTAGCGGAATGCTAAATAAAACAGCAAAAGGGTTTATCTTCCATTTAATTCCACTTAATTAATTTTGGTATCCATGACAGATACGTATTTCGACTACAATGTGCAGTCTTCATCAGTGTCATTCCCACTAAAGAACTTATCAAAATCTAACCCCCTTAAGTACTCATCCCCTAGGTAAAAAAGTCAAGATCATAGGTATAAAAATGAAACTACAATGTGTTGAATCGGAACCTACCTAACTAATAAAAACCAAAGATTTAAGCAAGCTAAAGGAGAAAAATCTATACAAATCTCTAATAAGGAAAATCCCAAAGGCTTGGTAGCCATCATAATGAAGTAATGAAATTGGGTTGTTAGCGGAATGCTAAATAAAACAGCAAAAGGGTTTATCTTCCATTTAATTCCACTTAATTAATTTTGGTATCCATGACAGATACGTATTTCGACTACAATGTGCAGTCTTCATCAGTGTCATTCCCACTAAAGAACTTATCAAAATCTAACCCCCTTAAGTACTCATCCCCTAGGTAAAAAAGTCAAGATCATAGGTATAAAAATGAAACTACAATGTGTTGAATCGGAACCTACCTAACTAATAAAAACCAAAGATTTAAGCAAGCTAAAGGAGAAAAATCTATACAAATCTCTAATAAGGAAAATCCCAAAGGCTTGGTAGCCATCATAATGAAGTAATGAAATTGGGTTGTTAGCGGAATGCTAAATAAAACAGCAAAAGGGTTTATCTTCCATTTAATTCCACTTAATTAATTTTGGTATCCATGACAGATACGTATTTCGACTACAATGTGCAGTCTTCATCAGTGTCATTCCCACTAAAGAACTTATCAAAATCTAACCCCCTTAAGTACTCATCCCCTAGGTAAAAAAGTCAAGATCATAGGTATAAAAATGAAACTACAATGTGTTGAATCGGAACCTACCTAACTAATAAAAACCAAAGATTTAAGCAAGCTAAAGGAGAAAAATCTATACAAATCTCTAATAAGGAAAATCCCAAAGGCTTGGTAGCCATCATAATGAAGTAATGAAATTGGGTTGTTAGCGGAATGCTAAATAAAACAGCAAAAGGGTTTATCTTCCATTTAATTCCACTTAATTAATTTTGGTATCCATGACAGATACGTATTTCGACTACAATGTGCAGTCTTCATCAGTGTCATTCCCACTAAAGAACTTATCAAAATCTAACCCCCTTAAGTACTCATCCCCTAGGTAAAAAAGTCAAGATCATAGGTATAAAAATGAAACTACAATGTGTTGAATCGGAACCTACCTAACTAATAAAAACCAAAGATTTAAGCAAGCTAAAGGAGAAAAATCTATACAAATCTCTAATAAGGAAAATCCCAAAGGCTTGGTAGCCATCATAATGAAGTAATGAAATTGGGTTGTTAGCGGAATGCTAAATAAAACAGCAAAAGGGTTTATCTTCCATTTAATTCCACTTAATTAATTTTGGTATCCATGACAGATACGTATTTCGACTACAATGTGCAGTCTTCATCAGTGTCATTCCCACTAAAGAACTTATCAAAATCTAACCCCCTTAAGTACTCATCTCCTAGGTAAAAAAGTCAAGATCATAGGTATAAAAATGAAACTACAATGTGTTGAATCGGAACCTACCTAACTAATAAAAACCAAAGATTTAAGCAAGCTAAAGGAGAAAAATCTATACAAATCTCTAATAAGGAAAATCCCAAAGGCTTGGTAGCCATCATAATGAAGTAATGAAATTGGGTTGTTAGCGGAATGCTAAATAAAACAGCAAAAGGGTTTATCTTCCATTTAATTCCACTTAATTAATTTTGGTATCCATGACAGATACGTATTTCGACTACAATGTGCAGTCTTCATCAGTGTCATTCCCACTAAAGAACTTATCAAAATCTAACCCCCTTAAGTACTCATCCCCTAGGTAAAAAAGTCAAGATCATAGGTATAAAAATGAAACTACAATGTGTTGAATCGGAACCTACCTAACTAATAAAAACCAAAGATTTAAGCAAGCTAAAGGAGAAAAATCTATACAAATCTCTAATAAGGAAAATCCCAAAGGCTTGGTAGCCATCATAATGAAGTAATGAAATTGGGTTGTTAGCGGAATGCTAAATAAAACAGCAAAAGGGTTTATCTTCCATTTAATTCCACTTAATTAATTTTGGTATCCATGACAGATACGTATTTCGACTACAATGTGCAGTCTTCATCAGTGTCATTCCCACTAAAGAACTTATCAAAATCTAACCCCCTTAAGTACTCATCCCCTAGGTAAAAAAGTCAAGATCATAGGTATAAAACTGTAAAACTGTAACTGTACTGTATTACATTGGAATTCATTGGAAACGCAACTATTAGAAGGGACAAAGCACGTGGGTGTCCTAGAATTTCTTGTTAACAGGATAACAACCGTCAAATGGCCACTTGATAGGATTTTGCAATACGATCAACCTTTAAGGTGATACGATACGTCACGCTTTTTTTGCTTTTTTTTCTCTCCTTTCTATGTGTCAGTGAATTGATTATCATTGATGCTGTAGTAGTGTGAGTGTACATCATGCACTACCGCAACTACCGTAAACATAGCTGCTAGAGTTCGTTATTATTAGGTCGAATGTGTAACAGAGACTATCACTACATTTCCATTCAATTTGTCAATATTATCGACCTACCACCTCCCAGGACACTCCTTCCTATACAGAAAACAATTTTGCGCATAGCCTCCAAGACCAACATGTCAAGTCATCATAGAAGTTAATTGATTCAACATCACACTTTGGTTACATACGACCTGTCCAAAAGTGATTTCAGAGCTCAAACCTCCAGGTACACGGTAAGAAAAAAGATCCCAAAATGACTTAATTTCACAAATCTCGGCACTATATTGTAGGAAGCCAAAAGCGAGGCCAAAATTAGGTAATGTGGGTCGAAGAGTTTTTATTTGATTGTTTTCAATTAGTATGGAACTGACAATTCGTTTCTACCCACTCAAAGTCAAAAGTAGGCAAAAATGAACTGGCCGCTGGATATTTTTTCTTATAGTGTATGTTTTTGTTTTTGAATCATCCTTTGCCGCCTTTTGCATATCAGCTGATGGCTTCGAGCAGTGCAACCAGAACGACACATATTTTTTTCTATAGAAGATTTCTAGGATCATTTACTATCATTTTTTTGCCTTGAGAAACAAAATAAGAAATTGTTTTAAACATTTTTTAGTGATGGTTTCTAAATTGCACCCAGTTTAAGTACCTTAAAAAGCAATAAAAACATTTGACTACACACTTTGTTTCAATTAAATCGACAACACTGGATACGATGAAAGATGATTCTAACACACACCTCCGTAATGCGGTGTGTAGAAAAAAGGTAATCAAAACAGTTTCAATTTGCAAAATTATTCGCGGCTCGCGTTTTTAACGATGCAAATGATATTATTTAAGTAAATATCGTCTTTAAAAGTGAATTAACTTGAAAGTACTTGTAGAAGCACGTGTCGTAATTGTTTTTAGTGTGGTTCTGAGAAGTGAAAGCTAGTGAAAACAGTTGTTGAAATTTCATGCCCTGAGCAGAGCAAAATCCGCTGATCGTACTTTTTAATGTAAATATTACCAATGAGTGAATGAATTGGCAATATTTGGGTGGCAAAGTATTGAAATATGTATCCAGATCTTATTCATACAATTCAGGCCCATTTTTTAAGGTATGTAATTAGTAATTTACTGTTTTGTAGGAAGATGTCTTTCGTACGCATACCATAATACGTTTATTTAATGATTTTAGGGACAGCCATTGTTGCATGACGTGCCGTATCACCTTAAGCTGGAAAAATACTGACATGGACCACATTACCTGCAAACACGTGGATTCCCAACGCTCCCACCAAACGGATGCTGGTGAATGACTGTTTTGAAACCATGTCTGTCTCTCAGCACCAACCGTCTTTCCAACTGTTCACTGTCCCATTCCGGTGTCATTCGATACGTATCTTGATAACGTGACAAAAGCTCATGTGTTCAACCGAAGTGCTTCGCTTCTTTGCCCTGGTAGTGAAGTAATCTCAGGTGTCAATCTATCGTCGATACGCATGACGGCATGAAATAAACCATGAAATGAATAAAGTTCAGCAATCCAACTTCAACTCCAAATGTGCTGGAAATAGGATCACACTTGACAATGACTTTGCTCAAGGATACCCACATACAACACGTGTACAATCGTCTTAGTGAATGTTGCATGAATTTATTTTCGGAGAGCAAACTTCATGTCTGCAGGACTCGCAGCATGCTCCGAATATTACTCCAAAATGAACGTGCTGTCAAATTCATTCCTACCTAACCGAATCACAGCCCGATCGGTATCGAGACTCTCGATTCGAGAGTAGCTGCTGTGGCTGTGAAGCAATATGCGCTTTAGAGTTGAACTTGAACGTTGGTACGTGACAACGAGACGATGCCATTTGGATAGGAACATTTTTCTATTCGAGTTGCACGTTAACACCCCACCACCGTAACCGTGAAAGTGGAGTTTTGCTGTTCGTTTCCATCCATTTGCTCAGGGGAGCAAAACTAGCCGACTATTTTCCGACAGTAGACGTGGTGGTGTTTGCTTTGTAGCTAACATCCATGCAAGGGTTGTATAAGTTGTAAATGTACCGGGGGAAAACTGCATTTTCCGTCGCTTTTCCGGTGTTTGTGTTTCGGATAAAGGACCGCTTGAATGCACAGATGGAATGAAAGCTTTCCAATTGCCGGCATTTTAAGTTTTGAAGTGTTTTTAGAGGTACGTGTGTACGTATATTGATTTTTGCCGATGGTGCTTACAAATAGATTATTTCAGGACGGTTTTAGCGAAATGTAAAGCTAAATAAAACTGATGTTTTCCTATTCACATCTTCTTCTTTTGCTTTATCTCTCTGCATGTTTCACACAAGCAGTGAGATCGGCTTACAATTTCCACCCACTCAACCGAGCCACCGACACCGAGACCAATTGATAACGACCCGCATAGAAAATAACCATTTCTATAACAGTTAAAACTTCACTGACACCTTACTAGCTATGATAACTTTATACAAAATAGTGTTGCTATGGTTTACGGAATGTAATCAACATAAAAGAAACACTACTCTCTACTGTTACTGTTTCTGGTTAGACATCCCAGCCATGATGGCTAACAGCGGTCTACATGAGAAGGAGATTTTGAAAAAAGGAAATCGAAGCGGGTTCATTTTACCGGTGCACATTTATCAACTAGAATTATAATGAAGGTTTGTTTTGCAGAGTGTAATCATTTGTTTTTTCCTTTTATCTTTAAATAAATAAAAAATAATACCGAGAGATACCACAAAATGAAGTCTTGCAAATCACATTAAAATTAAAGAACAACCCATATATGCTGTGTTCTGCATATGCTACAATAGTATTATAACATCAATAAGTATGGTAATTTCTACCCGGACATAGTATATCTTGAAGTTAACAACAATGGTTGATTTTAAGCGGTACTACCTTCCCGCATAAATCACAACCATACGATTACCATATTGAAAATGGTTTATCCTCCTGTGAAAACCATAATAAAAATGGTTCAGCCAACTTTAATCGATAACATTAATACCTAGAGAAGTTTTGACCATATTGCTTAAGGTTTTCGAAGACCCAACCATACGAACAATGGGTGGTTAAGAACGTCCACCATACGAAATCTAACTTTTTCCCATACATTTTTTGCAAAGGAACTATAGCCTAACCACATCAGAAAAGGTTCTACACAGCAAAAAAATAATTTTGATATCACGTCAAAGTGGATGCACTACAATCATGTCGAAAATATGGTGTAATATTACTTGCTAAAAAGGACAAAATTATCATTAATACAATGCATGAACTGACATTACGCTGCTTTTACTGCATTTGTTTATTTATGTGGTCATAAAAATTACATGAAATTTTCGACATGATTGTAGTGCATCCACTTTGATGTGATATCAAAATTATTTTTTTGCTGTGTAGTTGGATATGTAAATCCTATTCCTATTATCGTTCGAAGGTAGTACCGCTTAAAATCAACCATTGTTGTTAACTTCAAAATATACTATGTCCGGGTAGAAATTACCATACTTATTGATGTTATAGTACTATTGTAGCATATGCGGATCCCAGCATATATGGGTTGTTCTTTAATTTTAATGTGATTTGCAAGACTTCATTTTGTGGTATCTCTCGGTATTATTTTTTATTGATTTAAAGATAAATGGAATAAACAAATGATTACACTCTGCAAAACAAACCTTCATTCTATTTCTAGTTGATAAATGTGCACCGGTAAAATGAACCCGCTTAGATTTCCTTTTTTCAAAATCTACTTCTCATGTAGACCGCTGTTAGCCATCATGGCTGGGATTGTCAAAGACCCTAAATATGTTTGTGGAAAATACATGCGTTTTTAAGGAATACTTTATACTGTAAGCTGATATTACTTACGTTATTATTTTTTCTCGACGTTAAAACTGGTTAAAACAGGTTTTCCATTTGGAGTAAGGGTTTAAAAATGCAATAACTCAGAAAAATCAACCAAATGTACTCACGACCGCCGTTCCAAACAAAAGCGTTTTTTTTTATTTGTGCCAAATGTAAAAACATAAAGCAACCATAAGCGAAACACGTAAGTGTTGTACAACTTGTTTACAACTTTTATTCGTAATGTTTTGTAATAGTTTAATATAGTCTCGAATAGTTGATCAACTGTAACAAAATGTAGCTGAAACATACCAGAAACAGTAGCAGTAGAAAGTAGTGTTTCTTTTATGTTGATTACATTCCGTAAACCATAGCAAAACTATTTTGTATAAAGTTAACATAGCTAGTAAGGTGTCAGTGAAGTTTTAACTGTTCTAGAAATGGTTATTTTCTATGCGGGTTATTCGAACGATAATAGGAATAGGATTTACATATCCAACTAGAACCTTTTATGATGTGGTTAGGCTATAGTTCCTTTGCAAAAAATGTATGGGAAAAAGTTAGATTTCGTATGGTGAACGTTCTTAAACACCCATTGTTCGTATGGTTGAGTCTTCGAAAACCTTAAGCAATATGGTCAAAACTTTATCTAGGTATGGTTCGATTAAAGTTGGCTGAACCATTTTTATTATGATTTTCATAGGAAGATAAACCATTTTCAATATGGTAATCGTATGGTTGTGATTTATGCGGGTTCCGTTAGTTTTCATTCTGATGACAACAAAAACAGAATCGTTGTTTCGAAAAGTATGGCAGGAAATCCTAGAAGCGGCAAGTATGTTTTTTTTTTTGTTATTGAATGAAAAACTACAGAATTCACCATTCTTCATTTCATGAGCTTTTCTTTGAGGAAAACTTTTTCTTCTTTGACAATTCCGGAATGATTTGAGATTTGCGTGTAATTGCATTTGTAAACAAACACGTCAATCGCCGATTTCTCGCGAATAAAAGCTCAATATCGAAAACTAATAACACTATGAGGTAGAGGAATGATTCCTCTATCATTTAGTATAGTTTGTTTATGAGATTGAGCTTCTATTCAAAATACATCAGCAATTGACGGGTTTGTTTACATAAACAATTACGCCCAAATCTCAAATCTCTCCGGAATTGCAATATGTGTGTAAGAATATATTACAACCAGCGAATCCAAACACATAAAGCAACCAACAATACAGACAAAACGGTTGCTACGACTACTATGATAAACTCGCTCTGTAACATAGCTCGATCGGAGTGGTAGAAGGATGGATGAGGACATAACTTCTAAAATTCCATTAACACACGTGTATTATCTTCGGCTTTACTTCGTGAAGCAGCTTGCCAATACTTTCGACAGTGAGCATGTATAAGGGCGAATAGGCGATGATCGATTCTCTTCGTCGATTTTCTCTTTTGTTAATAACTTGCTAGATTTAACGTTTCTCGGTGCGTTTGCTGTTGCTTTTGATAGCCAATACAACCTGTTACTACTCTGCATTGAACAAATTCTAGAAAATTGTTTCGCTTAGCTGTAGCAATGCAAAGAGAAAATCGATGAAGAGAATTGATCATCGCTTATTCGCCCTTATACATGCTCACTGTCGATTTGCTCGTTTCCTTCTACCACCCCGAGTGAGCTGCTTGTCATGAAAAAGAAAGAAGAAGATTATATCATTAAGGTCTGCACTCGAAAAAAATGCAGCAAACAAAAGTGTTCGCCAAAAATTTATTTTAAGTCGGATTTTCTTTTTTTTTTATAATTACTTTATTTGTACAGGCTCAATCGAATAAACTTCACAGAGCCGAGTTATCCTTTGCGTTATACATTATTACTGTCTTAAATTTAAAGTTAAAGGAACTGGACCGAGTACTCGCGGTTGTCTCGAGGTTAGTGGAGATTTACAATTTTTTGGATGGGAAAAGGGAAGAAGGAGGTTTGAAATGTGGTTTACGATACAACTATTTAATTAATCCTAAAGCATGAAATTATTTCTATTCATCTTGAAAACAAACATTGAAAAAAAAACCCCACACGTACAAAATACAAACTAAACACAAGGTTAATCAAACTTACAATCTAAGGTTAATATCCTTAAAGTAAACATATATGAGTTTCATAAACTCCAGATCGCGTCTAGCCAAAATATCCCTAACTGGAACATTAGGTTGTCTACCTCGAGCCCGAAGGGAATCATAAAAATGTGATCTGACTTCACGATACTCCGCACAAGACCAAAGGATGTGATCAGCGTCCTGGTAACCTTGTCCACATTCACAGAGATTGCTGTCTCCCAACCCCACACGGAACAAGTGAGCGTTTAGACAATAGTGATTGGACATGAGACGAGACATCACGCGTATGAAGTCTCGACTCAAGTCCAACCCTTTGAACCATGCAAACTTCGACACCTTAGGGATAATTGAATGTAGCCATCGTCCCAAGCTCCCTTCACTCCATTGATGTTGCCAGCTAACGAGCGACTGCTGACGATAAATAGAAAAAAATTCACTATAGGCGATCTGTCGATCATAAATGTCACCTTCCATAGCGCCCACCTTCGCAAGTGAATCCGCCTTCTCATTGCCCAAAATTGAGCAATGCGAAGGGACCCACGCGAAGGTGATGATGAAAGAGCGCACGGATAAAGCACTAAGCAGTTCTCGTATTTTCAAGAGAAAATACGAGAAGTGCTTTACCGGCCTAATGGAACGGATAGCCTCGACAGAACTGAGACTATCCGTAAAAATAAAGTAGTGGTGCGGAAGAAGTGAAGCAATAGTTTCCAAAGTGTAGTGAATTGCTGCCAGTTCAGCCACATACACAGAACAAGGAGCTTCAAGTTTTCGAGAGGCGCTATGAAATTCATTAAATACACCAAAACCAGCGGACTCCTCTATTAGAGATCCATCTGTGAAAAACGTTCTTGCAGAATCAACATGGCCAAACTTTGCAGCGTATAATGACGGAGCAATCATAGGACGATGTTGCTCTGGAATTCCGCGGATTTCCTGCGTCATAGATAAATCAAAATTCACTGAATTACCGAAATCGGAGAAGACTACACGATTGGGAATATTTCTTGAAGGGCTGACATCCTGTGTTAAATATAGGTAGTACAAAGTCATAAAACATGTTTGAGGATTTAGCTCCAGAAGCTTCTCAAAATTTGCAATCACCAGTGGGTTCATTACTTCGCAACGGGTGAGGAGCCTCAGAGATAACTCTGAAAAACGGACGGATAGTGGCAACATGCCCGCCAGCACTTCGAGACTCATAGTATGAGTCGAGTGCATGCATCCTAACGCGATACGAAGACAACGATACTGGATCCGTTCCAGCTTGATGATGTGCGTTTTAGCTGCCGACTGGAAGCAAAAACTGCCGTACTCTAAAACCGATAAAATCGTTGTCCGGTACAACGTCAGAAGATCTTGTGGATGGGCTCCCCACCACGTTCCGGTAATTGATCGAAGGAAATTGATCCTTAGTTGGCATTTTCTTCTCAGATACTCAATGTGGGATCTCCAGGTGCATTTGGAATCGAACCAGACCCCGAGATATTTAAAAGACATGGAATGAGTGATCGGTTTACCCAAAAGTTGAAGCTTCGGTTGTGCTGGGTTATGCTTCCTAGAAAAAACGACCAACTCAGTTTTCTCCGTGGAGAATTCGATACCTAGCTGAACAGCCCAAGTAGACAAATTGTCCAAGGTATCCTGTAAGGGTCCTTGCAGGTCAACCTCTTTTGGCCCTGTGATAGACACTACGCCGTCATCTGCAAGTTGTCTCAACGTGCAATTGTCACTAAGACAGACATCAATTTCTCTAACGTAGAAATTGTACAAAAGGGGGCTTAAACATGAGCCTTGGGGGAGACCCATGTAGCTAAATCGAAAAGCTGTAGAGTTTCCATGAGAAAAGCTCATATGTTTTTCTGACAGCAAATTGTACAAAAAATTATTCATTAATGGAGACAATCCACAAGCGTGGAGTTTCTCTGAAAGAACTTCAACGGATACTGAATCAAAAGCCCCCTTGATATCCAAGAACACAGAAGCCATTTGCTCTTTCTTAGCAAAAGCCAACTGAATTTCCGAGGAAAGCAACGCGAGACAGTCGTTCGTTCCCTTACCCCTACGGAAACCAAATTGAGTATCTGAAAGAAGGTGGTTCGTCTCAACCCATTTGTCGAGGCGAAAAAGGATCATTTTCTCCATCAATTTCCGAATACACGACAGCATCGCGATGGGCCGATACGAATTGTGATCCGACGCGGGTTTATCAGGCTTTTTAATGGCTATCACCCTTACTCGTCTCCAATCGTCGGGAACAATATTGAGCTCCAAGAACTGATTGTACAAGTTCAACATGCGCCTCTTAGCGACGTCTGGGAGGTTTTTCAGCAAGTTGAACTTGATTCTATCAGATCCCGGGGCAGAATTGCCACACGAAAGGAGACCAAGTGAAAGTTCGACCATTGAAAAAGGCTGACTGATTTCGTTTACCGAATTCGCGGTTTCGTGAGGAATCAACTGCGACGGCACGGAATCTGGACACACTTTTCGCGCGAATTTAAGAATCCATTGATCCGAGCATTCCTCGCTTTCGCTGTTAGTAGACCGGTTACGCATTCTTCGCGCCGTACTCCAAAGCGTATTCATAGACGTTTCGCGCGACAATCCGTCTACAAACTGCCGCCAGTAACCCCGTTTTTTGGCCTTGATGAGGCTCTTGAGTTCGCGTTCAAGAGATGTGTATGCGTCGAAATGCTCGCGTGTTCCGCGTTTCCGAAAAAGTTTAAACGCGTCGGACGTTTTACGGTAAACCTCCGTGCATTGTTGATCCCACCAGAGCGATGGTGTTTTCTTACGGATTGACGATCGCGGCACCGGTCGTGTTTGAGCTTGAAGTGCGCTGTCGACGATAAGATTAGAGAGGAAATTATATTCCTCCAACGGCGGAAGCTCTTCCACTGACGATACTGTATCGTCTATCGCGGATTGGAACTTAGTCCAATCGATGTTACGGGTTAGATCATACGCGACGTTAACGGATTCTGACGAGTTGAACCCACTGGCAATCGAAATTTTGATCGGCAAATGATCACTACCGTGCGGATCCTGGATTACATGCCAAGTGCAATCCAACGATAGTGAATTGGAGCAAAAGGTGAGGTCTAATCTGCTACCATTCGAGGATGGACCAGCCAAACGTGTTACTTCTCCATTGTTAAGTATTGTCATGTTGAAGTCGGATTTTCTTGAAAGTTTCAGGGAATGAACTTATACATATGGATTATGTGTCGGCATAATTACTTTATTCAATTTCCTTTCCATCGCTGAAAGCCCACACCTTTCCCTTAAGACCCCTCATTACATTTTGTGCAATGGTGGAGCCGACCTTTTTGGTCACTTTCATCCATTCTTTCTTCAACTCCAGCTCGTCCTTAAACACCTTGGACGATTTTCGAACTTTGGTCTTCATTATGGCCCAAATTCTTTCCTCCGGACAAATCTCTGGTGAATTTGGGGGTTGGCGGTTTTTAGTACAAAAACAACGTTATTGTCTCTGTACCAATCCAACGTCGATCGCGCGTAATGGCATGATGCCAGGTCCGGCCAAAATAATGTCTCGTCTCCGTGGGACCGCAGTAAGGGCAGCGTCAGCGTCTGGAGGCACTCGTTGCGGTAAATTTCGCTGTTGATAATACCCATTGTGATGTACGGTTTACTCAGTTTACCGCATTGGCATATGGCCTGCCAGAGCAAGTATTTTTTGGCGAATTTGTCCACTTTCTTCTTCCTTATGTCTTCCGGAACATCAAATTGTGATTTGGCAACGTAGAACTCCAGCCCCGGTATCTGCTTTGCATCTGCCTTGATGTAGGTTTCGTCATCCATAACCACACACATCGGTTTCGTTGACCACTCTCGATACAGCTTCCTTGCGCGGGGTTTGGCCGCCGTGTTTTGATGATCACGCTGGTTCGGTGCCTTCCGGACCTTGAATACACGAAGCCCAGCTCGTTTCATGGTTTGCTGAACGAACCAGGCGGAACACTTTGCCTTCAGAGCCGCGTCGCGAGTCGAAAGGTTCGGATTACGCTTGAAATAATCCAACACCTTCCGGGCTTTCACAGCGTCAATTGTCTTCGATATTCTGCCACTTCCAGCCCGCCGGTCGGTCGTCTGGGACTCCTTAAACGATTTTACCACCCGAGACACAGTTGTATGGGTGATTCACAGTTGTCTTCTGTAGCCTACTGGCTGCTCAGAAGGGAAAATTGGTTTAAGGTTATGCAGAGCACGGGTCGCTTATTTAATAGCACTGTTACGCAACTTTCAACACTGATCACTTACCTTGGCAGGAACCAATCTATTTCAATCAACAGTTACGAAGGAAAGAAGGACTACCAACCAGTTCTATAAACAAGGTGAAGATGATTCTTTAAAGCGAACAATCAAGAGCGAGGCCTGGATACCCCTTTTTGGGCACGAAATCCGAAATTGAAGAAAGGAAACTTTTGGGGAATGTGTCTTGAAGTAACATCAACGAAATCTTCTTACATGCCTGACAATTTATTCGGCCCAGGCGGGGCAGTTGATAGCGATAGAGAGAGATATTTAAGTGGTTTACTTGCGCTTTTTCTGCTGGTGGTTGCGGTGAACGGCGGCTACGGTGGCTAGCTTTTGATGGTGGTGGTTGAACGGTGGGAGGGCCCTCCGACGACGATCCTTTGAACTTTCACCGGATCTCGACCGGTATACTCGACAGATGAGCGGCCTCCGGTTACGAAACTTTTCTTGCCAACTCCGAAGTCGGCTCGTGGATCGATTGTCTGGTACAGGTGTCCTGTACTTGAACTGGAACGTTTGCCACGGTCCCGAACCAGCTGCTTGCCAAGTTCCCGCCCGGGTGCGGACCTTTTCTTATTGGTTCTTTGCTATTGTTTCCTTTTTGATGTACGGCTTTTGTTCAGCCTACACTAGAGATTAAGACTTTTTATTCACTCCCATTTATGTTGCTTTTTAGAGAAACACTCCACAAAAATCACTTAATGCATGCACTTTTTCAAAAAAAGAATCACTTCTATTGGCAAATCAAAGTTGGCACTCGTGGAGAATAGAAGAACTATGAGAGTGATGATGGTTTCAAAATTTTACACGGTGAGGTATACGAGTGCAATCTTAAAATGCTATTATTTTGCAAATTGAGCATTTTACTTAAATCTGCTTAATGTTACGTTAGTAGAAAACTTAAGGACTACTCAAAATGCATATAATATAGAAAAAATAATTTCTTTTCAGATTTTTATGTGTAGACATAGATTTCAGCTTTTCTACCACTGTAGCAGAAACCAGATTTAAATAAAATGCTCCATTTGAAAAATAAAAGCATTTTAAGATTGCATTCGTATACCTTCACGTGGAAAATTTTGAAACCATCATCACTTTCATAGTTCTTCTATTCTCCACAAGTGCCAACTTTGATTTGCCAATATACTAAACTCCTTTTACAGTTGTGTGAAAACCCGAAGTTTGACAGTGTCACTTCGTGACGGTTGGCAACCATTCCGCCCCTGTAACTATTTGTACGTTAATGAGAGACAGGTTAGTGTCTTGGCTCAAACCGCTGTCAATAAACGATCGGTGTGCATTACTTTACCAGTGCTCTGTAAATAATTCGACCAACCTGCGCATTTAAAACGACAGCTAAGGATTCAACCGCCAGTAAGGCTGTCCGGTATTTGTACAGGGTTGGGAAAAGGCGTTAGGTTCTCACTGGCAGGCGGGTTAATAGACGTTGGGATGTTTGTGGAGGAGCCAACAAACTACAATTCTGGGACCAACGGTTACACTTCCGATCCATCTCATGGTCGCAGTCGGATTTTCCATGACGGCGCGCAAAATTCTCCGGTGATTTTCTTCTTGTTTCGATGACATCTCAATAACCACTGAACCGATTGTTATGACATTTTGCACATGTAAACAATTCACTCCAAACTAGTTATACCCAGATTTGCATAAATTTTTACCCACGGATGAAAAAGTTACACACGGATAAGAATGGTGCATTTTTTTCGAGTACAAGCCTTATTGCTATTTATCCACTTTTGGCATAGCGTAATCCTTCGGTTCGTTGATCGCTTGCCATTTTGTCAATGTGTGTGTGTACAAATGTGTGATTTTTTTTATTTCTAGATGCGATTGATTTCAAGATATAGTTCAAAACTATGCTGAGATTTCTTTGCCAGATTACTTAACCGCTATTGCTACTAATCTTGGATCTAAGTAAATATGTAGCTACGTCACTTATGATATGACAAATAATGGATTCCAAACTGTAATTATTAAATAAACTATGTTTGTTTAACTTGTATCATTTTTTATTTAACGCTTAGCCTAATTTAAGAATTGTTTACCATGCTCGAGACAGGTTTCTAGAGTTGCACGGCAGCAAGGTATTTTATGCCTAACGTATTTATGCATAATGGGGTACACTCTTCGTGAACCGCATTCACTCACTCTTCTTAGTCGGCTGTTATGTCATCGTTGACCGGTTCAGTCAGAGCTGCTGGGCCTCCCAGGAAGTTCTGGAATTGGAGTCCTTTTCCTTTCCGTCGACAGCTACAATTATCCCCCCTACTATCGCATGTATTATTATTCGACTATCCTTTGACATTTCCTTGTGATTCATCGTTTAAAAGCTCCAATCGATTTATTTTATCTCTGTCTCTAGGCGGATCCATATTTTTAGCTTAATTTTTAGTCAGTTGGGAGTTTTATGATGCACTTTATTGACACCAAAAAGCAGCAATAGGTATATGCTCTTTGTTCCCGTTTGAAACCGAACCGTTTTATAATTGCTTTTATAATGATAAAATACCTTTATGGAGCTTATTGTCATGACATCAATAAAAAAAATACCGAGCAGGTTTATGATTGACTAACATCACAGTTTATAAAGGGATAGAATGCTGCATCAAATTCATTTTTAAAACCAGACCCATTTTGACTTTATAGTCAGACTTTAAAAGGTTTTCAAAACAGCAAAATTCTGAACTGCTAAACAAGAATATATTGCACTATTGAATGCTGTAATTAAACCAAAAAGATTGCGTTTGTCGTCATAAAACCACAACAAATCAGTGTGAAAGCCAAAAGGCTGTTAAATTGTTACTTGGGTGGTTTGAGCAAAATTGTGGTTCCTAGTAATAAAGATGCAAAAAAGTAGGTTTTCCCATACTAATTTTCATACAAATTTCAAATGCAATGCGTCCCCAAATTTTGCACAGTTGTTTGCGACCCCAAATGGAACCAAAAAAACATTGTTCTGAAAAAATGATCATGATGACCCATCCTACTGAATATATTTGTTTGGAATGTTCTCATTAATTTTCTTTAAAACCGTTTCCCTTCACATATTTTTTTTCAGGATTCATCCAAAATAAACGGTTTTTGTGTATTTTTCACCATAAATTATTTAAAATATTGAATGTTCAAACATTCTTGAGCATTTTTTAAAAACAAATTTTAAAAGTTGGGCACGGACATTTTTTGATGTTTAAATTTCAATTTTTTTTAATTCCTACAAAGAAAAAATGTACATTTTTCCCAGAAAGATATTATTTTTCCCAACAAACTTAGTCTCTGGCTTCATTTCGATCACAAATGCTGTTTAAGGTTTTGAACTTTTCAAATATGCCATTTTAAAAATGTTGCGTTATCCAAAATAGATGAATTTTTCATGCAAATCGGAGATTGTCGAGTTTTTACGATTCGTCATATTTGACGTGAAGCTGCTCACTATCCTCAGATTTCAATACCCATGGAATTTTCTTGTAATTATCATCAGAACCCTCTTGAAATCATTCGCAGAACTTATTTGGAACATTCATTTAAAATGGACCAGGAATCCTTGTCACAATCGTCATGAAATTTTCCTCAGAACATCCTAAAAACAGCAACTCTGACGCCTCATAACAAGCGACACGGAACTCTTCTCACAATCACCATACTTACCATTTAGGCTAAGGCCTTGTTGTCCTCTGCTGCTGTTTCACTGCGAATGCTTGTTCTATTGAATTTGTAGGCCCTCTAACAAATCCAACAAGCGGTCGAACACGAGCTTAACAAACGCTTGCAACAAATTATTATTTCAGTACTGTGTATAAGGCGATGAAAATTATAGAATTCCATCATGTGTTGCACAAAAGCTGCAATGCAACTGAAAAAAACGTTTTAAAAATTAATCTGGATACACTGCCGCACGCTTCTGAATGCTTTATGCAAATCTGTCAATCATTGTTTGTTTACAATCTACCTGAATCTCTGCTGTTCGAGTAAAATATCAAACCCAAAATGAATAAAGGTGAGCTACTTAGCTAATTAGCGTGGATACAACAAAGGCAATGTCACAATAATTATTCTAGAAGATTACTATGTCGTTGTGCAAACCACACAGGCAGGAATTCTCATATTTTCGGTGATTCTCCATCAGTGGATCAGAGGAAACGTTCTGCGGGCGTTTTATGCAAAGATGTTTCTTCGAAATCCACCACTTCGTGGACTAAACTACCTTGTGACTACACAAAGGAAGTATATTCCAACCTATACAGAAGCGGAGCTGGAAGCAGCTGACCTGTCAGGGATGTCAACAGATGTATCAGACTACGCACCAATGAAAAAACAAAAGAAAAATCCGAAGAAAGTGGCATCCAAAAAGGGAAACGATTTTAAACATCTTTAGATATAAAATGCGTTTTGAAACAAATTACTGACGCAGCGGGTCCATCGTTTCAACATTCTCCACAACCTGCTGCTGACTAGAATCCCATCCAACTAAAACCAAGACAACAGAGTGTTCCAAATCCTCCTGCTGCTGTCAATCAGCCCTTGGAATCACTTTTCAATTAATCAGGCCATGCACAACTGGTGCAGAGCTCTGATGGAGCAGTATTGGGCAATGAAGCATCCAGCAACCCCAAGCAATCCTCGAAGTAATCAACCAAGATAACATGTTTCAACAAAACACAGTGGAAAACAATGCTATTTCCGGGGGATACGTGCTAAATACCGAGTAACTGACTTTAATTACCTCTTCCCAATCAGGCTAAGGCCTTGTTGTCCTCGCTGTCCGAAGAAGTCGTCTCCACTCTGCTCGATCCATGGCCACACTTCGCCAGACTCGTAGTCTACGAAGGGTCCGCAGGTCGCCTTCTTAACCTACCGCAGCCCGGGAAGCCGAGCGATTTGCAGTTCGCTGTGCCGAGTTTCCAATCGTAGTCCTTATTTCGTCGCGTAGGTCTGTGCCGATTGTTCCGATCTGTATTTCTTTCTTCAGTATTTGCAACTTTATGTTTTTCCAGGGCGGCTTGTTGGGCTTGCCCCAATCCCCTGTCTCGCCGAGGGACCATCGTGCACAGCTCTGTTTAGAGTCCTACGCTGGCACTAGGACGGTGATCAGCCGCTCCTAACATGGAGAACAGACGCCGTTTTGAGCCGCACCTCCATGGTGAACAGACGCTCGGGTTTGATGGAGCATTTCCTCTCTCACCGTACTATGGTTACCGCGCCAGTGTTCGCGTCGCACCTTTTCACTTTGCTATTGCCGGACTGGCAACATTGCTCAGGCTACGCCATCCAGCTGTGTCCATGTTTCAGCTGGTAGTCTTTTGTTATCATATGACTCGGGGAGGCGTGAAGTAGGAACTTGTGAGGACCAGAGCTAGGTATTCCGCTCCTTCCAGGTTGTCAACTCACCATTTTGTAGCCCAACTGTAACTGACTTTGCTACAAGTCATTTTTGTAGTGGTAGGTGGGTGGATGTTTCGCAAGAAGAGAGTGAATGGAGGCGAGAATAAAGGGCGAACACGAAATTATTGCGACACCGAAAATGTCATGCCAATTTTCTTATAATGTTTAGAATCAAACCAAAATTTTAGGGTAGTTTTATACATTAATTTACTTCAAAAATCAAAAGAAAAGTTAATCGATGGAGCCTTGAGTGTAAAATTGAACGCATTTTCGCTTGATGCCCTCCATCAAAGTCTTTACAGTGTCATCCGGTACCAGTTTCTCAGTTTTTTTTCCATTTTCTTAACATGTCCTTCTCGTCTTTGACTGTCTTCTTGCTCTTCCGAAGTTCCCGCCGGGCGCAGCTCCGGACAGTTTGGCGGATTCATGTCCTTTGAAACAAAATCGACAGAATTGGCCTCATACCACTCCAGGACACTTTTAGAATAGTGGCATGATGCCAAATCTGGCCAAAATAGCGGAGCTTTGTCGTGCTGCTGCAAGAACGGCAAAAGGCGCTTCTCGAGGTACTCAGATTAGTAGATCTCGCCATTTACTGTGCCCTTTGTCACGAAAGGCTCACTCCTCAGTCCGCAAGAGCAGATGGCCTGCCAAATGAGATATTTGGAGGCGAACTTCGACATTTTCTTCTTCTTAAATTTGTCGTCCACATCGAACTTGCTCTTGCCGGTGAAAAACTCCAACCCCGGAATTTGCTTAAAATCGGCTTTTATATACGTTTCGTCGTCCATCACACAGCAGCCATATTTTGTCAGCATCTTCTCGTAGAGCTTCCGTGCCCGAGTTTTAGCCGTCGATTGTTGCCGCTCATCGCGGTTTGGGAAGTTCTGTACCTTGTATGTATGTAGTCCAGCTCTCTTCTTTGCATTCTGGACGTAGCTCTGCGACATGCCGATCTTTTTAGCCAAATCACGGCTTGAGACGTTGGGATTTGCTTTAATCATCCGCTTCACCTTTCCCTCCGTCTTTTTGTTCTCCGGTCCCGGTTTTCTTCCAGCTCCTTTGCCGTGGTCCAACGTCAACCGCTCCTGGAACCGCTTCAACACTCTGGAGACGGTTGAATGGTGAATGTTCAACATTTTTCCCAACTGCCGGTGCGACAGGTCAGGAAATTCCAGGTGTTTGGAAAGAATTTGTTCTCTCAACTCGCGTTGGTTCACCTCCATTTTCGTTGAATCGAAAAACACGACTTCGAGTTTGACAGCATGTACACAATACACATCAATGAGAATGTGTGCAAAATTTGGTTGATTTTTACCCAATGGTAAAAAAGTTATGCCCTGTTGAATGTGTCGCAATAATTTCGTGTTCGCCCTTTACTATGACTAAAAATGTAAATTGTTTATCAATATAATTGTCCTTTGTTTTTACTTTTAGCCTCTAATGGACAGTGATAGCATCGTATAGGAGATTTCGAAGAAAGTTGAGGAAGAATGTAAGAAAGCAAAAATCAATTCGATTTAATCAATGCGAAAAGCGATTTCAATGTAAAGATGGCAGCCTCTGCATTCCGTCTACGAGCAAACGGGCCGATGTGAATAATCATAACTTTTCGGTTTTTTTTTTCAGCTGCATCCGTCAAAGACATTAAACAGTTGGAGGATGATCTGACCGACGAAACCTCAACAAACTTTTTATTCAGCTCTCAACTTTATTATTCGACCATTATTCGATTGGTTGGTTTAATAACAGCTAATCATTGTTTGTTGGGTAGTCTCAGGCGATATTGATGTAGTAGATTATTTGATCTAAACTTCTGTATGATTTTGAGGTCCTAGGACATCTAATATACATAGAAATTGTTCGTAGCTGATGCGTATGAATTCTAGGTAACTGTTTGGAGATGTTTCGTTGCTATTAACATTGTCTCATTCGTGGTTGATATAGTAGGCCATTTGATTTGGAGGACCCAGAACATCTAATATACATGGAAGTGGATCGTAAATAATGCGCATAGACTCCATAGGACTGCTTGGATATGTTTCGTCACAGTTGTAGTGTTTTTAATCGAACGATCTGAACTCCACGACGATTTGGAGAATATTGAACGTGTGAATAAATCGTTAATGATGCGCCTAGACTCTATGAATCTGTTTGGAAATGTTTCGTTGCTTAGGGCGTTGCCTCAGCCGTGGATGATTTGGTAGATCAGTTGATCTGAACTTCAAAACGATTTGGAGAACCTAGCACATCTTATACACATGAAAATGGATCACAAATGATACGTATACACTAGACTGCCAATGAATGTATGGGAAAAATTTGACCATCAAATTTCGCTAACAAACCATACACAAAATGTTTATTGCCTCGAAAAATGACCCTATGCTAAATTTGAGCTCAATCGGACATGATTTAGGGGTGGCGCAAACGCGTCAAAGTTTGACTTTTTTCGCTCTCGAAAATCTCCCAAGGGGGGGGGGGTACATGAAATTTCGGAAATCGAAATTTTTTTTTTGATGCCAAATGTCTTAAAAATGCATGAAACGTCGAGATTTGGTGTTATCACGAAAAAAATTTTTTTTTTTCAAAAATCGACTTTCATGAGTTTTATATGGAATATAGAAGATTGATGAGTCGGCTTCTAAAACTGTTCATAATTGTCTCCAACCTGCTTGTATATCGAATTAAACCACCACTAATACGAAATAATTCACTAGGGTGGTCCAATTATTCTTCATTAGGGTGGTCCAAAAATCAAAATGGGTATGTAAAAACCATTACTTTTTACCAAACGCATGTGTCTGAAAATATCATCATGTTGTGTTTTGGAATTTTTAAGAATCCAAACTTCAAAATATTCGATTATATTACTTTGTAGTATCTGAGACCACGTAAAATAGAAGCATAGACAGACATAAATCGAAAATTGTACAGGACAACCGTTAGTGCTGTTTAGTTTACAGTACAATCTGACGAAAGTACAATGACTTTTTAACATATCCACCTAATACGGGACAACCCTTTATATGTGTTTCTTTTAAATTCCTACCCTATAGAGGTGCCAAAAAAGTACCCGCATAACGCATATTGCCAAAAAAGTACCCGCATGAAGCATATTGTTTATCTGGCTTCTTTTTGGGTATTAATTAAAAAACACACACTAGCAGTGTTCTCCTACAGGCAAGCAACGGTCTCAAGTACTTATTTCTACGTAAACTTTTCTACTGTTAGGATGCGATCTGAGGATGTATGATCAATCAGTAGTGCGTTTGAAGAAGACAACAAGCAGAGAACTGATAGAGAATAGTACGACAGTTTGTTAAAAATGGTTGACATTTGGCTAGTTGGAGAACATCTGCCGTCGTTCGGCCATTCTGTTAACTTGCCGACGTATAGTGAAGTTTTTCGTAAATATATGTTTCATTTGCGTGCTAAAAAAAACAGTTGTAAGCTTAGTGCCTTCCTAACAATAAAGGAATTAAAGGATGCTTGGAAGAAAAAAAAAACTTAACACATTTGGTAAATGACATAAGCATAAAGAAAAAAACTGTTGCTATTTTTCAATACCTGGAAAGCCTTATTAAAATGCAAACTTAGAATGGCTAAGAAAGACGTCGAAAAAAGGAACACATTTCATGGATCATTGCGGAGTGTGTTTGATATCGGGAAGAATTTTAAAGCAAAAACCCGTGCAGAAAAGCAGGCGATGCAATATTTGCAAAAACAGCGGGAACAAGCTCATCTTGAAGAAGAAACTGAGGTTCTCCCTACCAATGAAACCATTTCGTGTAGCGATTTTGAGGAAGACGGGTCAAGCCAAAGACCGGATCAAATTTGTAGTGCAACCTCAATGATGTTTCACATCACAAAACGACAGCCAGGCTGGGTCAGTGTACTCGCCTAGTACATCCGAAAGAGTTTCTCCAAAAACAGGTACGTTGTGATGTTTTACTAATGTTTTTTTTTTTCTTTTAGATTATACACCTATTACCATCCATATTAATATATTTTGAACGTTCTAGGTTCTCCAAAACCAGCTTTGACACGTAAATCGCAACTGATACGAGTTGTTACAGTTGAGGTAGCTGCTGCATTGGACCGCTGTAAAGTGAGTGATCGAAATGCTGTGTTTCTAATATCATCGATCACCAAAGCTTTAGGGCACGATATTTCATCATTATTGTTGAACAAGGAATCTGTCAGAATCGCCAGAGCAGGCATTCGCTTACAAATGCAACATGATTTAAAAGCGTCGTTTAAGCCAGATATAAATTTAACAGTACATTGGTATTCTAAGCTGCTACCTAACATATTACCATCCCAAGCTCTACCAAAAACCGAGCGCTTGGCCATAGATGTATCAGACGAAGGCATTAGCAAATTATTGGCTGTTCCACCCATCGAAAACTCTACGGGGGCACAACAAGCGGAGCGATGTACAATGCAGTCGGCGAATGGGGGCTTGCGGACAGGTATGATCTTAAATCTTGTATGTTCACCTCAGACTTCATACCACTCAGGTATGGATGATGATTTTTTTTAATAACTATTTCGGAAATAGAAAGATTGGCGTTATTGGAGTTTTATGAAAAATAAATTAGAGAGCAACACCACCGTGGTGATTACCGAGAGGTTCTACAACTTGCCATTTTATATTTGGGTTGAAAAATCGATGAAAAATTACAAATAATGTGCGTTCCCCAATGCAAGGTGGATGGCCAAAATCCTTTATTCTTTGAAAATATTTATTCTTCGGCATGAATTTGCTTTACCAGATAAAACTAAAAATCAACTAGCTCGATTTTGTGTGCTCATTGTAAAAATTTATTTAAAAAGTTGGTTTCTTCCTCCGTGTGCTGCGATGGCACCCAACAACGATCTGAACCTGTTAAAAATATTGAAGTAATATGAAACTGTTGATGAAGACGTTGCGAAAGCAGTACATAAAGGAATTTTTACTCACTTGCAATATTTGGACAACAGCCTTATCGGACTATGTCTGTTCGACGAAAATGTAGACCTCTCGGTTAAGAAAAAGGTCATCGAAGCCTTATTTCTATCAAAAAAACTAATGATTTTTTTACAGATACTCATAAAAACATTACAGCCAGATCCATTGTTGAATCCAACGATATTTCAACGATTGAACTACACTCGTTTGTACAAGGCAGCAGTGGAATTGAAAACTTATTCAAAGCTCTCCAAATTCCGAAGTCGTTGCTGAATGTCGATATGGAGCAGTGGAGTAGTTCCATCGAGTTTAAAAATACCAAAAGACGGGTTCAATGCTTGGAAGTAGTTAATGATAATGCAGAGTGTGGTATAGCATTGATTAAAACATACAATTCAAAACTATCAACGGATGAAGATCAAAAGCAGTGCATTTTACAATTAGTTGAAGATCATCGAAAAAATTATAAGAGTACCAGGAAATCTGATTTGGTGTGCTAATAAGGAAATACATGGAAAAGTATAAAACAAGTATTTTTTCATCTTTTCAGGCAAATGTTCCTCTTGTGTAAAACTCATGATTAAAAAAAAAACAGATTAACGCAATTCAAGATATTTTTACAATTGATTTTAGGAATTTCTGATGAAAAGTTGTGGTTTTTCATATATTTTTGAATTTTTGGACCACCCTAATGAAGAATAATTGGACCACCCTAGTGAATTATTTCGTATTAGTGGTGGTTTAATTCGATATATAAGCAGGTTGGAGACAATTGTGAACAGTTTTAGAAGCCGACTCATCAATCTTCTATATTCCATATAACACTAAATCTCGACGTTTCATGCATTTTTAAGACATTTGGCATCCAAAAAAAAATTTGATTTCCGAAATTTCATGTACCCCCCCCCCCCCCCCTTGGGAGATTTTCGAGAGTGAAAAAAGTCAAACTTTGACGCGTTTGCGCCACCCCTAAATCATGTCCGATTGAGCTCAAATTTTGAATACACACTACCAAAAAGTCATGTAAATTTCCGTGCCCTGAGCCCGACACATGCAAGCGGCCCAAATGACATAAGAATGAGTTCAAAGAAACGAGAAAATAAATTCAATCAATCGTACTTTTCGTCGAATTGCGTATATTTCAGTTTGGTAACACTTAATTTTACATAACATGTTTTTTTACGTTCCATAATCTACGTCAAAGATGGATTACGTCTCGTGTAAAAATAGTTATTTTTAAGTGTGTAGGGTCATTTTTCGAGACAATAAACATTTTGTAATTACCATTTTCGCTGGCAGTCTAGTATACACTCTATGAATTTGCTTGGGCATCTTTCGATGCTATTGACAATGTTTCAGTCGTAGTTGAACTTGTAGATCATTTGATTTGAACTTCAGGACAATTCGGAGAACTTAGCACATCTGATATACATTCAAAAGGATCATTAACGTTGGTGTATTGGTTCAATGAATCTACTTGTACATGTGTCGGGGCTAGGGCCAGTGTTCCATTCTTGGTTGATCTAAAAGATCGAATGATCTAAACTTCAGGGTGATTTGAAGAACTTAGAGCATATGATCGTAATTGATGCGCATAGGCTCCATGAATATGTTTGGATATGTTCTGTTGCTAAGAATAGTGTACAAGCCCTGGTTGATCAAGTAGATCATATGATCTGAACTCTTGAACGATTTAGACGATTTAGAATATGTTATGGTCATGAGAATGGATCTAGATGATACATCTAGAATTTATAAACATTACTAAGTACCATACCATAAGGAAGACCAGTGCCCAGATGATTTTAGCGATATAACCAAGAACAAACACAGTTTGCACAATCTAGGACATCCCAACAAAATTGGTATGATTTTCGATAAAAACCACCGAAAAAACTTCAATACATACAAAAAATATGCAAAGAAACAATTCGTCCCGTCAAACGACCTTGGATGATTTTTAGTAATTTAAAACTTCAATAGCTTCTAAGTGTACATAGTACACTCGGTAAGCTGCAATGGTTTCTTGAGTCGAGCATTAGTACAAGACACTGAAGAAGTCTGCACATTGTATAGACGAAATACGCATAAAGCAGCACCGGTTAAGTAGTCGTAGTGCTTAGTGTAAACCTATAAAACTTAAAAATTCCTCTGATGGCCTGTTAAGATGATTATTATTCTTACAAAGTACAGATTGTTTTAATCTAATGAACAAATACGTTTTGCAGTATTTTGGAAAATTAGCAAACAGCGCCCAGTCCATTCTTTGTTTCACTTAAATCCATATGCCCCTCAGTAGCGCCTAACATATGAAACGCCTTCCCCCCCCTTATTGGTTGACTACTCCCCCCTAATAAAGTGGCTCGGGCACGCCGATCTCCATCACTCAATCAAGAAACATTGTTTAAAAACTACAAACTATCTACAAAATTCATGTACATTTAGGTGGCATAACACTAAATCATAAATGGCGCGAAAATCCGCTACACGTGAGTACGACGAAAACACGAAATTTGTCACACTACAACCATATATCCAGCCACCCACCACCCACTTGCAACACGCAACAAACTGTGTTGCATTGCATTGCGCATGAACCTCCTTGTGTTATTGTTGTCATCATCCCCAATCGAGTTCATTTCCGTAGTCCAACGATGAAAACATTCCGTAGGTACCAAGCAACCACATGGCTCGTGGTCGTCGTCGTCGTCGTCGTTGTCTCCGTCGTCGTGGTTCATTCGTTCCTGCATGCTACGATGCGACGACACCGAGCGAGACCCTGTTATCGCTACGACCAGCTGTTTACAAATCTGTGAATGGCGAGCGCGGACGCGTCAAGCCAACCTTCTTCCTTTTGAGGGGCTCGCCGTCGCCGTCATCGTCGCTGCCGCCGCCGTGCCACCCACCAAGTGAGATTCTGTGGTTGTGGACTCGATCTCCGTCAGAGCAGCATAGTCGGTTTTCAAGTTCAGTATCCGTTTGAACTTCGTCGCGTACAGTCGAGTTTTCCACTAGCAGAAACCGCTGTTTCCCGAGTTGCCCCCAAATGTGAGAGGATTTTCTTTTGATCTGTGCTGTGTTTATTGGCTCGCTTGAGGCCGGTGGCTCTCGCCGAGGTCAACGCTGGAGGCGCTACATGACACTCTTGATAGGCCTAAGCCTTTCTTTCTTCCCTGTGATGTTTGTTTGGATGATGAAAATTGAGGATTCTTCAAAAGAAGAAGCCGAATAAAGGATAACCAGAAGAACCGAAGGTTGTTTGGAGGCTATTTTGCGAAGAAAGGACTTCAAACCCGCCGTCCGTGTGTTGTGAGTGATGTAATGATCCTCGGTCAGTCGTCCGCTTGTTCCATGTGTTGTTAACGAAAACCCATGTAATCGAAAGTGAAACCTGTCAGGCAAATTAAATAACGCCGTTGTGAAGCAATTTAGGGTAAATGGCGATGAAATCTTTTGAACTGCGAAGTTAGCTCAGCTCCGGAACTGATGCGGGCCCAAATCCGACCAAGCCATCTGTAAAGTGGGAAAAGTTTTCAAAAGAATCACGTGAGAGTGCTTTTCGTGAACCGAAATCGGATTTGCAAAGTGCTGTGCCCCACAAAGAAAAGGATTTAATCGGAAGAGTTTGTCTGTTTGAAAACGGGAGGGGAAAAACTTTCCCTAGAAAAAGTGATTAGTGGAAGATTAAATCAATTCGCCGGATGGTGACGCATAATAGATGCGAAATTTATTACCTCCATCTATCACAGATCGGGAGTGGAAAACGGTTTGAATATATATATATATTTTCGTCGACGACGGTGGTAGTCAAGGGCAATCAATCATCCCAGAACCCGAGTTGGAGGAACGTGATTCTTGACAGGTCAGCCAGCCAGCCACCACCGGTTGCCTGGTTGTCAGCTTCAAGTGGATCTCTGAATTGAGTGGCTTCTAATTGAATTAAGTTCGGGTGCCGTCCCAAGTGCTAGTGATAGTTGTGAAATTTCGTAGAGAGGAAGTTTAAATTCAGCGTGAAAGTGTGAATCAATCAACAGCAGCGCTTACAACGTGCATCTGGGAGAGTGCATTCTGTAATTTAAGCAGCGTAGTCTGCGCTCTCGGTGGCAGATCTTATCCCAGCTGAAAGTACACCAGATGGAACCGATATATTTGCCGTCAAGGAGGGACGTTTAGCCTAGAAGAAAACTCGGTTTGTAACCGATTGAGCAGCGTTGCACACTTGCTGGTAAGTGAATCCGGGTTTCGGATACTGTCTTTTCCCTTATGTCGGTCGGTGAAGATTATTGAAGATTTTAGCGAGGGTGTGAAATTTGCGACTTTGAAATTATGTGTGACCTCATAAATCATTGCTATTTAGTGGGATAGTTTCATTATGGGAAACAGCGGTCGGTGGGTGTTTATTGTGATGAGCTTGACATACTTATTTACGGTTGTTTTGGTGAATCATGCCATGCCACGAGGAGCATCTATGTAGATGAAGGCAGATAGTGAGGAAGGAATGATTATTTATTACTCCACAATAATTAGTATTGCGTTGTACAATCTACGTTTTAACAATAAATGCGATTAGTTCTCTTAAAACTTAGTAAAAGTTAGTCCCCTTAGTTAAATATGCAAAACTCGATAAATGATGAATAACTTATGTTCCTTAAAACTTATTGTTCTCAAATTCGCAGATTCTCGATTTTCATATATTTTACAGTGATGAGATATTTTCGGAATGCAAAACAAGAGTTGTTGTTTCAAACGGTAATTATAAATTTTTTATTTGTCAATTAATGGTTGAGCTATGATTTATCAAACATTGCAAGTTTGCCGTTACACATTTTACCAGATGCATCGTGTATCATCAATAATAAATATTCAACATTGGGTTCGATTAGGAAATTCGACTGAGCTCGGTGGCTTGAGAGAAAAATGCAACCTAAGAAATGCAATATCTTATCGTATCAAAACAACTTCATGAAACACTGAAAATCACATAATGGTTCACTTGTAATATCCCTAGTGGCACATTTGTTGCAAATTGGATGTAGAAACTTATATATGGCTAATTTTACTCACAAACAATGCCCAAGACGGCATCATGACAGACGACCGGTTTTTATTGTTCATTTAATCCAGATTTGCTTTAAAATTACCAGTGAGCTAAGATTGCTGTAATTTCTATACAAAAGTTTCATTTGGATAGTTCTCCATAAAATCAATGCCTTATTAATGCACTAAAATTTATATTTCATCAATCAACGTTGATTAAAAAAACTTGATGAAAATTGGCTTATATTAACACGTGCGGATAAGACCGTCACTCTTTGAGGGTGTTACCGGTAGGACATAATATAACTTGTTTGTCAGTCAAAAAGTAGTTCAATTGTAAAATTTGTATTGTTGTTACGTGTTTATTGTTTATTTATTTACATATTGAATATTATATGCAACTATATTAAAGAATTCGTAAATAAAAGCCTAGCTACGATTAAATTAATTGCATACACACTCAAGAAACAAATTCAAATTGATAACGTAAGAACACAATTTATTACACCACACTACACAAAAACCTATACCCTTGGGAAAAGCTGCTGCAGAACTAAATGCAGAGGAGACAAAAGACTACAAAAAAAAAATGTTATATCAGAAAGGGAGAGGCTACTGGTGGTGCTATTAGTCATGGAATGTTAATTTCCACGTAGCACCTCAATTGAGAAACATCTCGAAACTACATCAAAGTTCATAAGACAAGTTGTGCACAGTGTAGTGGAAAAGTGACTATAATCTCAATTTATATTACTAAATTGACGAAAGTCGAACCAGGTAGGCCTAATCACCCATAAAACGATTATAGACCCCGGAACCAAATCCAGTAGTGCTTTATGGTAATACCTGCCCTCTTTGTTGTTTCCATCACCCAACCAGGACCCATTGTATTCTGGTTGAAGCAGCAGCCAAACTAGAACTGTGCGCCGATTAAAATATTTTCGGCGGTGTACAATCGCATGGACAAAAAATGTTACCCACATTTGAGATCAGATCTGGGGTTGAAACTTTTGACATTTTTTACTACACTTGCTTCGTTGTCGTGCGTCACAGACTATTTGTATTCTTAAGGCTGGCGCACAATGGATAATTTTTCAGGTTTTTTGACAGTTAGCCCATGCATTATCTGTCAAAAACCCTGAAGTTAATGCATTGTGCACAAGTCCTTACTCTCATGCTCTACCGTCGTCTCTCTTACTCAACACAAACAGTAGAACAACTTTCGAGCAAAAAGAAAATTATCAAATAACTTTCATATGACATGTATGATTTCGTTCTAATTCCTCAATTTGGTGTCAATTAAACCATTTCTGATCAGAAATGTTATTACTTGGACATCATTGCTTGCTATTTTCAGAATACACACAAGCACAACATCAGCAGCTCTTATTATGAGCAAAACTAAAATACATAAATTCGTGACGGTCTTCGGCGACAGTGCCGTATGCCAGAGCCTGTCATATGACATTTAAGTTTAGTACTGTAATTTGATAGCTTGTTTTGCAAGTGTTGGAAGCAAAGGCAGTTGATTATCACAGAAAATGTGTCGACTATGGTGACCGCTTACATGACTGGTTCAGATTACTCATAATCGCTAAAACGTAGGTCACTCTGGGAAAACTTCTTGAATATGGCGAAAATAAAAAAAAATAAAATACTCAGGCTACAAATGTACTAGTAGACAGACTAAAACCACAATCAGTTTTCGTCATATTCGAGAAATTTTCCATAGAGAATTTACTCATTCTATGAGTAACCTACGTTTTCACGAATTTGAGTAACCTGAACTCAAATATGAGTAACTTTTACTCAATTTTGAGTCGTTCTCATTAGCCGTGCATGCAGAATATGTTTAGAAAAGTATGTCAAGTGCTTGTTAAGATTGCAGGGGGTGGAGTCATATGGCAAAGTGTTACAACCCATTTATTGAGTATAAGGAAAGTACTTTATGTAGGTGTGGAGAGTAAGTGTGGAGTAATCGAGGGCAAGAGGAGTAAGACCGTAACTCTCTGATGACAGTGTTGAGGAGGCAGCATATGCATGTACGTAATTGGTGGATTTGTTAGTTATTTCGACGCTATTGGACAATGCTTGCATTTACCATTTTTTCAATAGTTGATTGTTGAAAATCAACATTCGAAGGCAATGCTATCGATGCATACAAATATTTCTGTTTGATTGGTAATGAAATTATTGAAATTCGTCTAGAGCTACCAGAGTTATTAACGTTCAAAATCTTGCATAATTTCGTTACATGTTCCATTTTTGGTTTTCACAAAGTGTACACCCATATAGAATCACAGACGTAATCTTGCGTCAAAAAATCTCTTAATTAATTGGTTTCAGGTTCATATTCTCTATTCCTCCAAGAAACAAGAAAAGCATCAGATGATGCAAAATGAGAGTTTACCAAAAACCGAAACCAAAAATTACGGGGAAAAAAACAAGCAAAATGTGATTCGAGGAAAATATATTAAAATTAGATGAAATTTATGATGCAGCTAGGAATACTCAGAAAATTCAATCAGAAACCTAAACGAACAGCAAGGCCGGATTCTTGAATCGTAAGCTAAAATCCCAAACAAATAGACGTAATTTTTCCTTCAAAACATCGTCCCGGATCTCACTAAGGGCACCCCACGAGCCATCGGTGGAAAATAGGCTTGCTAACTGTGGGATTTTTGAACATGAAAAATAACTCTCAAAATGTAATTTTAACCACGGGTCAAATTTAACTCGGCAAATGATTCACAGCTAAAGTTTTTCGCCCAAAATGACACGCCTTCGTTTCAACAACCAACACGGAATCCTACAATAAACTCAACGTCTAATGCGTGTGCGATGATCTAAAATTAAGTATAGCATCTGTTTGTCTGTGCTGTAATTGTGCTCGAAAACTGATCAGAACGTGTGCTTTGAAAAAGCGCGAATCTAATAGTCATCAAAATCCAAAAATAAGCACCTCTATTGTTTGATAGCCAAGAGGATTTCTAAAATGTAAACAAGTTCGCGGAACTGTCAGAAAAGTAATGTTAAATTTTCACGTGCAATGTTTGTCATGTGTACGTGTTTTGGAATGTACCAATAGCGTACCATAGCGTACCTTCAGGGATTTTGAACGTACCTCAAAGCTTCCCGGAGAATCCGTGTCCCGCTGGATAGACATACGATTTCAGCAATGACCAAGTCGATCGACCAGATTTCTACGGAAATGTGACGTACCAAATGCGTGCTTTACGAATCTGTAATACATTTTTAACGTACCTCTTATTTTCACTTAAATGCTTATACTTAACTTTTTAAATCGGTTTATATATGAGTTCTTGGCACGTAATTGGATTCCATGAAATTTCAAGCCCGATTTGATATAAAAAACATTATACTTAAGTGCATTATAACCAATTTGAGGACCAAAAACTGTTTTTTTTTATTTGCATCCTTTAAAATATACTAATTTCGAACAATACCGTTAATTTCATGAATAATTATGGAGACGCACGGTGCTGCTTGAAAAAATCTATCATGAGAAATGCCTTGATAACTTTCTGATCGATCAGGACCAACGTACCTAACTGGAATTCTCTTTATGATAAAATTTACCAGTGATTTAAATAAAAAAAAATATTATTTTAAAAACTCCATTTTTTTCAAAGATACATAAGAAAAAACCTGATAAAATGATCAGGTATATTTCAGAAATTATTCCTGAACATCTCTGTAACGCTTTCTGATCGGTCATGACCAACGCACCTAACTGGAATTCACTTTCTGATAGAATTTACCAGTGATTTAAATAAAAAAATTAAATTATTTAAAAATTCCATTTTTTCGATAAAATATTAGAGAAAACCCGATCAAATGATCAGATATCTCTGTCGGTGCGTGGAGCGTGCGGAAGTGGATTATTCAATGTTGTCATTATTGAATGCTCTTGTACTCTCTCTCGCTCTTACTCTTTTAGCAGCGTTGACACTTGTGCTGATTTACCATAAGGCATACCCACTTTAGGTACGTTGGTCATTACCGATCTGGAAGTGTGCCATGGATATTCAAAAATAATTTCTGAAACATATCTGATCATTTGATCAGGTTTTTTTTTCTAATGTACCATCGAAAAAAATGGAATTTTTTAAATAATATTAATTTTTTTGAAGTAATGAATTTGGGCTGTTAGCGAAATGCTTAAATAAATCAGCAAAAAAGGTTATCTTATATTTAATTCCATTTAATTCATTTTTGTATCCATGGCAAATACGTATTTCGACTACAATTTGCAGTCTTCATCAGTGTCATTCCTACTAAATAACTTATCAAAATCTAACCACCTTAAGTACTCATCCCCTAGGTAAAAAAGTCAAGATCATAGGTATAAAAATGAAACTACAATCTGTTGAATCGGAACCTACTTAACTAATCAAAACCAAAGATTTAAGTAAACTAAAGGATAAAAATCTATACAACTCTCTAATAAGGAAAATCCCAAAGGCCATCATAATGAAGTAATGAAATTGGGTTGTTAGCGGAATGCTTAAATAAAACAGCAAAACAAGCTGCACATTGTAGTCGAAAAACGTATAGTCATGGATACCAAAATTAATTAAGTGTAATTAAATGGAACATAACCTTTTTTTGCTTTTTTATATTAATATTTTATTTAAATCACTGGTAAATTCTATCAGAAAGTGAATTCCAGTTAGGTACGTTGGTCATGACCGATCAGAAAGTTATCAAGGCATTTCTCATGATGGAGTTTTTCAAGCAGCACCGTCTTCTTCTTCTTCTTTTTTTTCCTTTGGTTTGTTTTTTCCGTCGATCTTGTTTTCCGTGCTGAGCAATGCTACCGACGCGCCAGGAAGGCAGCACCCACACCTGGACCCTACCTATCGACCCATCAACTCATGAACCGGGGACCAACGGCTTTACTTCCCATCCGAAGGAAGGCGTGATCAGAGATGTTATGCCTCAGAACATCCCGGCGGCGCCGACTGGGATTGAACCCAGGCCTGCTGGGGTGAGAGGTAATCACGCTTACCACTACACCACCGGCGCCGTTTTCTTCTTCTTCGCATTGCAAGCTTTTTGTATATCGCATATTAGCTTATTGCGTGCTCTTAACTTAGTGTTCTAGATGCACTTCCACAGTTATTGATTGAGAGCTTTCAATGCCTGTACCGTTTTTGCATTGGTATAATTGTGTGGCAAGTCCAATCATACTTTTATGCCCAGGGAAGTCAAGAAATTTTCCAACCCGAAAAATTCCTAGACCGTACCGGGAATTAAACCCAGCCATCTCCAGAATAGTCTTGCTTTGTAGCTGCGCCTTTACCGACTGAGCTAAGGGAGGCCCAAGCAGCACCATGCGTCTCCATAATTATTCGTGAAATTAACGGTTTTGTTCGAAATTAGTATATTTTTACAGGATGCAAATAAAAAAGACCGTTTTTGGTCCTCAAATTGGCTAGAATCCTCTTAAGTATGATGTTTTTTAGATGAAATCGGGCTTAAATTTTTCGAGGAATCCAATTCCGTGCCCAGAATTCATATATAACCCGATTTAAAAAGTTTAGGATAAGCAATTAAGTGAAAAAAAGAGGAACGTTAAAAATGAAGTAAAGATTCGTAAAGCACGCATTTGGTACGTCACATTTCCGTAGAAATCTAGTTGATCGGCTAGGTCATTGCTGAAAACGTATGTCTATCCAGCGGGACACGGGTTTTCCGGGAAGCTTTGAGGTGTGTGTGTGTGTGTGTACAATCTAACCCCCACTGTCCGGCAGTGTTATTATGTAAGAAAACTGCTTTTTATTACCCTTAAATTAAAGCAGGTTTAGTCCGGGAGTTAGAAGGTGTTAGCTCTATTGCAGCTCCAGTGACCCATTTCAGAATGCCTGGTAATTCACGACCACTCCGAGGTCACTTTTACTTACAATAAGCCCCGCATGTTCACCCTACCTTTATCAAATGGATAATGGTATCATAAACACACTTCCAGATTCAAAAAATATTATTTCCAAATCTGGCACGTATATAGTTTAGAAATTTGTTCAACTGTATTAAATCGATTTGAATTGACATTTCTTATCAATTTTGTTTCGAATACCTCTTGATTCATCTGCTGGCATCACTTGCTGGCCCTTACCGGCGACCAACTCATCTGCCCGCAAATGCAACAACGCCTAAATCTCAAAGCTCTCCGAACGTCCCCTCGAAAATGCAATCGAGATATGTATAAGAACAATCTTCAACTGGAACGTACTCACCAAATCAATACATCCGGGAGCAAATTCCCGATGCTTATTTTTCTCTCGCAAACCCGTCGTCGTCGAACGGCAAAAAAAGGAAACTCGGTGAGCAATTTTGTGACACGGAATTTTCACTGACCATAAACCGCGAATTCACGAATTACACCACACCCAACTGCGAAACACGTTCAGAAGCACTTTTGGTACAATTTCGATCAATTTCTTTGGAAAACACAACCAAAAAAGTTACAAGCTAGCCAACATCAACACCGCATGTGCCGAGCTCTTTCACGCACCTTGCAGCGCGTAAATAAACTGAAATTAAAAATTATCACTCGCGATGCCACTAATTTCTGGTCCGGGAGAAAATCAAACAACGCAGATCGCGACATCTCTTCAGATGCTTGCAAACATGTTGAATCACGTTTTCTTTCTCTATTCTAACACTTCCCGGAAAGCGAGAAAAACTACCAATCACACACGTATAAATGTCCGGGAGGCAGAGCGCCAGCTATAATCCGGCAATTGCAGCCGAAAACTATGAGAGCGAACGCACGCACAAAACAGAGAACAAACTTAAAACACAACCGTATCCAAAGGCGTTCGAAACTGCACCCGCACTTTAGGTGGATTCTTCATCGCCTTTAACTGGTTTCGCGCATTGGTCACAGGCGGAAGTCATGCTGACTCAGTTTCCAAAAGTGATTTAGAAACAGCGGTGGAGATGCTCTAATACGTAAAGAGGAATTGGATTATCAAGATCGCCCAATGCTATACAGTATACACTACAATATGTCTGATTGGATAACTTTTTCACTGTTTTCACAACACAAACTATGCTCTAATTAGATGATTATCGCAACGAACTGCACTTTCTACTAACAACCAGTACAATATTACAGGTATACCGAACAAAAAAAAAACGAATAACGATAGCCCGTGTGATACAAAATCGACAAATTTAGCAACGAACAATCACGACGATGTGAATAACAGCAACTCAAAGTATGTTTGCTACTTTGAAACTAAATCTCCACTAAAATTACAAGATTTGATAATTTAAACATGGTTGAAAATGTTTTAAAATGAAGGTCAAAGTTTTACCGAACGTTCAGCTGTTCTGATTTCGGTAAAATTTTCTTTTCCGGGAAGCTTTGAGGTACGTTCAAAATCACTGAAGGTACGCTATGGTACGCTATTGGTACATTCCAAAACACGTATCTACTTTGAAGTTCGTTAAGTTTTTCCCGCTGGATGGATTGACGTGTACGGGCAGTTAAGTTTCCATTTGTGTCTCTTTTTAGATCACTTTCAGACAAAATCGTCCTATACAGGAGGGCCGTGAGTAAGACCTTGACCGTACTAACTAATGACGAAATAAACCAGAACAAACAAACCAACTTGCGAATAATTGAGTGCGCAAATATCTTGCGATTGTAAAATTTTAGCCAGAAATTCCTCCAATCAATTTTCGCTGTTTGTATTATCTATTGAATAAATAAAAAATTCCGTGCGTTTTGTGCACGAAAATTCGTAATTTGTAGTTGGAAAACGAGGCGTTTCTGTGATGGGAAGAAAAAAGGTTTTCCAAAAACAGTCGCCGAATATTAATACCGAGCACGTTATCCTACTTCAAATCTACGGTCGTGTCTTGGATACAACCTTTTACTTTTTTCATCTTTATGAATGATTATCCTTGGATGTGCATTACGGGAGATGGGGTGAAATAGGCACGTGTGGTTTAATGAGTAGTTACTAGTTTAGTCCGAAAAACATTAAATATCAATGTTTTGATCATCCACCCATTATTGCTACCATATTTCATGACAATCGGGACATTCAGTGATTTTATAGAAGTAGCAAGTGATGGCATCATCCTCAACATGCGTTCTGATGTTATTAAAAAAAAATAATCCTAAGAATTTCGCAAGCAAGGTCTTCATCAATAAATTCTCAACGAACGATGATAATAATCACATTAAATATGTCCAATTGTGCGAATTTTGTGCTAGGCTATCTGAAACCCTAAACGACAAAAGTTTGAGAACCGCCCATCGAATCGGTTTGGCTTATCGTTTACTTTATCATCAAAAGAAAATTTTCGAAAGAGTCGGTCGGAGCCTCAACCACCATTTGATCTTGACATTTTGCAAACCTCATTCTATAAGCGGGTGTTAGAATTTGCATGGCACCACCAACTGCTCGCACACGACCGACAACGCATTGCTATTTTTAGGAGATGCTTGGGTCGGGGAATACTGCTGTCCTCGTAGCAAACATTCGGAACCAAACTCTAGTAGTTGAGAACGCCCGATCTTGTAGATCATTGATCGATAGGTGCCTCGTGTTTTATGTCTCTATCGCAATAACATCGTTTTGGTTTATAAACACTGGCTGTCCATCAGAGGGAATGGGAGAATCCCGAGCGGACGTATACAAAGGAGACGTTGACGAAGACGACGTGATCGGATAAACAGTCGAGGAGGGTTATTTTAGAATTGGCTTCGGAGAGATCGAAGCGGGTGAATTGGATTGTTTAAATTCCGATGATCTACATTGTTCAGAAGATATGACTTTGATTGAATTGTAATTGATGTCAGTTGAAAATTCGGATTAGTGTGATTCGATGGATCGATCGGTGATCGTTTGTTTTATCGCCGCCTTGACCTGACGGTTGCAGATTTGCTTTGACTTCACCGTAGCTATCTATAGATTTTAAATGGAATTTGAACGTTTGTATAAAAATATGCAGAGGATGTAATAAATCCAGCCTTACATTGGAAGTAAGAGAAATTTGTTTTGCGTGTACTATAATGCATAACTGGTGCTGGCTTAGAAAGCTCTCAATCAACAACTGCGGAAGTGCTCAAAGAATGTTGAGGTCCAACGTTTAGTCCCAGTGGGGACGTAATACAGCCACAGAAGAAGAGGAAGCTTATAGACTTGCTAAGCTGTAAACCTTTGTCAATCTTCGTTCCGCCACACACAACATTACGATTGCAAAACAGTTGTAGAGTAGAAAAATTTACAATTATCAGGGGTAGCCACAAAGTTTCAATGGGGAAGAAAAATCTACTGAACATAACCACAATACATCTAAGGTGATTTAATTTGAAATGGAAACATAGGAGCAGATCCCGTGGGCTGCAGGCTGCAGCCCCAGAGTGCTGTCATAGAAATGGCTCCCGTTATTCTTACAAAGGTCCTAATCTCATTCCCACCATTCTTCACAATTACTATGTTTACATCAGCAGCAGAGCAGCTCTTTCTCTCTCTCTCTTTCTGTCGTATTCCCAAGGGTGCCTCCTAATGGAAATGGAACAATTTCTCCTTCATGTCATTGTTGTTTGCTATTCCTGGTCACGGCGCTAGGGAACTAGTTCTCCTGGAACAGCGCAGCAGGGTATAATTATGACACACTTTTCCTGTTTCCAGCCTCTGTACTGTCGAAAACAGCCTTCAACAACCTGGTGAAAGACCAGCAATAAAAGCAAACAAATTATCATTGTTTCAAATGGGCGGGAAGAAATTTGCATACTCAAGCATTTATAAGCGGAACTCTCCGCAATCCGATTTAACAGGAGCGGGAATCTGAAATTCAAATTTTTGTGACAGTAGCAACTAGGAGCTGCATTGGGCTGGTCGCGTTGGGCGGTGCATTGTGTCCGTTGTGGAATTATTCTGCTGGCTGCATTCCGATCCCATCTCACTGTGGTTGTAGAATGAATAAAATTTGGGTTAAAGCATAATTTTGTAGCAATGCAACCAACCAAGTCGAATTTCGGTTTTGCCCTTTTCCATTTGGCGTGAATTTTAGGCATTCGTTCATCAAACCTACAATCCTTCAGAGCTATGTTTACGCTCTATTGGCTGTTTTAACAATTCGTAATATTTGTCAACTCGAAGATTGTTTGATTGAAATTAACATCATTGGCATTTAATGGCAGATGTAATTATGCTCCATTTGGTATTTTATTTTATTCCACAGTTCGAAATGTCATTGGTCGTAGTAAATATTGTATGATTTAATGATGGGTTGCATTATCGTTTGAACCAGAATTACGAAAAGTTATCCAGCCATTGCCCACTAATCAATCGTCCAAGTTTTTCCTCTAGGTGTTTTTCAAGACTTTATTATTATTCTGAAGATCTACAGCTGTGTGTCTGTGTACAATCTAACCCCCACTGTCCGGCAGTGTTATTATGGAAGAAAACTGCTTTTTATTACCCTTAAATTAAAGCAGGTTTAGTCCGAGAATTAGAAGGTGTTAGGTCTTTTGCAGCTCCAGTGACCCATTTCAGAATGCCTGGTAATTCACGACCACTCCGAGGTCACTTTTACTTACTTCCAGATTAAAAAGTATTATTTCCAAATCTGGCACGTAGTTTTGAAATTTGTTCAACTGTATTAAATCGATTTGAATGGACATTTCTTACCAATTTTGTTTCGAATACCTCTTGATTCATCTGCTGGCAACACTTACTGGCCCTTACCGGCGACCAACTCGTCTGCCCGCAAAAGCAACAACCCCTAAATCTCAAAGCTCTCCGGACGTCCCCTCGAAAATGCAATCGAGATATGTATAAGAACCATCTTCAACTGGCTTATTCTGAAGATCTACAGCTGTTCAATCATTCAAATGTCGTCTCTCAGATATTCTTCCAAGACGGTAGGTGACGATGGTAGGGTCAAACGAAGCTTCACCAAACACAGTGAAAAAAGGAGCGCGAACATGTGCTCTGAGGCGCGACTTGACATTAACTGATCGTTATTTCTTGTATTTGTGTGGTTAACATGTATGAGTTATCAAGTGACACACATGCGTCTTATCAATTTTAGTTGTTTTGAAATTTCAATTATTATTAATAACAGTTCCTAGGTACTATCAAACCTGTTTTAGAGCATGTTCAAGTAACATTTAACGTTTTATGAAGTACTACAACCCAAGTAACAATTTTGGTTTTATAAGGGTTCTGTAGACCATGATTTTGACTTGTAGAATTCTATAAAACCTCTATAAAGCTTGCAATGTTACTTGGGAAGGCTTCTATAAAACAACTTTCATAAAACCCTGGTCAAGATAGCTTTGCCTTTATTACATTCACCAAAACCTCATTAAGACTAGAATATGTGTAGCTGGCCCACCCCGAAGAAGGTTTTGATGGGCATATTTTGAGGCACTTGCTGCAAAAAGGTTATACGACGAAAGCGTTGAGAACCATTTGTAATCTTTATTAAAACTACAGTAAAAGCCATTTGGCATCAAAACTTGTGCCATTTGCCTTTGACGCTTGCTAAGCGCACTAAAAATATAGCATCAATCAAGATAAAAAGGGATACATACATACATATCGTGCGATCTTGTCACATTCATTGTTCAAAAATGAATTTGTCAAAAATCCTCATAAATTTCCTCATAATTTTTTTTTCTGAATTTTTTTCCCGTCGATCTTGTTTTCCGTGCTGAGCACCAATGCTACCAACGCCAGGAAGGTAGCTCCCACGCCTGGACCCTACCTATCGACCCATCAACTCATGAACCGGGGACCAACGGCTTTACTTCCCTTCCGAAAGAAGGCGTGATCAGAGATTTTATGCCTCAGAACATCCCGGTGGCGCCGACTGGGATTGAACCCAGGCCTGCTGGGGTGGGAGGTAATCACGCTTACCACTGCACCACCGGTGCCGCTATCCTCATCATTTAAGGTTCAATTTACTTTGATGCATTTTCGAAAAATTCAAAAGCAGTTTTTTTCGACGCATTATTTAAAATTGCTAAAAGCTCGCGTCATTTTGTGTAGAATAGCAAAATTAATCGAATAGTGCAAGCATTTTGCAATCTGAACTAATGCGTCGAAAAAAACTGCTTTTGAATTTTTCGAAAATGCATCAAAGTAAATTGAACCTTAAGTGAAAGAATTACTAAAATTATTAAAACTCATATTAAGGCCTTTTTTAAGTGCAAGATTAAATCTAATGGGAAGATCGATAAAAATAAGTCCACCTTCGGAAAAAGTTGATTTGGCTAATTATTTTTAATTTAGGAAATAAAATATAGCTATATGTTACGTCAAACATTGCTCCCAGTCGAGACAATTTGATGTTTTTCGTTATATCTATTACTGCTCATTGATGAATTGATGAGATTAAAGTTAATTTAATGGAAAAAGTAGAATAGTCCGTGCCTAGGGGCACGAACGGAAGCTTGACGTAGGACCGCTAGTGGACGGAATAAATGTAAAGAGCATTTAGTTCTTTTAATTGATCAATTATCTATCATCTCAACTCTTTCCGTTTTTGAATTGTAGGCGTACCAAATTTGTAGTAATCTTTTTCAAAAAGAAAGTTGATTAAGAGAATCAATCAAAATCACTTGCACCCCTGCTTCCAAGTTTGGTTACAAGATTACAACTCTGGAGAGCATTTTGTGTGGTCGTTGTGGGCTTGTGGTTTTGATTATGGACAAACAAGCACAGATAAATTCTATTCCAACTCTTTACTGATGTAAGCTTGATGGCCCTGAAAAGGGCCGTTTTATTGGAGAGGACATCCATGGCCACTTACGCTTGGCGTGTTTAGTGTAGATGACAGAATCACGGACCTCATTTTCTAGGAACACCTTCAGCACACCTCGTAGATCAGACCGGAGATACTTTTGACACTACCACGGCGAGCCAGCGACCGATGACGGTCATCTCGAAGAACTTTGCAATGACGCATGGCGCCTCCTTTACCAGACCTTTTCCTCCTTTGCCACGACCAGTCAATAGATGCTTATTAGGTGTGAAGGAGTGGACTAGCCACCACCTTCCTACTGCTGCTCTTGCTGTTCACCACGCCGTCCGAAGCGAAAATGAGCTAATGCCATTTTTGGTTTTGAATTTAGAACTTTCTTGATGAGCTAATGCCATACAGCAGCGCTCTTTTATATCTTTTCAGGTTAAAACAGAATGATGTACAACAAAGTGGTATAAAAGCTACAAAGACTCCTCCCATTATGAGTAGTTTGCTATCAAGTAGTGACACTGGCTCTTTTCCTTTTGCGTACACGGCGAATGAGAACGACCCAAATTAGAGTTTAGTTCACTCATAATCGCCAAAAGTGCAGGAACTCAGCGATGAGTAAATTTGTCTCATGGTTTCCTGTGGAAAACCTTATAAATCTGTCAGAAAATGCAGAAATTGACGAAAATTTTATTCAATCTCGGAGTAGTACCAATAGACAGTGAATCCAATCTTTAATTTTTCTCAAATTCGGGAAAATCCTGGAAAATCCTGGGAAAACATAAGGCAAATTTACTCATCGCTGAGTTCCTGCACTTTATTTCTTATTTCTGAGATAACTATACTCAAATTTGGGTTGTTCTCATTCGCCGTGATATCACCTTGAAAGATATCGGCGCCGGTGGTTAGCGTGATTACCTCTCACCCCAGCAGGCATAACATCTCTGACCACGCCTTCCTTCGGGAAGTATAGCCGTTGGTCCCCGGTTGAGTTGATGGGTCGAATGGTAGGGTCCAGGTGTGGGAGCTGGCTCCCTGGCGTCGGTAGCATTGAAGCTCAGTACGGAAAACAAATCTCGCGTCACTTTTCAATAGGTCCTATCTACATTGATCGATTCTCTTCATCGACACTCTCCTTCGTAAACAACTTGGCTTCACAAATGTTTCCTGCCGTCTTCGTCGAATTAGATGCTAAATTGTTGCTTCTTCCATCGAAAATATCCGGCCGTGGCGATTCAAAGTTGATCGAGGTTGATCAAAATAATGTGTACCCCTGCTTCCAGTTTGATTACATGAGCATTTTGTGTGGTCGTTGGTTCTGAATATGGACAAACAGGCAGATGAATTCTATTCCTACTATTTACTGTAATACGTTGGTGGCCCTGAAAAGAGCCGTTTTGTTGCCAAAGTTGGTGATGATTTAACCTCCGAAACCAAACAGAATGCGTCTCTGTCACTTCAAAACGTAGATGGCATCTATGGCCGCTTACGCTTGGCGTGTTTAGTGTAGGTGACAGCATCAAGGATCTCATTTTTCAGGAACACCTTCAACACACCTCGTAAATCATACCGGAGATACGTCAGACACCGCCACGGCAAGCCAGACGACGGATGGTGGTTATCTCCAAGACTTTGCGTTTGGTTCTGAATATGGCGATGAGTGTGCAAAATATTACGCAATTCCATCCTCCCTATTCGCATACGCCCGAGGATCGGAGGCGAATGCCACTTCGACTTGTTTCGTCTACTTACTACTCTCTGACGACTGTGCTGGGGAAGCAGCATTTGCATGTAGGTAATTGGTCGATTTGTTAGTTAATTCGACGTTTTTATACAACGCTTGACATTTAGCAGTTTTTCAATAGTTTCTTGTTAAAAATCAACTTTCAGAAGCATTTTTATCGATGCGCAGCCATATTTCTGATCTATTGGTGATAGAATTATTGAAATTGGACCACGGGCAGCTGAGTTATTAACGTTCAAAATCTTTCTTAATTTGTTACACGTTCCATTTTCGGTTTTCACAAAGTGTACCTCCATATAGAAATCAAAGACGTAGTCCTACGTCAAAACATCTTGAAAAACGAAAATTGCAAAAAAACAAAAGGAATAATAACAACTTGGCGATTGCATAAACATTAATTTTCCATAAGCCATTTGGGGAAAAGCTGTTTTGCTTTCATGAGATTGCTAGCAAATGCAAAACATTTAAATGCGGCTTTTACGAAGATAATTTACAGACTGAATTGTTTTATCTGAAGCAAGGGGTAATCAACTCTGCACACTGTGCCGAAACACAGTACGGCACACTGTTTGGCACGATGGGACAAGTAGAACACACACACATAATTTAATATAAAATTGCATGATCGCGCACGGATAGGACCCGAATTTTACGTTCTGTGATAGAAGGAGATATTGAAACGAGAACGATTATTTGACCGTCCTGCCATGGCGGATGTATGAGAACTATATGCGTTTATTTATTGTAACATAACAAGGAAGCTACAAAAGCAATGACAATGATACGGGGACAAGTGGTGACATATATGAGTAGGTACAGTAATTACTTTATGTTAAGGGTAGAGGCAGTAGTAGTCGCCTGCACGAACATGGCATCACTGTTGAGTGTTGACGTTTTGCCAGTCATTGCTAAGGTTGACTACTCATTTAAACACTTTGTTTACTCAAAAGTGAAGCTAGTGAGAAGATTTGTTGTCATACATAAAGTCTGGAACGCGCAAAAATAGGTCAACTTCAAATTTGTGTGTTTCAAATTTTAATGCATTAAAAAAAACCTGAAATGCTGCATTTGGAAGTTGAGTGTATATACAATGGTTGCTATGATGAGTTTTCACCGTTTGCTCTCCAGTTTTCAAAATGACGTCCAAGCAAGAGGAGCAGCGTGTCAAAATTTTGCTCGCGCAGCAAGAGAATTCGACGTTCTCACACGAAACTTATGTGAAGGCCGATTTCAAGCAGGTTCCGGGACAGGAGTTCTATATCAAGAAGAGGGAAGGTGGCTTAAATTTTCAAAACCATCAAACTATCGAAGTTCCAGAAAAAAATATCTCGTCTGGCAGGCCATATGCACGTGTGGTCTGAAAAGCGGCATTTTCACTACTACGGGAACCAACTTGGTTGTGGTACCCAAAGTGTCTGCCCTCTCGAACGGGAATGAGCCTTGGTCAAACGGAATCTCAAAAAAAAACTAATAAATCCATGAAAAATGAGCAGCGGTTTAAATCTAACTGGCGTTCGGCGGCACATAAGGTCGATGAGATTACTGTGCAAAATTAAATGGAAGGGGTTAAGCGGAAGTCACAGTAGTTCGGATTTGGCAAACCAAAAGAATAAACTAAATTTTTTTCCTTTTAATAGGAGAAATGTTGGCTTTGGCAATACCTTAACCTATTATCGTCAGGGGGTTAAACAAACTCCTAGAGCACTCAAATTTGGCCAATAGTTGCTCTGAAACACAATATATCCACATGCCAAAATTGAGCTCTCAATGACGTTGTTTACCTCCCTGACGATAATAGGTTAAGATATTGCCGAAGCCAACTTTTCCCCTATATGAATTGAACTACCAAAAGAAATATAAGAAGATTTTTGTGATATGAATTTTGACTGCAAGAAACGATTTTTCTGTCGACCTATTTTTGCGCGTTCCAGTCTTTAAAACTGGTAAAACAACGATTCAATCAAGAATTTAAGCACGACAAACCAGTTTTGAGCATCGCTTGAAAAAAAAATCTGTGAGCATTCTATGAACCATGAATCTCTTTAAATCTAGCAAAACTCAGTCCGTCTCAACCGATTCACAGCAAAAATTCCAGTGACTCGTGATTTCATCCAGAACACCTTCTATTTGAGCTTGACTTCAATCAAGTTCATCCACACCATGGCCGGTCGAGAGGGTCTTGTCAATACGACTGTCAAGACGGCTGAAACGGGTTACCTCCAGCAACCGACGGTTGGTCAAAAGCTACCTATGGTGCAAACTGGTTGGATACCGTGACCAGGAAAATCATATACAAACCTGGAGACATTGACCGTCATTGTTGGAACGCAAATCAAAATTAAGCCACCTGTGGAGGAAATTTTGAAGAAGTCTGTTATCGCATCATCGAGGAATTGATAAGGAAATGGTGTGTACATCCTACAAATTTTGACTACGCTAGTGCTGGATAATGCTATGAAAAATATAAGCTGGTCTAACAAGGGCTAACGGACCAATACGTTTTTGATTGAGGATGGCATCATTTTGAAAAATTCCCACTGGTTGCCCTTGATGATAAATATGGAAACGCAAACAATATCATCATTATCAAGCAAAAGGAATCCAGGATGCAACTCGATGAACCCCCTCACATTCTCGCCCACATGCTTTAACCAAAGGTTACCCACTGGAGGGTTTATTCCAGAATATGCTCCTAAATATTTTGTACTATCGTGGGTATTCGATTTCGAAGCGTACAACGAGGGATCAGAGCAGGATCTTGTGCGAGAGTTGAGCTACATTTGCAAGTTTGTTATGCAGAGTAAACAATAAAGATTAAAGGCTAATTCTAGGGGGTGGCCAGATTCGAATACCAAACTTGACTAGAATCGACTGGGTTGGTAATTATCAAATTTTCCCCTGCGTTTTCTGTCATTTTTAAAAGCATAGTGATGTGGTGAATTGTTAGATAGATATGAACAAAAACATAAGTTCTTCCATAGTAATTCCCATATAAACTTGAAATGGTTTGTGCCAAGTCAGTTTCTTACTAAAGTAGTTCAAATTTTGGGAGGCTAAGCAGGATCCAATTTGGAACCGTTTAAGCACTGTGGAGCGAAAATTTCAAATTTTGCATCAGTCTAATATCCATAGGACTTTATAGGTATGTCCATATAATTATGAATGAAGATCCAGTACTGCTGGGGGAAGCCAAAAAATATCAACCACACATATTCCATCAAACCTGGATAGGTCCGTCGGTGATTGGCACTAGATTGCGGAACAGAGACCGACGTTAAATAAAAGAAAAAAGAAAAAAAAAAACCTGGATAGGTGTACGATTGTCTTAGTGCAATAGTATCTATAGGATTTATAGGAACGGATCATTGTAGTTAAAAATGCAAAAACATTCTTTTCCACGAGTCCGACATCAAGCCAGATCTGGTTATTTTGCAGATGCATCTCTGTCATCTTTCTTCTGTTAACTAGCTCGTATCAAGGGACTCCAGAGCGAGCCAACGGTAAGGCCTTGCTCATTACTGAAAATTTGATTTGGGGCTTTATTAAAAGCTGGCTCGAGGATGTTGCTCCTAGTGTGAGGTTGAATTCCCGCCCGTTCAAATTCTGGGTCACTTTGATGGGAAGAATGTTTTAGGGAGCAGGTGGCAACTTAATCCATCATCGATCGGGCTACGCCTTCGTTTCTGTATCAGTTGTTTAAAGGGACATCGAGCCGGACGGGTAGAACACCGTACAGGATTGATAGCTTCCACTTCTTCTTCCACCTACTGAATGCTTGCCTTGATCAATCAGAGAAATTGAGCATGTAAATACAATAAAAATAGGTTACAATTTTCAGGGTTCCCAAATTTATGGGATATTGACGCATTGATAGGCACACTTTGATTTGAGCGACCTTCTACTTAGAACGAGGAAACGGTAGCCACTACTCTACTGATTTCGTCTTGTTGTTAGACAGAACCAGTGTTGTGGAATAATGAATCTAATACGTCGTTTATAAAGCATTTACAACGCATGAAATCGAAATATGGACGCATAGTGGTATATGAGCTATTTTGCCGACTGTATTCACCTTTATACAGCAATATTGTAAAGCAATACAATGAAATCTAATAATGGAGCTAGAAAGCATTTATAAGACGTCATGTTATTAAATCAATTGATAACAATCGATTTAAAGTGTCAATGTATGTGCAAATTACACTGATTCAGTTTGTTATTGGATTAAACTTCTGGTGTGGAATCAGGAAGACAGTCAACGTTTATACAGCTTGAGCTTGAGCTTGATTGACCGCCCACGGTTGCTACTCTGTTACTGCCAGATCAGCTGTAATTACACAGAGAACCAATAGACGATGCTTGGGACTAGCAATCATCCTCAATGTGTAAAAACTGGTGATCTTAAATTAGGCAATACCAGCGCCGGCCGCGCCCGAACACAGGTCAAGAAAGGAATGGGAAGGATTGTGTTGACATGACACTCGCTTTGATGGAAGCCGAGTACACCTCTGCACTTCCACGATGTTGGGATGTTGGATAAGAGGGTTGGGTTTGCAGCAGGGGTTGTTTTGGTAAACGATAAGCTGAATTGATGTCCTAACGATCATATAACGCGAAGGAGCTTGGGACTAAACCCACGGTCTTCTGCTCAGTAAGCAAAAACGTTTGCCACTAGGCAGACGAGCACCTTTTTAATCACCGAGTTGCTGTTATTACCATGTAGTCATGTTAACAAATAAAACGATTGACGAATCTTGAATGTGGATGGGCCTGAGATTAGACTCATGATGTTCTGCTCAGTAAGCAAAAACGGATGCTCTAAGGCCACCGAACCCCTCATATCACATAATACCGTTGCTCAAATTTGTGTATCCATTCAAACCCGGAACCAACGACAACAACGAGTTTCGCAAAATACACGATACACAAGCGATTTTACTATAAATCTCTTTGATATGTAAGGACCTGGGAACGCGTTTTTCTGCTCAGTAAGCAGGCCACTGTAACTGACGATCTTTCAAATCCGAAAACTAAAAACTACGAAAAAGTACTTAGGCCTTCATTAAGTTCCACTTTCACACGACGTTCAATGACAGGGTCCTATCCAGGATTACATCTGAAAAATCCAAATCTGGCCAACACCCACCTAAACCTGTTCTAATCCACCTGAAATGCCTAACGAATGGAAGACTTTGACTACCCAGCCATGCAATAGTCTCATTCCGTGCCTTATGGCAACTTGATGATTCTATTGCGCTCATCTTTTGGCACCACCCAGGGGAGACTTGGTCCTGTACCCAATGCTTAACTTATCTCCATTCCACTCAGCTACTCGCAATTTCTTGTGATATAGTGGGCGGAATATTATTATATGAGACAATTCAATGCAGACGTCTTTCCAAATTTGGCAGATCGACAGGTAATCGGTGAGTTACCACGATAGTTGCTATTCGACAACTCGACAACGTCCCATCGTCAACGCTTGCTATGAGAATTTCCCATTGCAGACGCCAACGAAATGACGTCATCGAGCTATCGATCAACTACCCTGGTTATCGCCTGGTACCTTATAGCACGATGCTAAGAGGCGAACCGGAAGAATCGATGAGCTACCTCTCCCCACAGGAAGACAGTCAACGTTTATAAAGTTTTTAAATAATAAATAAATCAGATCAGAGCAAACAACGGAACAAAGGCGCTTCTATCGCTCTCAATGAGGTTTTTTCAGCACATAATTCGACATTCCGTTTTATTCAGCATTGTACACTGTTATACAGCATTTATTCAATATGTATGCTTATTTGTGACTCTGAATTGTTTGTTGGGTAGGCATGTTAGGCACAGCGATTGGCACAGATTTCGGCACGGATTCAGGTGTGCAGAGTTGAATACCCCTTGATCTGAAGCCATTTTGCTTTATCCTATTCCGTTTAGTTTTAAGACGGCATTAATGGTGGCAAAGTTGCCTGGAAAAAGTTAAACGTCAAAATTTGTTTATCTTTCGATAGTTGAATCAACAAGTTGTGTGACATCCTCGGTAAAGTACGATTTCATCCATTTGAAGCAGTTCATCAGGAACCTACATGACTTGGAATAGGTGGAAGCACAATCGTTCCCGAAAAGTTGCTTGGAACTTTCGGAACAGTTAACCCTTTCTCCGAATGAAATCGTTGCTATGGTTCGGAAGGCAGTACGGTCGATGACGGTCAGGTCGTTCTTGAATTGGATGCCTAGTCCGTTGATTGCGGTACACTGGCGTGGGCAGTAAACAGCGATAAACCGGACGGTTCCAGTTGGTGATTCCACCCCCACACCATAAACCTCGGATGTGGATGTGGGGCAGAGTGCAGAACTTGATTCCAAGTCGGATAATGTTGTGGCCAGGCAACCAGAAGCTGTCACCGGACTTTAGGTGGGTTTCGGTTAGACGACCCACGTCGATGCTGTGCTTGCGGAGGAAGTCGGCCAGCTCAACCTATTTTGCTCTTACAGGTAGCTATAGTTAGCGGTTTAGACACCATACTGGATGATGATCTTACCGAGAACTTCGATCTGCTCGGGTTCACTGTGGCATTTGTGAAGAGAACTGGTCATGTCGATGAAAATCTCCGTCAATTCATCCACTGATTATTTGGTGGTCTCCATAATCCAGGGGGGAATGGACAACTTTGTTCAGCAGAAGATCCAGACGTTTCTTGATGGGGGCGGATCACACCCGTGAAATTACTTGTCCATGAAGAGGTGGAAAATCGTCCACCCTGAAAGCCGGGCCGTATCCTTCCTTTGTCCTGGTTGATTTTTGGTGGATGCCTGTTTTCGGTTGTGCTTGAAATTCTCGCGTTTAGGGCACTGTTGGATCCTTGGTGAGCACCACCACAGTTGGTACATTTAGACGCCACAGCTTCATCCGCAGCACATTCGAAGGTGGTGTGGTTTTGAGCGCAATTGCCGCAGCGTGGCTTAATGTTGCAGTTGCGGGTGCAGTGTGCAAAGCTCAGATACTGTTGACATTGAGCCAAATAGCGATGGCCGCCACGGTATGGCTCCCAGCGGACGATGATGGAATTGATGGAGCGGATGGCTTTCAGCGCGTTGAGCGTCACCGTTCCCTTCTGGAAGTGTACCAGTACCCTTCGATAGACAGTACTTGGGGTCAGCATGTACCGGTCCCTGATTTAAGCTGCGATAAACTTCGGGTAGAAGTTCGGTAGGCCCCTGATGATAACCTTGAATGGTTTCTCACCGAGAATGCCGTAGGTGAAGAATCCCACCTTGGAAGTCATCAGGTGGGTGACGACCAGGTCATACTCCGCTTTTGTACGGCACAACCTTGATGCCGACTCTGCCCAACTTGAATTCGGCTTTAACGCCCAGCGGCGCCAGATACACGATGAGCTCCTTAAGATGGGAATTTTCCGCTACCAGCGGAGGTAGCTTCACTTTTGCCGCGCTCATTTCGGCAGCATTTCCGGTTTTGGCAGCGTCACCAAAATCTCCAACATCACTGCCGTTCGTCGCAGTGAGATCGGCGCGACAAACCGTGCTGTCGGACTGGTCCCGATTATTCTTCCTCTTCTTGCTGCGCTTTTCAGTCACAGCTGGCTGAGTATTCACATCAATGGGAAGAACAGCAAACATGTTCGATATACGTACACCCGAGCTTCCTTCACCAGGCTTCACGAACGATGCTTTCCCATTTTGGGGCACACACACAAAACCACGCAAGAGAGAGCGTGAACACTATCGCAACTAACTTTCCGAACAACTCAAGAGAGCGAGCTAAACCGAACTGAACTGCTTGACGGTCAAGCAGAGAATTATCTCTGAGCGCAGGCACCGACATCGCTCTCTTATATAGTGGTTGCTGGTTGACTGCAATCGTGACTCAAAATGGATGGTACAATATATTGAAGCCTTGAAGTAGGAATGCATGCTGTCCATTAATTGATTTGTTTACGTAGGATTACGTCTTTCGGCAACATATTGGGGGAGCAATTTAAAAAAAAATCTACCGTGTTACAAAAAGTGGTCAGGTTTTGATCACCTATAACTCTGTCAATAGCGGATGGATTTTAATTCTAAACATGCCAATCGATTGGTAATTTTTCTACGAAGCTGCTAAAATGAATATCTTATCAATTTTAACAGGTCACTATTGAAATTACACAAATGGGCAACTGTTACAATGGTGATCAAAATTATTACCCATTGCCTGCAAATAGTGGTTTCCCTAACATAGTCGCCAAATATTGATACCGAGCACGTAATCCTACGTCAATCTGCGGTCGAGTCTTGGATACAACCTCTTACTTTTTTATTTACACGATGTATCCTGGCATCCCTGGACTCGACGCAAAATGGATTCCGTTGCACATCCTTCTTTTTAGAAACAGTTAGAAAAGATTGTTATCTCTCTTTACTCTTCACCCAGTCACGAAGCCACTACTGCAAGTGGTGATGGATGTTTCAGGTCGCGTTCGGGTTTATAGCAAAAATCTTGAAACTCAAACTCACCACAGTTTGGTGAATATGGTGAGATTTGTTGGCTTGCTATTTGGAGCAACGGTATCAAGGCTTGTAAAATCAGCCGCTGCTTTTTACTTGTTTAAGTATATCTGTCCACGAAAATCAAGCATGATTTTTTTTTTATATTTTCTCAACACTGGATAGCAGAATATGCATTTAACATGTTATAGCACACAACGTATCAATAACATCATAATATGTAGATAGTAAAACTAGACACAATTTTGCTCTGGTTTGGCTATTTCCCTCTGTCCAGGTACCTTTTTTCTAACGATCTAATCATCATCCTACGTACTTCAGTGGCCATACCCACCCACGACGGAAGCTTTATCACATCATCAACTGCATCCATGTAGATCTTACTTAGGAGCATAAAAACAGACCCCCGAGGATAATTAGATCCATAATTCACGGACAGAGCAAGCAAAGTGCGGTAGCATAGCAGGAAGCTTGTTTTTCTGCAGTTTGTTTTATTACATATTTGTTTTTCACCATCATCCACGATATTGGGTAAAGCCATGGTCCGAGCAAGCAAAGCGATAAAAATGATAAATTTTCGCAGAACCCCACCCCATAAATTGGCGAAGCTGCTTCACCCGCTTACCTATATCATCTCAGCTATAGTTACGTGCCCGTTCGATAGCAATTTCGGTTTTCTGGAAAGGGAGATGGCTTTTCTGTTTGCATTGATATGGCTCAGGGTTCCGGAGAAATCTATGGAATCGATGCTCTGCCATGGTGAAGCCAATGTTGGATGTTGGTCGGAGCGAGAAATTCGCTTCGAACGGTTATTTTGACGAAGCGATGATAGTGACACTGGGTGAGGGGTGGGTTTTGCTGATAGAAAGATGTATGCTTTCTTCTGAGAAAATCGGAAAAAATGATTTCGGAGCTATCTTTGACCGATTGATTCTTGCCTATGATAAACAGATTTAATAGTTGTTATGTGAATAGGTGGTTTGCCGTTCGAAGAATCATGTTATTACTTTGTGGCAATAGGGATGATAGTTCTAGACATTTTCGTGAATAATTCTGAGGAATGAATATCAGTGCAGTTCTATTTCAGGCATGTCAGTAAGTTTTAGTCGATTTTAAATGTTCAACAAGGATTGTCAGGATGCTTTCATTCCAGCCATCATTGGCAAAAATCTCAGACTAAATAATCTTCTCTACATTTCTTACGTTTCAACATTCGCATCCGTATGCTCAGTTTCGATGGGTAGCCCAATTCATTTTCCATCCAGCAAATTCTAGAAAATGTAACCATCCAACCTGTTTTTTTTTTATTGGTTGATGGTGTGCAAGGAATCGTACTTCCACATAATCATTCAACGATTCTCTGGCTCTGGTGCAGTTGCAAATTGAATTGACCACACTTGGTGTAAAGCACAATGAGAATGTGAAGAAAATAATGTTCAGCGGTGGTTGGTGGTGCGATGGCTGCAGGATGCTCTCAACGCTAATCGTTCGTTTTGCTATCAAATTCCGAGGAAAATAATTGCTCTGATGAGATAGGAACGAACCTAACGATGGTGTGAGAACTAATTAAGAGCATCTCTGCAAATAAAGTGGTTGTTACGTTCGGAGGGTTGATTGTTTTCGTTGAAAATTGTTGAAAAGCACATCATTTGAGGTTCAGATTACAGAAGAATCCATGAGATAATCTTTTGTTTTTTACAAAGACTACATCTTACGGGAAGATACAGGGGGTAAATTGAAAATCTAAAATTGCAACCGTCACGAAAAGGTGTCAGGTTTTGAACGCTTATAATTTTGTCGTTTATAGATGAAATCAAAATCAAAACACACCAATTTATAGAAAATAACTATATGAGCCTGCTGAAATAAACACTATTTACACACAACTGTTGCGTCTCCGCTTATTTTTTCATCGACCTATGGACAAAACATTTGCGAGGTTTGAATGATCCATTATTGGCTATTTTGATAGCAGATTGGTAGCGCAAATGAGCATTACTGGGCCAAATAGCAAACACAAATTAATTTCAGACTCGTCCTTCTTCGATTTGCTTGAAACACTGCATAATTTCATGGTAAATCATTCACATTTGAGCTAAAATTCGACCTTATAGAATCTTGTGAAAAATGGTGAAAATGGCGTATTTGATATTTTTCAACAAATCATAACTCAGAAACGTCACTTCCAATCAAAATTACATTTGAGACAAAGCTGTAAGAAAAAAAATCTTTTACAAAAAAAAATATAATCACTGGAAATGTCAATAATTTTTTGTAATAAAATAAAGACTGGAACGCGCAAAAATTGGTCAATAAAAAATTCGTTTCTTTCAGTCAAAATTCATATCACAAAAATCTTTTTGGCCCTTATTACGGGTGTCACTTCACGGTGAAAACGAAGTGAAGTGACCATTTGTCACTCACGGTGAAGTGATTGCCGTATAAATCAAATGGGAATCACTTCACCGTGAGTGATAAGTTGTCACTTCACCGTGAAGTGACATCGGTAATAAGGGCCTTTATTTTTCTTAAGGCAGTTCAATTCATATATTTAAAGGAAAAAATGTAAGTTTATTCTTTTGGTTTGCCAAATCCGAACTGCAGTGCCTTCCGCTTAACCCCTTCCATTAAATTTTGCACAGTGATCTCATCGACCTTATTCACCGCCGAACGCCAGTTAGATTTAAACTGCTGCTCGTTTTCTATGGATTTATTAGTTTTTTTTGATATTCCGGTTGACCAAGGCCCAATACCGTTCGATAGGGTGGAGTTTTGGGCTGTTGGGTGGGTTGTGGTCTTTGGGTTCCACAACCACGTTGTTCGCATCGTACAACTCGATTGCCTTTTTTCCCATAGTGGCAGCTCGCCAAGTCCAGCCAGAAAAGCACATGTCTATTATGTTGCTTTAGGAATGGTAGCAGCCGCTTTTCTAGGCACTCCTGGATTCAGATCTCTTGATTAATGGTTCCCGTAGTAAAGAAAATGCCGCTTTCTAGACCACACGTGCATATGGCCTGCCAGACGAGATATTCTTTCGGGAGCTACGATAGTTTGATGGTTTTGAAAATTTAAGCCACCTTCCCTTTTCCTGATGTGGCATAAAACTCTTGTCCCGGAAGCTGCTTAAAATCCAATTTTGCCAAATTGGCATGTGAGAACGTCAAATTCTCTTGTTGCGTGAGCAAAATTTTGACACGCTGCTCCTCTTGCTTGGATGTCATTTTGAAAACTGAAGAGCAAACGGTGAAAACACATCATAGCAATCATTGTATATATACTCAACTTCCAAATGCAGCATTTCAGGTTTTTTATGCATTTTAAACAGAAATACACCAATTTGAAGTTGAACAATTTTTGTGCGTTCCAGACTGTAATCAAAAATGTTTGAGACTTAAATAACAAAAAAAATACCCTCTTCCAAGGGGGAATCAACTCTGCATACCTCAATCTGTGTTTTCGCTGTGCCGAAGCGTGTCAATCAAGTATCCCATGAGTTTGGCAACCCTGAATATTTAATGACTTTTGTGATTGTTTATTTGTGATTGTGCAAGAAAACGAAGCATGATAAAAATAAATTTATGTAGGGTTTTTGATCTAATTTCCGTCCTACTAAGCACAATCCACACTTTACATCTCTTTTTTTGAACGTGTTTTTTAACAAAAAATGGAATATTTATGTCACAGATGTTTGCTAAATTTATTCAGTCGCGCACGGAACCCCTTTGGATAAGGTTGTGTTTGTTCTCTGTTTTGTGCGTGCGTTCGCCTTCATAGTTTTCGGCTGCATTTGCCGGATTAGCGCTGGCACTCTGCCTCCCGGACGGTTATACGTGTGTGAGTGGTAGTTTTCTCGTTTTCCGAGAAGTTTTAGAATCGAGAAAGAAAACATGATTCATGATGTTTGCAAAATAACAAGCATCAGAAGGTGTGGCGCTGCGTGGTTTGATTGTTTCTCCCGGACCAGAGTGGCATCGCGAGTGAAAATTTTTATTTCAGTTTATGTACGCGCTGCAAGGTGCGTGTAAAGCTTGGCACGATTGGTGTTGATGTTGGTACACTTGCAACTATTTTAGCAAAAAATAAATCAAAAGAAATTGATATCGAAAGTGTACCAAAAGTGCTTCTGAACGTGTTTCGCAGTTGGATGTGGTGAAATTCGTGGTTGTTTTCAGTGAAAATTGCGTATCACAAATTTGCTCAATGAGTTCCCTTTTTTTTGCCGTTCGACGACATCGGGAATGCGCTCCCGGATATATTGATTTGGTGAGTACGTTCCAGTTGAGGATTGTTCTTGTACATTTCTCGATTGCATTTTCGAGGGGACGTGTCTGCTTTTGTGGGCAGTGCGTGTGATGGTCGGTTTGGTAGTATCCTTTTAAATATAATGTCTCATGTCCAAATAACCTCGATTTTCGGTCTATTGATTCAATACTTTAGTATTATATTTTCAAAACATACAATGATGCATTATGTCATTTCATGGCACATAAAACAAAAAGTGTGTGTATAGGACCCAATAATCTAGGTTATTTGTATTTTGGTATACGTCTTTATTTTTTATTATATTTTTCATTTTACTACACCTTTTATATACATTATATATTACATGATTATATATAAATTCATTATGTAAATTACAATAAATACTGGGACGGGAGGGAGCATCAGGGCATCATTGAAGTTGTAACTGGACAATGGAGTGGAGTGCCAACCGGAGTCTAGGAGGGAATGTGTACTGTCATTTTAGATAGTTACATTCCACTCCAACAGTTGCAATGAATTTGACGCGCTCTTCTTAAACAAACCATCCCGTGGAAAGCTTAACATGTATTGCGAATTTCGTTATTCATTTTGTTGGATCATATTGTTGGAAGGAGATTCTCTTATTCCCGCGGGTTTCGCGTAAGTGCCTCTGCTTACGGGCCCGTCCAACCCTTTTTGGCCCTTCATACAGCAGTATGTTGAATTCAGAATGATGACGGAATTTGATCTTGCTGTTGAGTGGAGCCGCATGCAGGGCAAGACCCAAGCTAGGATGGTGGCTACTTACATACATACATACATACATACATACACAGATGTTTGCTAAATTTATTCACCTTTCCATACGTACCGTTGGATTTGATAAAGAGTCACACATTGTTGAGATATTGTTAAAAATCTAACACTGCTTCTTGATTCTAAATTCGTTCTACGAGTTTCAATTCCGTCCTAACCAGCGAATCCAAACACATAAAGCAACCAACGATACAGACAAAACGGTTGCTACGACTACCATGACAAACTCGATCGTTAACATAGCTCGATCCGAGTGGTAAAAGGATAATGATATATTGCTTGCCTGCTTTGTTGCAATATACACGGATGAGGACATAGCTTGATATGAATCGAGAAAAGACATAACAAAAAAATTCCCATTAACACACGTGTATCATCTTCGGCTTTACTTCGTGAAGCAGTTTGCCAACAATTTGCTCGTTTCCTTCTACCGCCCCGAATGAGTTGTGTCGCACGGGCTGCTTGTCATAAAAAAGAACGAAGAAGATTATATCATTATTGCTTTGCACTTCTGACATAGCGTTATTATTCGGTTCGTTGATCGCTTGTCATTTTGTCATTTTGAGATATTTTTGATTCCTTGGTCCAAACGCATTGAAACGCCATTAGATTTTCTTCGTCCTACGCTAAACGTAGAAAAAGGGGATTTGCTAGGAGTGCTTCTTTTGTTTTGAGAACAATGAGCGTAAATATTCATACAATGCGCTCTAATAGGATTTATGTTGTAGCTAATGAACTAACGCATCGGAACAAACCAATTATTGATTTGTGCACGGTGAAATCATTGATATTATTGATCTCTTCTGATCGATAGAATGGAAATGGGCGATTACGACGAAGTAGCGCTCTACCCTATGCAGCCTAAAATCACTGCTGCAGCACGGAAATTTCACCAGAATAAGCAAACCAAACTAAATATGTTCCAAGAAGACTGATTGTAGCCCTGGTGCATGCCGGTTCCCTAACTATACTTCGTCGGATGGATTCCGGAAAGCTGGATGTGGTTCTTCATCCGTGGCGTTGACTATGGAACAGTTAAAACAACGATAAAAACTGCGAGGTGGAGATGGAACTGTTCAATCGGCTGCAGGCGGAGGACGTCTACGAAGATTAGCGGGGATTAAAAAAAATATATATGGTGGGGTTGTGTTCAAGACACGACCGCATGGTTGACGTAGACTACGTTCAGATGTTTGGTGAACTTCTCGTGCATTTTTCTTGATATTGATTTAAAATACAGTAGTAGTAACTTATTTCCTCAATTTACTCCATTTCCTCTCATTAACATGTCAATTTCCTCACCCTTATTAGTTATTTTTCTGACTGTTTCTGGACTTTCCGTTAGTGATATTTCCGCCTATGAAACATTTGTCATTAATCCTTTGTTATAACATTTATTCCCCATGCACACTTCAATGCCCATCCCATCTCCGTTGAACATTTGTTATGGATAACACGTTTAACCAAACGCTTGATCGCAGTGGGATACCTCCAGTGGGAAATCGTTCACAAGCATTTATTGCACATCCCAGCCAAAGTAACATTGTAAGTTTTATTGAGCTTTTAAAGCACTCTACAAGTCTTAATCATGGTCTACAATACCCTCATAAAACCCAAATTTTTACTTGGTAGGCAACCAATAAGCCCGCTAATTTGGATTGCTTTTGTTACATAAAGCTAACATACGACTAATACATTATTAGTCGGATTATTACTAGGTAGGCTTGTTGGTTACTTGGGATTGCCTCCTCACGTTCTTTCCATCAGCATAATCGAAAATTTGATATTCAGGGTGGTGCATTCACAAAATTAGAAAGTTTGGTCCATGTTCAATATTTAATCATAATTTGCCACTTCAAGCAATCAAAAATTCGTCGATCCAAGCAGGATCATAATTCTAAATGTTCATTGGATAGCTTAATGTAGGAATTTATCCGCGTCTTAAGCACATAATGAGGAACTTAAACTACAAGTATTCAGACATATATATCTTTACTTTTTGCCATTCTTGAATTTACACAAAGACGCTCCAACCCATTTTCAAAGGTTTAATTTTTGTTGGACCGAACTAAACACACCACCACCCATAAACTCACCAATCTACTTGGTGTATGAATTTTGTAACAAACAACAATGTAAAGCTCTACTTAAAGATGTAAATGAATTTTTACCGTCCCTCTGGATCCCACTTCAACACAGGGACGGCCCAAAATCATCAAAATTCAGTTCGCCAAGCAGAATCTCACGAACACTAGCGTGAAAAATTCACAGGGCGTTTCGTCAAAGGGTAATCAACTCTGCACACTATGCTGAAACACATTGTGGCTTACTGATCGGCACGCATGGTACACGATGACAAGTATGACACAAAATATAATTTAAAACTAAAGGTTTACTTCTTTGCTTGCTTCAAAGTAAGGGGGAAAGGGGACTTTTACTGTCAGTGCCATTTTCCAGCAAAATTGTCCCTAATAATTGACGAGACTCTCTTTGCCCTTATTGTCCTTCTTGATGATGAATCTCTACAGAAAGTCCACACGGCTTTTGAGAGGCGATAGCTTCAGGGAAGTCCACACGAATTAGTCAGAGTCACCACGTCCCGCAAAATAAGCCAGAATACCTATTAACTTGATCCGGACCAAGAGTCAATTGTTTGGGTAAGGGGCATTGCAGCGCTAATGTACGGTGTCAACAACAGCTCGATGCCAAACGATCCTACTATTCTTCAGATGTATCTGCAATGTTTCTCCCGCAGAACCGCTCGGTACGATTGATGGTTCACTAATCAGTCAGCTCATTCTATGGACTGAACTCAGATTCGATTGAATGTGGAGCCTGGTGGAGTCAGTGGATCCCGTATTACCAGTTTGCAGTCTCTTTAAGGTCTTTCGCTTTCGGTCTTTCGAAGATGCTGTTAATAGAATTGTGAAGGTAACCACACCGGAGGTAACGGAGCCAATCTGAATCGTGGTATTTTTGAACGCAATCGGAATCAGCAGCAGTTTCAGCGAGATTAGTTTGCGATTCCGGCATGACCAAGGATAAAAAAATTTGAAGGAACAGCAAACAGATCAAGAAGGAGGTAGTCATCAAACGACTGCAACCAGTATCGAGGTCTTGAACCGACATTTGGATAATGTTGAAAATTATTCCATGGAAGATGTGGGTAAACGGATTAAAGGCAGGATTAAAAGGTATAATTTGAGAATAATGAGAAAGAAGAAGACCAGTACTAGTTAATTTGTTACCGTTAAATGACCCATCTCAGTGGTTTCCAGAGTCGCCTGTTTATTTATTAGGATGGTGAAAGGACCCTAAGGACGGCCCTGATTGATAGTGGCGAGGGAATGGAAAGAGCTGGCGCTGGATAAGAATGACACGTTAGTGTGAAAGGGAGAAGAGGGAGAGGATTTGACGCGACCGGGTGTGATTCGGACTGTGTGGCGGCAAAGAAGTAGACATTGATTTTGTGAAAACAATTGAGTTCTGATTCCCTACACTACGGTATTCAAGAAAATCGAAGAAAACATTACTCATTCACTCCTTTTTTTAAAATCTGAGTAAAATCCAACTCAATTTTGAGTTAATCTCATTGGCCGTGTACTTATTTACTCATAGACTTAAAAGGCGTTTTTTTTTCTTTTTTTTTTTCAAGCAGATTGTCGAGGAAAATTATACTCACTTTCTGCTATTTTGAGAAAAAATTTACTCAATTTTGAGTTAGTTTCATCGGCCGTGAACGGTGGCTAACGATGTGACAACCGTCACAGCCCCAGAAGATCTGAAGCAAAACGCTCTTTTATAACCTCGCAACCGGTCGTCTCTCTCTGTTCACTCGAAAGTCATTACAAGTGAGCACGTGATTGGTTGAATGCGGCCTAAAAGTTTGATCGTTTTTCAATATTTTACTAATGATAAATTACTATAATATTTATACCAAACAAATCTTACATCAATTTTGAATCAAAGGGTGTGAAAAGAATTTAAATTCAACAATAAATGGCGAAGTTATAAATGTTTGAACCCTAACACTATTTCGTCCCACATTTTTTTTTGATTTGCACCCCAGTATAGCCCACAAAGGCTGGGCTACAAAATGGTGAGTTGACAACTTCGAAGAAGCTCTGGTCCTCACAAGTTCCTACACGGATAGAAATCTCCTTATACCTTTTGGCAAATTTCCATTGCTGATTGTTCATAAATTGTATAAGTCGACTAATAAGCAGACGCCTTGCAAAAAGTTAATAAAGATCATGTGTCAAATGAAATGTATAAGCGGTCACACATACCTTTTATGCATTCTAATAGGACCTATGTGGTTTGTCTTATGGAATGTATAAGGCTGATGCTTTGGCAAAAATGTATAAGTGAAACACATGAATTAAATAATTGATTTTCGTTTCGTGTACTTCACGCCTCCCCGAGTCATATGAGCATGAGCATGAGCATGATTGACCGCCCACGGTTGCTACTCTGTTATTGCCAGACCAGTTGTAATTACACAGAGAACCAATAGACGATTCTTGGGACTAGCAATCATCCCCAATGTGTAAATACTGGTGATCTAAAACAAGGCAATACCAGCGCCGGCCGCGCCCGAACACAGGTCAAGAAAGGAAGGGGTAGGAATGTGTTGACGTGACACTCGCTTTGATGGAAGCCGAGAACACTTCTGCACTTCCACGAGGAATCACTGGGATATTGGGTAATAGGGTTGGGTTTGCAGCAGCGTTCGTTTTGGTAAACGATAAGCTGAATTGATGTCCTAACAATCATGTAACGCGAAGGAGCTTGGGATTGAACCCACGGTCTTCTGCTCAGTAAGCAAAAACGTTTGCCACTAGGCAGACGAGCTCCTTTTTAATCATCGAGTTGCTGTTATTACCATGTAGTCATGTTAACAAATAAAACGATTGAAGAATCTTGAATGTGGATGGGCTTGAGATTAGGCTAATGATGTTCTGCTCAGTAAGCAAAACCGGTTGCTCTAAGGCCGCCGAGCCCCTCATATCACATTATAGCGTTACTCAAGTTTTTATAACTATTCAAACCCGGCACCGACGACAACGAAAAGTTTTACAAAATACACGATAAACAAGGGATCTTACCATACATTTTTAATATGAAAGGACCTGGGACCGCGTTTTTCTGCTCAGTAAGCAAGCCACTGCAACCAACGATCTTTGAAATAATAAAACTAAAAGCTACGAAAGAGTACTTAGGCCTTCATTAAGATCCACTTTCACGCGACGTTAAGTGTTTCGATTTTCTCTTTAGGCATGGTTCATGCAATCATAACAAGCTGTGACCGACATGACGATTGTTTAAGACCTGGTTAAACAAGTTATTCAAATGAAATTTCGTTCTCAAATTTCACTTGGCATGTAATGAACAACAGAAATACGCGATAATTCATATTTTCAGCGGTTGATGGTTAATTTTAAATATACTAACGGTACTGCCTACGACAACGACAGCAGCGAATTTGTAACTTACCATTTGTTTAGGATAAACATCTTTGCCCCGCACCTCCATTGGTTCTTCATGTCCGCTATCTGTCACTGTTTGCAAAATATCTAATAGCAATTACCTTTCTTGTAATACTTCCTATATTGCCATGGCCATCTGGAAGGTGGTTCGCATTTAGTGCTTTCCCCAGGAACCGTTCACGGCCACCAGCTACCACCCGTCCAGACTTGGGCATATCCAGCGAGACATCCTTCAGCTTACTCACAATCTCCGACTCTTAAGGGGGTAGTCCACTCTGGCGGCATGAAAAATAGCTCATTTTCATGAATTTTTTTTTAGGGTAAATAACGATCAATTCAAAACAAGGAATGCATGGTTTTGTCAATTGAAATGTCCTCTTTAATTGAGACTTTTTTTTGGCGCGATTGGATGTCTCCTGTAGCCGCTGCACCAGGTTCCCCAGGAGACCTCCCGTCTGAGTCGTCGCGGGGCGGAACGTCTGGCGGTCACACCACTGGAGCTGGAACAACGATTTTTTTTGTGGTTATTCTTTCATAGATGACCCAGTCTTGTACGTAGCCGTTTTTGATTTGGTTGAAAAATGAAAATTTGGCGACGTTTTGAAAAAAACAGTCCGTTTTTGTACCCTAAAATTGGAGATAAAAGCTTGCACCAAAAATCCGTTTTTGATTCTTTTGAAAATCGGCTACGTACAAGACTAGAAAAAAAGGTACTTAACTCGAAAATTTAATCGCCGTTTAAATCGAGTGAGCCATTTCTAAAATACAGCGCCCGCCAATTTTGAAAACATCGTTTAGAGATAATCGCGGCAGCAGTTGGAACTACTAAGACACGCCGTTTCGCCGGTAACGGGCGGGTACTCCGAGCGCTCACCTGAGCGCGCTTGGAGCGTCTGGACACGAGTCCACTAATCGGTCTATAACTTTGGAACGATGTCACTTGCGGACTTGCGGTCAAGTCTATGTCAAAGTAGACATTCCAAAGTATTTTTTAAATAAATAAAAAAGATTTTTTGAAATTTCCAGAGTGGACTACCCCCTTAATGCAAATCGCAGGCACACTTACGCTAGATATAAAAAACACCCACAGTTATAAAAAAACACCCGTGCAAAGAAACTGATCCAATAAACGTCACTCTAGCGAAAGCACACCCGTCGTCGTCAAACGGCAAAAAAAAAAAAAAAAAAAAAAACTTTACGCCTCCCCGAGTCATATTATGATAACCAAAGACTACAAGCTGAAACATGGACACAGCTGGGTGGCGTAGCCTGGGCAATGTTACCAGTCCGGCAATAGCAAAGTGAATGCGCCGCGAAGACTGGCGCGATAACCATAGTACGGTGATAGAGGAAATGCGTCACCAAACCTGAGCGCCTGTTCATCATGGAGGTGCGGCTCAAAACGGCGTCTGTTCTCCATGTTAGGAGCGGCTGATCACCTCCCTAGTGCCAGCGTGAGACTCTAAACAGAGCTGTGCACGATGAATCCCTTGCCAGACAGGGGGTTGGGGCAGGCCCAACAAGGCACCCTGAAAAAAAACATAAAGTTGCAAATACCGAAGGAAGAAATACGGATCGGAACAATCGGCACAGATCTACGCGACAAAAAAGGACGACGATTGGAAACTCGGAACATGGAACTGCAAATCACTCGGTTTTCCGGGCTGCGATAGGTTAATCTATGGTGAACTTCAACCACGCAAGTAGAAGGCGACCTGCGGATCCTTCGCAGACTACGAGGCTGGCGAAGTGTGCCCGTGGATCGAGTAGAGTGGAGACGACTTCTTCGGACAGCAGAGGACAACAAGGCCTTGGCCTTAATGATAAGGTAAGTATAGTCCACAAAGACGTATTCCTACGTCATAAAAAATATTTTCAACAAAATTACTTGACATGAACTCAGCTACAAACTTTGGTGAGCCTCTGAATGTGAAGTTCACAGATTTTACACAACCACCTCTTCTTTTTTTTTCCTTTGGTTTGTTTACCGTCGATCTTGTTTTCCGTGCTGAGCACCAATGCTACCGACGTGCCAGGAAGGCAGCTCCCACACCTGGACCCTACCTATCGACCCATCAACTCATGAACCGGGGACCAACGGCTTTACTTCCCATCCGAAGGAAGGCGTGATCAGAGATGTTATGCCTCAGAACATCCCGGCGGGCGCCGCCTGGGATTGAACCCAGGCCTGCTGGGGTGAGAGGTAATCACGCTTACCACTACACCACCGGTGCCGTTAACCACCTCTTCTTGTTACTTACTAGCTCAAATTACTAATGATTTCATAATTCCCAAAGATATTTTTGTATGGCAAATTAATGGCAGCAGTTCTAGGGTTCTAAACAAAAGTTCTCGAGTTTTTGTTTGCTAAATTTCCATCTTGGACCACCGTGTAATGCAACCAATCCGATTGTTCTCTGCCTCATTCTTCTCGGAAAATTCCTACAAATGAAACCATTCAAATGGTGGAGATTTGTGGGCAGGGAATTATATTTTTTTTTTCAGATACCTATTTTCGCAAGGATTCCCTGACTTGGGTGCATTTCAATATTAATTTAACTGCGGAATGAATGCGATGAAAATAAATTTTTTGCCGAGCGTGGGAGCGCTCAACGCTAACCATTAATTCTGCTCTTCAATTCCCACGAATAATTATCCGGATTGTTAGTCATGATAGCACAGCAAATTCCGTTGAATCTGAAGCAATCTCATGCGTGAGAGCTAAAAATACATTCCAATGTTTTGCTAATCTTTGGTGCGATACTTGTTTATGGAAAACTTCGCCTTTGATATCAAATCTAAAACAGTATAAATTTAAAACCCGACTAAAAGTTTTCACTTGTCACTCGAAAGCATTCACAGCTGATGGCAGTTCATATAGCACACTTTTCATCTTGAATCGGTTTCACGCTTCTGAGAATGTGACACCCGAAGCTGGCGCCGTGAAGGCACCTGTCAGCTGTCGCCTACATCGCGAGTAAGCTTTTCATCTCGTTCATTCATTCATTCAGTGACATATTTGCTTTGGAAGCGAAACTCGATAGTGTGTGTGTGTACCTGGCCGCTGTACTCGAGTGAGATGGCTGAAGATGGTGACATGATGGCTGAGCTTTTTTTTCATCCGTGGATTTTCAATGGATGAATACATTTGAAGGATAAGGAGTAGGGTGGATGTACCAGCCATGGCTATACGTTCCTATTATGGTGTGTTGAAGCTATGGATTATGAAAATTACCATATGCTATCGGTGTAACACACCATAAAAAAAAACCAAATTTGTCCTGGAATTCGGCAAACCGAAGTAATTCACTACCTTTTCAAACGAAAAATCTCATCAACTACGATCTTGAGCCGATTGAAACTCCATCTCTTTACTCGCTCATACCGTTTGATTAAACTGTCTCACTTAAATCTATTTCTGGTTCTATTGGTTTTTTTTATGAGCAAGAATGGTTTGGATTCGAACTTTGGACTTTATAACGAGTCTCAGAAAACGTTTCCAGTGGTGGTAAAAATTAATTTTGGAAGGCAGCTACAAGCGTTTCTTTTTTATGCGGATTTACAATACGTTTCATTTGTAATAATGATTTCAATACAAATTAAGTGAGCGTATAACTATTCCATAAAGTGAATAAATGTAAATGGTAAATCAATAACGTGAACGAAACTTGATATTGAAACACAAAAATAGATGGCAAAAAAAATTATAAATTCAATTGGTAATTCCTTAATTATATTTACATAAAACTGACCAACGCGGTAGGTGTCTGAGCATAGGGTACCCGATTTCTTCCGAGCTAGCCGATTTCCCAACGCAACGGCTGAGTGCCAGGTTTAGCTCGGCAATCTGGAATAGGGCGTTGATTGGTAGGGAAGCAGAAGCTTCTGGAATAACTATGTTGTTCAAGCTTTGCATGGACGCGTTGTTCCTACGGATGAAAACCGTGTCGTATTGGTCGAAAGCAGACAGTGACGCGATGTGGTCTCCTAGAGCCTCTGCGATGATTTGTGGTTCCCGGGTGATACCATTGGAAAAACGGAGGGCCATCCATTTGGCTTTCCTCTTTCCATTCAAGGCCACGACGCCAGAGTTCAGACGCGGTTTGATCAGCATTTATACCCTCATGGAATTCCTCGGAAGCCCGTTCTTTGTCTGGATGGTCTTGGGGTAACCGTTGCATGGCCCGAAAAGCCTTCCTCCTAGCTTTGGTGGCTATCTTGGTTTCGGCACATCACTAGTAGAGAGATCTTCAGCCGGAATTCAGATTTGACTTTTGGATCGTTGAGCTGGCAGCCTCAAGAATGATTTCCGTCATACTCCCTAACTCTGAGGGCTGGGAGTTCTCGTACGACGTGGAAATTATTTCCTGAAATCGGGACCAGTTGGCTTGATCGTAGCCTACGGGAAGCCTCAGGTGGCCTGCAGTCGAAATCCAGGTGATGGTCACGACCAGGGTCCCACAAATTCACTTTCAATCGAAAATCATCAAGTAACGATGAAGCTGTTCAATTGAAAGTCATTCTGTCTTCTCTTCGAGCAGATCCCCGTCAACATCAACAGAACCACTTCGATCAGTTTTCATGCTGTTTGTTCTGGCTTGACTCGTGTTCATTACTTCTTTCATTGTCAAATGAATTTACTTTTGCATTGAAGCGAAGCTGATCGATCTAAATTCGCACAGCTTTTATGACTTTTGTTGATTGTTCACTCGGTTCATTTAAGGGTATGCACATAGATCTGTGCACGTGGATGTCAAAATTTTCACTGTCGGGTGGTTTGTTTACCCATCAATATGGGCATTTTTTTAATCGGTGTGACGTCTAGAAATCGAAAATTGATATTCGACGCCAGTTTGAAATCCAATATGGCGGCTTCCAGTTGAATAAAAAGTGGTAAATACTATCAAATACCTATCAATAAAGGTATTTTTGGAATCGGGATGATGTCTAGGGGATGAAAATCGATATCCGACGACATTTTGAAATCGAAGATGGCGGCTTCCGGCTCAAAAAAGTGGAAATACAGTCAAATACACATCAATATTGATATTACTGTAATCAGTATGAAGTCTACAGATCGAAAATTGATTTGCGGTGCCATTTAGAAATCCAAGATGGCGGCTTCCGATTTCAGAACATTTGGGAAAAATTGTCAAATTCCCATCAATATAGGTATTTTTGGAATCGGGATGGCGTCTAGAGGCTAGAAATCGACATCCGACGCCATTTTGAAATCCAAGACGATGACTTCCGATTTGCGTAAAAGTGTCAAATACCCTAAAATATGGTTATTTTCAGAATGGGGATGAGACGTAGATGCCGAAAATTGATGTCACGCCGTTTTTAAATCCAAGATGATGGCTTTGGTTCAGAAAAACTGTGAAATACTGTCAAATACCGATCAATGTGGGTTTTTTTTTTGGAATCGAGGTGACATCTAGAGGCCAGAAATCGATGTCCAACGCCATCTTGAAATTCAAAAGAAGAAGTTTCAAATTAGCCTGCAAATGGCATCGAATATCGATTTTCAGCATCTACGCGTCGTGGGAATCGGAAAAGTTCTCGTTCCGAAAAATACCCTGATATTAGGGTATTTGACACTTTTTATGAAACCTAATAGCCGCCATATTGGATTCCACAATGACATCGGATATAGATTCTTGGCATGTACAGGTTGTCCCCGTTCCGAAAATACCCATATTGTAGGGTATTTGACGCTTTCTGAACTCTGATGGCCACCATATTGCATTCCAAAATAGTATCTGATACCCGTTCCGAGAATAACCATATCGAAGGGTATTTGGCACTTTTTCTGAAACCCGTTGGCCGCCATATTGGAGTTCAACATAGCGTCGGATATCGATTTTCGGCATCCACGCGTTGTCCCCGTTCCAAAAATACCCATATCTTAGGGTATTTGACACGTTTATGAATCTTGATGGCCACAATATTGGATTCCAACGTACCCAAAAGTACCCGTATTTTGAATTCCAAAATGGCGTCGGGTATCGATTTCCAGCATCTACGTGTCATCCCCGTTTCGAAAATATCTTATTGTAGGGTATTTGACACTTTCTGAGACCCGATGGCCGCCATTTTGGATTCCAAAATGGTGTCAAATATCGATTTTCGGCACCTATCCCTGACCCCGATGGCCGCCATCTTGGGCTCCAGAATGGCCTCGTGAATTTAATTTTCGTTTAACATAAAATAATATATTATTACTATAAATAATCCGGATGCCATCCTTATCGGCAACCGATATAGTGCGGATAATATATTTTGATGCTTGACTACGCGACGCGTGACAAGTCGAATGAGCCCGAATTGAAATTAAAGTGGAAAAAACGAAGGAAGCAGTTTTCGAGTCATTGATTGCGTCAATTGAAACAAGTCTTTGCTTCAAATGAAATGAACTGAAGCACTTGACGAACGAAAAAAGCGATAGTCAAGTCATGTTTGAAAGGAGGAATGTTCATCGTGACTCGATAACAAGAAACAGAAAATGATATTGCTCGAAATGAAGCGATTCGGCGGAGAGTTCATTTTCTTTTCTTTGTTTCGAAAATGCATAGCCATGGACACGAACCATCGGATCTTCCTTAGCGTTCCAAAGAAAGCGGTGTACGATGTCTGCGCCCGCTAGGGAAACGTCGATAGCTGTTTTCCTCTGTCAACTTGTAAAGGTTATGGACCCATCGTTAAGAGGGGTTAGATCGGCAGCTTCAACGGCCTCCAACACCTCGATGTCCCGACGATTGTTTGGTGACCGTTGACATCCCTCAGGAAGAGTACCGGACCATCCAGGGATGAAAATAGTTCAGTTAGCTAACCTGATAGACCAGGGATCATTGCAATTTATTTATGACTAAACATGAACAGGCGTCATTGGCCCAAATGATGTAAACTAAACTATAAACTAAACTATAAACTAAACATGATAAGTACTAAAACTAAACCTCAATAAGCACATAGATAGTCATCTCGTAAAAAAAGGAACATTATTAGACAAACTAAACTGGTCTTAAAAAAACGAACTAAACCTCTTGCGAAGCAGCTGGTGAATCAGGTCAAAGTCAAACAGTGCGGAGAGTGCGCTGAACATGCTATACAGGTATACCTCGATATAACGTAACTGTCACTTTTGACTTCCATCGTCAATATCTCGCTAATAACAATTGAATCATACAAATTAATATCACTACCAGTGAATCCAAACACATAAAGTAACCAACGATACAGACAAAACGGTTGCTACGACTACCATGACAAACTCGCTCTGTAACATGGCTCGATCAGAGTGGCAGAAGGATAATGATATATTGCTTGCCTGCTTTGTTGCAATATACACGAATGAGAACATAGCTTGATCTGAATCGAGAAAAGACATAACAAAAAAATTCCCATTAACACACGTGTATCATCTTCGGCTTTACTTCGTGAAGCAGCTTGCCAACAATTTGCTCGTTTCCTTCTACCGCCCCGAATGAGCTGTGTCACACGGGCTACTTGTCATCAAAAAGAAGGAAGAAGATTATATCATTATTGCTTTGCACTTCTGACATAGCGTTATTATTCGGTTCGTTGATCGCTTGTCATTTTGTCATTTTAAGATATTTTTGATTCCTTGATCACTACTAAATGGGAAATTATCTAATCTGTCCGATGGTGGTATTACTTTACTTGTTTGAATGCTAATTCGCCGGAAATCGACGATGGAAGTTAGCAGGTATACCTGTAATTACCCAAGTAACACAACTCTTTGCAATATTGTTGAGTAAACTTCTTTACAACCAAATTCAGTTGTATAAAGGTTATATAAATTGTTATAGAACATGCGCGTTGCTTAGGTAGTTCGCTGTATGGGCATACACAACATTGCATTATTCCGTAGGGCTCGGGGTTGAACATTGATGTCAACTTGCTCAAGGAGAGCAGGGCAATTGGTGCATCCTTGCAAAACATCCGCAATTAGAAACTCCCTTGCTGTATCTCTTCGGACCGACAGGGGCTCCAGATGGATCAGTTGCAAACGACTTTCTTAGGCAATCGGAAGGGATTCGTACACGGAACGTAGCGCATATCTCAGGAACCGTCGCTGAACAGACTCAACTCTTTCGACACCGTTGTTGTAGTGAGGAGTCCAGACAACCGAGCAGTATTCTAATATGGAGCGAGACAAGGAGCAGTACAACGATTTAAGGCAGTAGATATCCGTGAAGTCTTTGGCAATCCTGAAGATAAAACCTATAATTCAGAAAGCTTTGTCGACGGCATACAAGATGTGCTGCTTGAAAGAGACTAGTGTATCCAGAACCGCACCTAGGTCCTTAATTTGGCTGACGCGCTCAATCTCAGTGCCTAACAAACCATACTTGAACATAATAGTCTCTTTCTTGCGCGAAAAAGAGATAACCGAGCATTTGGACGGGTTAACCTCCATACGATTCAGAATACACCAATCACCAAAAGCATTCGACTGACGTTGAAGTAGTCTTCAATTGAGTGAATTCGAAGGAAAAGTTTAAGGTCATATGCGTAAGATCCAGATTCACGTCGTTGAAGTAAATCAGGAAAATCAACCGTCCCAGGTGACTACCCTGGGGTATGCCGGACGTGACAACAGTAAGATAACGATTGGTGAGGTACAACTGAAACCATTGCTAAAGGCAGCCGTGGATACCGAGTCTGTCCAGTTTTTCGATTGATATGCTGTGATTCAATTTATCGAAGGCAGCAGATAAGTCAGTATAAATGAAATCCGTCTGAGCACGATCCGACATACTGTTAGAGATGTAGGAAGTACGGCACAGCAAGTAAGAGCCATGAAACCATGCTGGTCGATACTAATATACGGCTAACAGTGAGCGAGTAATGGTTCCATAACAACGAGTTCGAACAATTTGGCAACAGTGCTGAGCGAAGAAGTTGCCAACGTCTTGTTCTTTCCCCATGAACGCTAGCTTCCAACAGGACGAGAAAACGCCGACGTCCATGGACCGTTGAAAAACGTGCAGCAGTAGAGACAACAAACTGTCCAAGTGCGTTTTGAGGAACGCCGTTGGAATTCCGTCAGGATCCGGATTGTACGACGGCTTGAGTTTCGAGGAAGCCCAGGAAAGCATCTCGGGATTGATATCAATTCTGCTCATGGTTTGGCCAGAGAGTGGTACGTAGCTGTCCGCTAGTCGGGCATGGTCGTCACTCAGTCTCTCGTCCGTGAAGATACTAGCAAACTTTTCAGAGAACAGCTGACAGATATCTTGCGTAGATAAGGCCACGTTACCATTATGTATCATAGACGACGGCAGAACAGCTTCATGACGTTGTTCGTTGACAAACTTCCAAAACTGCTTGGGACGTAACTGGCAAGGAGGATAGGCAGAAACAACTGTGATCGCTATCGGGTGTTCTAGTTTGACCGCAGAAACAGGCTGCTCCGTGGAAAACAGGACGATGGAAAATGAAAGCGGAGCTTTTATTCCTATTGTGGTACCGTGTCGTGCGTTTGATTATTCCCTAAAAACCCAGCAGTATTATCCAGCGAGAGTTCGATCCATTCTTTCAGTGCTAGCACGATGAACCTGTTGAATGGCCAGAATAACAGGAGAGTGGTCTCGCACAAGGATTTCCAGATCGCTGAGATTGTTGATGTAACCGTTCACGTTCCATTGGATTGCAAAAGATGAACCGGGTAGTAAGATTTTGGTGGTACTCGTGCTTGTCTTTTGGATCCGAAGTGCTGGTCTAGACTGTATGGCGATAACTGGCGTTCGATGGAAATGGGCTTCATCCTCGGAGTTGATGTCTGAGCATTATTTGTATTTTCCCCAACTTCTGCTTGCCACCGTCGTATTCGTCAGCGTTGGAAATGGCATATGAAGGTATTGATTCATCGCTTCGCAACCTGGCTGATCTGTGAAGTGGTTCGCCATGGTGATTAACGGTGGACCCCGGCAGGGCTCCACGGTAGAGGTGTCCAAGTCACAATTCCGGAAAGATAACTGACTCCTTCGGTATCCTGGGTCCCTGGTGAGGGAGAGTGAAGAAGTCATAAGACCTTTGAAAATCATAGACAGATTCCGGCAGAGATTCACCAGCAGAGGCTGTCACACATGAGTGATCGAATATGAAAAAGCCGCCATTTTTCAGGCACGTTTGCTTGTGGGATTTTCCCATAGGAGTAAAGAGTTACAGAGTCGTCATCACCGCAAATGGTTTCACCAATACCAATATAAAGACATCAATTAAATTTCGTAGGCCATAATTAAAAACACGTCTCAAAATTACGTTCCAAGTGTTCGGCATATAGTTATAAAGCAAATTATCAGGTTTTTTGATGACCACCGCAGATTTTCGCTAGTGCAATAATACGGCAAGCACATGGCGCCTAGAAATCGAAAAATATGAAAATTTCTCTCAACTGTATCTTTTAAAAACTACTAGGGATGGGGATGGGGTTGTACGCAATGTTTCGAAGATAATGATGACGTGTAGGCAGCTGGATCAACAAATCGGACCGGACAATCCCATATTCTTCGGTTCAATTATTGGGCACTCGCAAGTGTCTCGGGCCGTCTGCTGCTGGACAGGGATTCAACTAGTATCTGCGACAGGTTGGAAGGCCGCAGAATATCAGTGTCCACCCAACTAAAGCTCCTCCCCTTTTTAGTTTTTCTCGTTAAACGCCTTTTCTCAACAAGTTGTTGAATCTGAGCCTTCAGCAGAAAGATGATCATGTTCACGCCATGATTTTTCTGTTTGCTTGTTCAGATAAATTAGTACTTTTATTTATTTTCCCTTCTGTTCTAAATCAAACGAATAGAAACATGAAGGGATGTCGGTTACGCGCTCGAATAATTGAAAAATCGATAAATATATAATCTAATAACTGGGAAAATCTTTACGATTAATCGCTAATCGAATAATTGGACTATTAGGCATCCCTAGCAAATAGCATGAATACATGATTTTTGGTGGTCCTTCGAAAATGTCGAACAGCAAAATTGCAACCAGCTAGTGTAAACCAAAAAAACCAAAAGCAGTGCAATGCTAGTTTTCATTTCTATATCGACGAATGAATTATGGGGTTTAGAAGCAGAGGGGTGAAAGTTAATTCTCTTCATCGATTTCCTCTTTTGATGCCCATGTCTTCACTAACCTATTTCGCACTATTTCTGCTATACTCTTCTATCATCCAGAACACCAAGCGTATCAATGAATGTGTTTGCCGTCGAGTTATTAACGAAACAGAAAGTTGATGAAGAGAATCGATCAAAATCAAAAGGGTTGCAAGTGCCCCTGCTTTCAAGTTTCGTTACAAGATTACAACTCTGGAGAGCATTTTGTGTGGCCGTTGGGGGCGTGTAGTTCTGAATATGGCGATGAGTGTGCAAAATGTTACGCAATTACATCCTCCCTATTCGCATATACGCCCGAAGATAGGAAGCGAATGCCACTTCGGCTTGTTTCGTCTAATAACAGCTCTCTGATGACAGTGTTGGAGAAGCAGCATGTGCATGTACGTAATTGGTGGACTTTTTAGTTATTTCAACGCTTTTGAACAATTTGACATTTACCATTGTTTAATAGTTTCTTGTTGAAAATCAACAGTCGGAAGCATTTTTTATGCCTAGAAATATTTCTGATCGATTGGTGATAAAATTAAAGAAATTTGTCCAAGGGCAGCTGAGTTATTAACGATCAAAATCTTTCATAATTTCGTTACATGTTCCATTTTCGGTTTTCACAAAGTGTACCCCGATATAGAACTCACAGACGTAGTCCTACGTCAAAAGTGCAATAAGTGTACTAAATTTGTCCCAACAAAAAAAGGCATTTTATTTACGGATTACAATTTCACTGCAAATGTAGTAATAGTTTTTTATTACTGTTGTGTATTATTGCTGAATGAATGAGTTATTTGCTTGATTTGCCGAAGTGAGAGACTAAGCTGACATTACATCCCGTAGCCCTACAACTCTAGTTATGATTTCTATTTTGGAATAAAAATTTCTGTAGATATTCGACGATTTTGATATAAACACCATCAACTTATTCTTACTCGGTTCCTTCAATAGTCTAGGACGATATAGTCAGTCAGCATATAGAGAAATGGTGAAATTACTGTAGAATTCAATAGAGTTTTGCTGTATATCAATCTATGCAAATATTATTCATAGAACTCAACAGCGGTAAACTTCGATTCAAATGATATCAAGCATATTAATTTGCTAAGAAATTCGGCTTAGAAACGGTAGAAAGACGACAAACTTTGACTTCGCTCAAGCTGAACTTCTCAGAAGCGGTTACTAACAGACAGTTAAACACATCCAAATCGGTTGAAACCCATCCGCAAAAAACAAACGCCCCCGCCAGTCTCGATTCCTTTCAAAGATTCCCGAGAACAGATTCTGAACGCTAAAATTCCCTTTCAGCAACAATTAGGACCGCTGATCAAACGTCACATTCCAATCCACGACAGTCGTCTGTTGAAAGCAGATGGGAAATTCTTTCCAAGAACGACGCGTAATGCCACGAATCAATTAATGTTAAATGAAGCTATCTAAATCGAACAACGACCAGGACTTTGAGCGACTTCTCTTCCCACCACCACCACCACCGATCCGATGCGGTGCTTTACAAAGTGGTCTGGAATACTTTTCATCGGCGATGTCTGGTGGTGAGCGTGCTTTGGCTTCCGATGATGGGGGATTTGGGTGCTCGAACAGATTTCCGAAACGTTCCATTGCAAAGCGGAGTTGGATAATCTACTGTAGCTTTAATTTTTTTTTTCGTTTTCTCAAACGATAACAATAAATGAGAACGGATGGATGGGTAGTGGGAAATTAAGCTTTTTCACGATTAAATGGGGATGGAAAATCAAAGTGAACGTTTGAAATTGGGCTGAGGGGAAAGTATTAAACATTATAGTGAGGTAAAAATTTAAATTTATAGCAATGTTGTATGATTTCATATATTGTTGATTGTTACTTTTGATAATCGATGAGCATCATTATTTAAAAATATCAGTTATAGTAATGTGCAGTGCATGTTTTGTTTTTATATAAATTTCAAATCAAATGTAATTTATCAAGCATGGATTCATTAGGGACAAATGGCCACTATTATGGACGGTTTTATAAGGCTAATAAGCATTGGCGTAGCTAAGGGGGGGTGCCAAAGGGGGCCAGGCCCCTCCAGAAATGTTCAGCCCCCAAGGAATTTTGAGTGTTTTTTTTATAAACCGTTATTTTGTCAAGCAGTTTCGAGGCTACTTTTTATATTTATTGAAATTTATGAATGTCTACTTTTCTTAATGTTTTAGACTAGAAGAAGCAATATCGAGAATTTATATTTTATTTCAGGGATTTTTCTTTAACCTTAGGGAACGTCGTAAAACTTCAAGGACTGCTTATAAGTTCAGGGAACATCGTAGAAATTAACGAAACTTAGTAGAAATTCTGGGAACTTCATAGAGCTTCAGAAAAATTCAAAGAAATTCAGAGAGCTTTGGAAAACCTCAGAAAACTGCGTATAAGTGGGAGCTCTTTTTATGTTTTGGGATCTTCGTAGAAGTTAAACATTATTTAATTTCAGAGTCCAGGATCTCCATATAATTTCAGGATACTTTTTTTGAAACCTCGTGAGCTTGGAATAGTTCAGGGAACTAAGTACGAGAAATTCCATACGTGAAATTTTGCGGAAAATCTACTTGAAATGTAGAAAAGCAGCAAACTTAGTAGAAGTTTTGGGAATTTCGTAGCATTTCAAGAAGCTGCATAAAACTTCATATAAGTGCAGGGAACTTTTTAGAAGATCTCAAAATAGTTCAGCATACTTCTAAGATCTTCAGCCCCGTAACGTGGGTAGATCACCTTTTCGTGGTACGTTACGGGATGTAAGATCTGCCACCGATTCCTAGTCCTGACTACTTCAAACTAAGGGAACAGGATTTTTCAGTAATCCAAGGAACACATCTTAGTCCTTGTTACTTTTTATGCCTTGTTGATAGTGACAAGACTCGGCTTTGTCTACCGAGGATGATCTTGAAACAAGGAAAAAATGAGTTAGTTGTCTTCATCTATGTGATTCCTAATCTTCTAATCGTTGTTCCCTAGTTTGAAGTGGTTAAGACTAGGGTTCTGATGCATGGTCATTATCGGTGTCACGCCTTAATTTTGTTGCTAAGGAATGCAATTTTGACTAACAAAGGGGCGCGCCTTTGGAGGGTGTTTCAACACTCCGAAGGGTATAAGTAGCGGAACCTTTCAATTAGAGTCGGATCCTTGCGATAAATGCAAGAGTGGCAACTGTAAAAAAAAATCGAATACTTCATCATTTCTCAATAGTGATGGAGTAATACGACATGCACTAAACTAAGGACCAGGCATCAAAATTATCCCTATCCATTATCCATTATCCAATCTATCATTGGATATTATCCCTATCCCTATCCCTATCCGGATAATTTTAAAACGGATAATATCCAAGTTAAAATTATCCGGATAGAAAAGTTTTAAAATTATCCGGAGTAAAGAAAAAGAGGATAGGGATAATATCCATTATTTTTCCCTCCGGATAGTATCCGCACAGCAAAAAAATAATTTTGATATCACATCAAAGTGGATGCACTACAATCATGTCGAAAATTTCATGTAATTTTTATGACCACATAAATAAACAAATGCAGTAAAAGCAGCGTAATGTCAGTTCATGCATTGTATCAATGATAATTTTGTCCTTTTTAGCAAGTAATATTACACCATTTTTTCGACATGATTGTAGTGCATCCACTTTGACGTGATATTAAAATTATTTTTTTGCTGTGCGGAGTACTCCGAACAGTTTATCTTTAGAATAGGAATGTTTGATATCAAATATGAACTCCTAAAAATGGATATTTTTAGAACCGGGATGATGTCCAGAGGCCGGAAATCGATATCTAACGCCATTTTGACATCCAAGATGGCGGCTTCCGGTTTCATAAAAGTGGGAAATACTGTCAAATACCCATCAATATGCACACTTTGAAAAATTCATGTAAATTTAGGTGCTCTGAAGCAGACATATACGAGCGTAAAATTTGACATAAAATTGTGTCATAATGGACTCGAAATTCAGCTCAATCAAACGTACTTTTCGTCGAGTAACGAACTTTTGAGTCTCGGAGCACTTAATTTTACATGACATGTTTGTTTACGTCTCTTCCTTTTTGTGAAAGATGGATTCCGTCACGTGTAAAATTACGTATTTCTATGTGTGGGTATTTTTGGAATCGGGGTGATGTCCAGAGGCCGAAAATTTATATCCGACGACATTTTGAAATCCAATATGGCGCCTTCCGGTTTGATAGAAGGTGGAAAATACTGTCAAATACCCATCAATATGGGTATTTTAGGAGTCGGGGTGATGTCCAGAGGCCGGAAATTGATATCTGACACCATTTTGAAATCCAAGATGGCGGCTTCTGGTTTCATAAAAGTGGGAAATACTGTCAAATACCCATCAATATGGGTATTTTTGCATACGGGGTGATGTCCAGAGGCCGAAAATGTATATCCGACGACATTTTGAAATCCAACATGGTGGCATTCGGATTAAGAAAAAGTGTCAAATACCTCACAATATGGGTACTTTTATAATCGGGGTGATATGTAGATGCCGGAAATCGATGTCCGATCTCATCTTGAAATCTAATATGGTGGCTTTCGGTTTCAGAAGAAGGGTCATATACCTTACAATATGGGTATTTTCGGAACGGGGACGACGTGTAGATGCCTAAAATTAATGTCCGACGCCATTTTGGAATCCAATACAGTGGCCAATGGGTTCAAAATAAGTGTCAAATACTCTACAATATGGCTACTTTCAGAACGGGGACGGCCGGTAAAAGCCGAAAATCGATGTCCTACACCATTTTGAAATCCAAGAAAGCCATTAGTTTCAAAAAGAGTGTCAAATACCCTACAATATGGGTACTTTCGGATAGAAAACGACGTGTTGAGGCTGAAAATCGCTGTCCGACACACAACTGGAATCTAAGATGGTGGCCATTGGTTTTAAAAACCAGTGAAATACGTTAAAATATGGGTTTTAGTGGTAAGCGGGTAACGCATGAAGACCTTAAATCGATTTCCAACGCCATTTTTAAATGCAATATGGTGGCCACCTGTTTTATAAAATATGTAAAATATTATACGATATAGTCACCATATTGGATTCCAAAATGACATGGGACATCAGCTTTCTGCAGCTATACGTCATTCTCGTTCCAAAATAACCAATATTTAAGGGAATTGGCCACTTATTTTGAACCCAATGACCGCCATCTTGGATTCCAAAACGGCATAGGATATCATTTTACGGCCTTTGGACATCACCCAGATTCCTAAAATGTCCATTGATGGGTATTGACAATATTTTCAATTTTCTATCAAACCGGAAGCCGCCATTTTGAATTTAAAAAAGGCGTCGGATATCAATTCTGGCCTCTGGACATCACCCCGATTTCAAAAATACCCATATAGATGAGTATTTGACAGTATTATCCACTTTTTATGAAACCGGAAGCCGCCATTTTGGATTTCAAAATGGCGTTGGATATCAATTTCTGGCCTCTGGACATCAACCTGATTCCAAAAATACCCATATTGATGGGTATTTGACAGAACTTTCCAATTTCTATGAAGCCGGAAGCTGCCATTTTGGATTTCAAAATGGCGTCGGATATCAATTTCTGGCATCTGGACATTACCCCGATGGATTTCAAAATGGTGTCAGATATCAATTTTCGGCCTCTGGACATCACCCCGATTCCAAAAATACCCATTTTGATGGGTATTTGACAGTATTTCCCACTTTTATGAAACCGTAAGCCGCCATCTTGGATTTCAAAATGGCGTCAGATATCGATTTTCAGCCTCTGGACATCATCCCGATTCTAAAAATACCCATTTTTAGGAGTTCATATTTGATATCAAACATCCCTATTCTAAACATAAACTGCTCGGAGTACTCCGGATACTATCCGGAGGGAAAAATAATGGATAATATCCAAGTTAAAATTATCCGGATAATTTTAACTTGGATATTATCCGGAGGGAAAGAAATGTGGATAGGGATAGACTCCGTTTATTTCTATCCACTGGATAGGTCTATCCGGATAATTATATTATCCATGCCTATCCGGATAATTTTGAAGCCTGCTAAGGACACGGGATATACTACAATAGATCAATTTACTGGTCGCAGTAGTGTTAGGTCCCGAACAGAGGATAAAAAGATCTTCAGGAATCCTTGCTTGAGTTTAGGGAACTTCGTTGCAGTTTGTCAGAGCTCTTACTTCAAAAAATCTTAATGAACTTCTTGGAAGTTTTGGGAACTTCTTTTAATTTCAAGGAACTTTTCAGATGTTCATGAATATTTGTAAATGCTGGTGGTCTTTCTAGAATTAATCGTAGAATAAAGAGAGATGGAAAAAAAAAATATGGAATTTGGAATAAATTCAGGGAACTTCGTAGAAGTTGAGGAAATTTGTAAAACTTGAGGGAGAATCATAGAATTTTTGGTAAGTGGTATCCGTGCTTGAATTGAATTTAATTACTTTATTTAGAAATGCAACTTTTAATATTAATTGATGTCAAAATGTCGTTACAAATAAAGATGATCTGAAAAAATCTAGTTAAAAATTTTATGGAATTATCTTACTCTGAGAATTATCTAACATGAGAATTTTCTTAAGATTTACATCCTATATATCTTTATGAGATCCGGACAGTATGAAATTAAATTACAAAAAGCTCGAGCAAACGATCATTGGCTGTTCAAAATCACTATGCTTATAAGGCTCCCCTAACAAAATTGTTATGGTTATTTTGCTTAACGACGTGTTCCAAATATCATCCAAACCATTTTTGGAATAGTTAAATCATTTGGGTTATCATTCGTTTATGGTATTTTTATTAGGGTCCCCGAAGCGTTTTTATGCAATAAATACAATAAAATTTAATGTTTTACCATTAAAATAATTGTAAGCTTCGCCATAAAAGGTCGTATAGAAGTCGTATAATATAGTCGAAGTGGAAATGTATCCAACAGGAAAATAAAATAACAAATAGCCTTGACGCCTTTTGATTGAATGGCATTTCCAGAGCTTCTCTTTAACCAGAGTTTAACATTGCAAAAAATTCCACAGGCCCCGTTAGGCCCCCTCCAGTAAAATTTTCTAGCTACGCCAATGCTAATGAGCCGTTACAACGTTCATTTGTGGATTCTATCAGCCTTGTCCTAAACAGTACTCTGGTTCTCTTTATGGATAATAATAATGAAAATAGGAATGGGGACTGCCCAGGTTTTGAGTGGTTTTAAGACTCCCCCTCCCTCTGCGTGGACAATTACCCATATAAATTTAAGAAAATTTCTATGGACCGTGAACATTTGCCAACTTCTTATCCACGTGGTAAATGGACAACCCCATGAATGAAATAACACTTTGACATCGATGGAAAATTAAGAAGATTTTGTGGATAGTCTATGTCAATTATGACGAATAATTATGTCGTGTGAAATTGTTCATTGGTGATTATGGATTTCTGACCAGCCTGGGATCTTGAAGAAGCTCAGATCGAATAATAGGGTTACGGTATGTAATGTGGGTCTAGTCCTTTCATTCGGCCTATCACGCAAATAAATAATTAATTGAGGAATATTACACAAAAAATAAGGAAAATATTGATCACTGATGGTTCATAAATGTGTACCACACACAAATCAATTTATATCACAACATTTCAATACATTTTCAGCTCTCGTAAGTAATAAAACTGGTTGAGAATATCACAATGTTCGGAGTTTTTAGCCGCCATGACTTATAAGGTTAAGATGGGAAGGTTGACTGACGATCATCAAATGGCCTGATTATGGCATTTATTGATTGGAATTACCTGATAATACACACTAGACGTAAAACTTACAGTTGCTGTTTGAATATTTTATGTTTATTTTAATTGTTTAACAACGTTTTCACAAGTAAATCATGGACCCAACTTTAGGGACACATTTCTTTTCTATGTTCCTAACTATGGCCCATGAAATTCATTTGACAGCATATAGCAATAAGAGTAACGTCAACAATGTGGTTTGCATTTGGATGATAAGGAACGAACAGGAAGGGAGATTTTTTCTGCCAAACCTGTATAATGAACATCACAATGTTCTGATTTAGATATTCTGCGGTCAAAAGACGATAAGCGAAATTTTTAATTTTTAATTTTTAAATTGAGTGATTTAATGTAGTTTTCGTAAAATTTTCTCTAAGAAATGTTTTGAGGAATGAAGAGCATTAAGTTAACAGTGATAGTGATAAAAAAAAATACATCAGAAAACGTTACCAAGAGCGTTTTTTTGAGGATCAAACAAGATAGGACGAAGTTGCATCCATAAATAGACCCAATTTGGGGACAATAGACCCATATTACATACATTTCCCTCGTGAGTTATTGTCTTAAAAAAAGTAAGTTTTTCAACTTTTCGTGGTTTCTGATAGCAAACGACATGATAAGCATATCTAAGCATACCATTTAGCAGTAGAATATCGTTTGCAGGTAAATTCATTGATGAGTTATGATTAAAAACGTAATCGATGGCTGCATATTAGACCGAGGTTAGGGACGTATACCCTATCCTTAGGCAATTTCAAAGAAAAACGAGAGGCTCACACCTCACGTGATGCTAAATGATCTTAAACTCAATCTTGATAATAATGCATTGCATTGTTTCTAGTCGAGAGGTCATCATGTAGAAGCGAAGTCAACTCCAACAAAATGTTATTGTAATCAGAACTGCTACCAGTGGGGATCCTTTGTGGATGAATGGATGTCTACTTTATACTTGTGCAATAATCCATGACTCCTAGGAATTTGTGCAACTTGTTCAATGCTAATGCCAATAATGAACTGCGCACTATCGGCAATTTGATCTCCGGCTGCATTGAATAGCAAAGCGAACCACTTCCGATGAAGTCTGTTCACTATTCAAACACGGCGCCACCGGATTCAGTCCCACCAAACAACGGAATTCGATTTTCGATCCGTTGATCGCATTACTTTCGCTACCGCAACCTACCTGCTGCCAACCGAGACAGCTCTTTCCATCACATTCAAGTGCTCCTTCGCACTTGTAAACGGGCCCATTCCACGCCAGACTTGTTGAATGAAATGTACACCCAGCACGCTTCTCTCTCCGCGGACTGTTTTCGAGTACCAGATGTAGTTTTCCGCGAACATTTTCCGTCCCAGGAGAACCACGCGAGTTGAAGTGCGGAAAGAGAGATGAAATAGGTGATACAGGCACTCGGTTCGAAGACGATGGCACAATTGGGGAAAGCGGGGGCTAGGTTGTTTGTTATTCACTAGAGAACAAATTTAACCGCTCCCGGGAGGAATCCGATTCAGCGGATTGTTATGAATGGTTGGTTTGCGGATTAAGACGGTGTGTGAGTCAATAGCAAATGCACATATTTGCATGGTTCCTGGGAGCGATTGTTGATGGCCTGGAGTCGCAACAAGGACGACAACATTTCCGTAGGGACTGGTAGCTCATGCGGATCGATGAGCTGATGAATTATCCTTGTGAGTGGAGAACACACTTAGAAATAATTAATTTTACACGTGACGGAATCCATATTTGACATTAAAGATGAGACGTAAACAAACATGTCATGTAATATTAAGTGCTCCGAGGCTGAAAAGTTCGTTGCTCGACGAAAAGTACGTTTGATTGAGCTATATTTCACGTCTGTTATGACTTAAATTTATGTCAAAATTGACGCTCGTATATGTCACTCTCAGAGCACCTAAATTTACATGCATTTTTCTAAGTGTGTACGAATACGAGATTTGAATCCAAATTCTACGACTACGAAAAAGCTTTCGACTGACTAAACCACGAAAACTTGTGGGGCGCTCTGAGACGTAAGGGAGTCCCTGATAAGATCGTCAACCTCATCGAAGCGCAGTACGAGGCTTTCTCATGCAGAGTGTTGCACAACGGAGCTTTGTCTGAACCAATTCGGGTAATCGCGAGTGTGAGGCATCACCGCTACTTTCCTCATCGTAATCAACGAGATCATGGTTGGAGCCGTTGACCATGTACCGAACCGTGGGTTGCTGTGGCAGCCTATTACCATGGAGCATCTCAACGACTTCGATTTGGCTGATGATGTTGCGTTATTAGCACAACGGCGCTCTGACATTCAGAGTAAGCTCGACGACCTTGTGGAACGCTCATCTGAAGCAGGTCTAACCATCAACGTCAACAAGACCAAATCGTTGGATGTCAACACGGAAAACCGTTCCAATTTCACGGTAGCTGGGCAGGCAGTGGAGAAAGTCGAAAGCTTCCAATATCTTGGCAGCCAGATAGCGTCGGACGGCGGCACCAAGAGCGACATAGGTGCACGGAATAAGAATGCGAGGGCTGCTTTTGCCAGTTTGCGGAGTGTATGGAAAGCGAATCAGATCAGTCGACGCACCAAAATCCAAATTTTCAACTCGAACGTGAAGTCTGTGCTGTTATACTGCCAGCAAGTGAAACATGGTGTGTATCAGCGGAGAACACTCAAAAGCTGCAGGTGTTTATCAACCGATGCCTGCGGTACATAATTGGTGCCTTGTGGCCCCACAATTGGATCTCAAATTCCGAGCTTCATCGTTTGTGCCATCAGAAGCCGATGGAGACAGAAATTCGTGAACGGAAGTGGAGGTGGGTCAGCCACACACTACGATCGAGCGGAAACGAAATCTGCAAGCAAGCACTAGACTGGAATCCAGCAGGACATCGCAGCAGAGGCAGACCCAGTGAAATTAAGAACGTTGACCGAAATTTGACTTGGGCACAGGTCAAGGCCAAAGCTAGTAATCGCCCAGGATGGAAATCTTTCACAAAGGCCTTTTGCACCCCTGGAGGTACGCAGGATCGTTAAGTAAGTTTCAACTGACTCTAATGTCAAAAGGGTCGCTTACATGTGTCGGTCTCAGGGAACTGAAATTTACATGCCTTTTTCGTAGTTTGCATGCTTTGTATTATTTCTAGTATGGGTTAGTCGGTTTTTAATTTGTTCTTTTAGTGATGCTAATGACTTCGCAGTGTAGATTGTACTACCGCATCATTTGATTGTGCAATTTGATCTGTGTGCTTTTTCTGAGAATAATTTTTGTGTTCTAAGAATTCGACAGTTGTTGTGACAACTAGGTCGATGGGAAATTGCTCGTCGTTAACATTTGAGCCAGTAGCACCACCGAGACCTGAGCAGCCTGTTTCTAACGTCGTCGCGATTGTTAAGTCAGCGCCAGTTGTGCCTATTGTGACTACGTCGGACAACGTCACCACGGTTTCATCAGTGTCAGTGCTACAGCCAATACCAGTTTCCAGTGCGGTTGCAATCACTTCGTCGATAGTACAGCCAGCTATTTCGATCATGGGTGCTACTACTATGTCCATGCCACTGCTACCGCCTATGTCCATTCCAATCACCAGAGTGTCCACTCCGTCAACCCATGTACACGTACCAGCACCTGTACCGGGCGCTGTTGTCAGTGCTCCGTTGGTAATACCACCAATATCCATTCCAACCGTTGTGACTGTACCGTCAGCATCAAGGCGATTTACGAGACCAGAACAGATGGCGTACCATGTTGATGGAATAGGTCTCGTATCGACAGCTCCGACAATTAACACCGCATTCCGTAATCCACCGTTAAATATTTCTTTGGTTTCACAGCCGCCGCCGGGGCTGGAATCGTCGCGATATCATACCTTCCTCGAGTATGATCCGTTGCCATTAGAGCCACCGTCGGGGCCTAATCAGGCTGCGTACAATATGCCGGCAACTATGGCATCCATTCCAGGACCATGGGATAGCCGTGTACGTCCCAAAGCTCGTTCGATAGCATCAGTGCCACCGCCGTGGCTTTAAGTTCCGCCTATATGCAGTTTCTCAACGATCAGTTCGTCGTCAGTAACGATGCCAATGACGTATTCTGGTACGATTCCTCGTACGTCTTATTATACTCAACCTCAAGGGGCAGGAGTAGCACCTCCTGGATATGAGCAGCCATATTCAACATTGAATACGAGCGTTCCACGTGTATCAGTTTCGACAGCAGCTCCATATAGGTCGGGACAGAACAATGATCAAATCGCCTTTGGACCAAATGCAGTGCAAATTGCTGCACGACAGGTGATACCACGAGATTTGCCGGTCTTTGTTGATGATCCTCAAGACTGGCCAATATTCTACAGCTCATTCCGGAACTCTACGGAAGTATGCGGATACAGTGATGCGGAAAACTTAGCCCGTCTGCAGCGATGTTTGAGAGGACACGCCTTAGAGGCTGTGCGTAGTCGCTTACTAATTCCGGAGTCAGTTCCTCATGTTATGGCGACTTTACAGCGGTTGTATGGGCGATCAACGCACTGCTGAGACAGCTACGGAATGTGCCTTCTCCGAAGGCGGACGACTTAAAAACGTTGATCAGATATGGAATGGCTGTTCAAAATCTGGTTGAGCACATGATCGTAGCGGAGCAGCAACAACACCTCTCGAATCCTATGCTGCTTTACGAGTTGGTGGAAAGGCTACCATCAAACTTTAAGCTGGAGTGGGCAAGCTATAAGATTGGAATGCTAGAAGTGAATCTAGGAACCTTCAGTGATTTCATGTCACGATTGGTGGCAATGGCTAGTGATGTTACCATGCATGTGGATCCGGGTTATGTAAGATACCGGAAAAGAACAATTGTGACAAGGTACCGAAGGAGAAACTGTTTATTCACCACACGGAGTCAAGCAAGAACCAGGACATCAAAGAACATGTCACGAAACCATCACAAGATTCTGCGGAACATACACCAGTGAAGACGTGTTCCTTTTGTAGCCAAGTTGGTCATCGGATTGCAGATTGTGTTTCGTTCAAACGGTTGGACGTTGATAGTCGATGGAGATCAGTCCGTGAGAAAGGTATGTGTCGTATATGTTTAGTGCTGCACAAATCTTGGCCGTGTCGCTCCAAGCGAGAATGCGGATTCGAGAATTGCCGGTTACGTCACAACTCATTGCTACACTCCGCAGCTACAGGTAACAGTCAGCCTAGTACATCCAAAGCTCCAATGAATGAGAGTAGCATTACACACCAGAACCACCATTTTCTGAAAGCAATTTCTCTTCTTCGTTACATACCGATTACACTCTACGCAAACGGTAAAGAGGTAAAACTGTTCGCCTTTCTGGACGACGGATCAACTTCGACGATAATGGAAGCTGAGGTAGCTGAACTGCTTGGAGTAAAAGGTCCAGAAGAACCACTGCATCTCTGCTGGACAGGTGACGTTACGAGGATCGAAGAAAAGTCGCAGCGGATCCAGTTGATGGTTTCCGGAACAAGTATGAAGTAACAATATTCATTGATGAACATACGAACGGTAAAACAACTCAAGCTACCGAACCAGACGTTGAACTACGCGGAAATCTGTCGTGTACATCCATACCTCAAGGACCTGCCGATAACAAGCTACTCGGATGTCAGACCAAGGATCATCATTGGGGTCGATAACGTGAAATTGATCAGCGTGTTGAAGATACGGGAAGGAGGTTATGGAGGACTCATAGCCGCTAAAACCAGACTTGGTTGGAGCATCTAGTATTCAGTATCGGAAGGCATAGAACATCTTAATTTCCACGTGGACCGGGCAAAACAAGTTCCAGATAACGCAACGCTGCACGACATGATGAAGCAAATCTTTAAAATTGATGAGTCCTGTATCACTACGAAACCTGAATCGGAAGGCAACAAGAGAGCTGCTGATGTCCTTGAGAGAACAACTGTTCGCGTTTCAACAGGGTTTGAAGTTGGACTTCTGTGGAAGGAGGATTAACATAACCTTCCTGACTCCTATCCGCTTGCACTCCGCCGTTTGAAATGCTTGGAAAAGCGTTTGCTGCGGAGCCCGGACTTGTACGCCAAGGTGAAGGAATTAGTTCAGAGCTACATCGTGAAAGGCTACGCACATCGAGCATCGAAGTCAGAGATGGAATCCGTGGACCAGCGACAAACATGGTATTTGCCACTTGGAGTGGTTCAAAATTCCAAAAAGCCGAACAAGATTCGTTTAATTTGGGATGCGGCAGCAACAGTAGAGGGTTTGAGTTTCAACGATCTTTTGTTGAAAGGTCCGGATTTGATGGTTGCGCTCATTGCAGTTCTGATCAGATTCCGCGAGAGAAATATAGCGATCGGTGGAGATCTGCGGGAAATGTTTCATCAAATCATTGTCATATGTAGCTAAAATCATTTACGCCACTGTTAGAATTGAAATTACTAAATTTGCCGATAAGACAGAAAAATGCATATCATGCAGTTGCACTCACGTCAGTAGCGTTCACTTCTTCATAGCCTTGCCAAACAGAATTATTAATTTACCTTTCCTACACCCAGAACAGCGAACCCGAATGCGCGGATCATGTTACATCTTTCAATACGCTAATAGCCTAGCAAGCACATTGACATCAATGAAACAAACATAGAATTGTCACACCGGTATAGGCATCTCACTTTGCCTACAGTAATTAAATATAAATCATGCCAATGCATCAAATTGTAAAATGTATTATGACAATAACTCCGTAGGGTAAATGATGGCTTCGGCAGCCATCGACTGTTTTGGGCAACCACAATTTAAACGTTAATTTCGATGTATTTTCTCACTAAAACACTTCGCTGAATGTATTTAAACGATTCCTTGGTCTTTCAGCTTCAATCCTAATACATTTTTACGACTGAGCAAACCTATTATGCTAGGTGTTTCTTCAAAAGAAACATAAGCACATCAAAATACGGCTGATTTCGAGTTGCCGATAATAGAACAGCTGGTTAACACGCAGTTTAAACGGAAAGGTTGCCGAAGTAAAAGAGGCTGCCGACAATAGCCACACTCACCCGAGAAGTTTGGAGCGCCTTAAAAACGTTTTTAAACCGTTTTGGACAGTTTTGTTGATTGGAATGGATAGAATAGCTAGCAGCAGATGAATGTAAACAAACAGACACGTCATATGTGTGCGTGACACTGAGAAAATGCTAATAGAAGTGCGTAAACTGCTTAGATTGACGAGAATACGTAAATTCCCCTATATAAACCCAAGCAGTTGATTAATAAAGCCAGATACTTTCGATCAAAGAATCACTTTGGATTGCGATCCTCTCCTGCCCAACTTGGGATACACAGGTTTGGACACCGCTAAAAGGAAAAGAAATTCCCCAAGGTTCTGCGATCCTCTTCTGCCCTCTGGGATAAACACATGAGGACACCGCATCCATTCCTTGATTATGCCGCGAGCCTGTATACTTGTAAGAAGGCATAATATCATGATTCGAGCAGCAGATAGACAGTTCTTGAGATTTTTATGGAGAGATCGCCCGGAAGATCGACCGCAAGTATACGTCATGGATGTGGCCATCTTCGGTGCATCCTGCTCTCCGTGCATAGCGCAGTTTGTAAAGAACAGAAATGCTGAGGAATTCGCAGAAGAGTATCCACGAGCAGCGAAGGCAATTACCGATAACCATTATGTCGATGATTACCTTGACAGCGTGGACACTGTGGAAGAAGCGGTTGAGCTGATGGAGCAAGTGAAATACATCCATGCCAAAGGAGGATTTGAGATCCGGCAGTTAGTCTCGAATTCGAAGGAAGTTTTACGGAATCTGGGAGTACTGCAGGAAGTTACAAACAAGAGCCTGAATCTGGATTCGGAGTCTGAACGAGTTCTAGGAATGTTCTGGGTACCCGCTAGTGATGTATTCACGTTCACATCTCCATCTAACTCGGAAGTTTCGCCTCCGGATAACCAACTATCAATTCCGACGAAAAGACAAGTGCTTCGGATTATTATGAGCATATTTGATCCGTTGGGGTTGATAGCCCATTTCATCGTACACGGCAAAATCCTTATGCAACATATTTGGCTAGCTGGGACGAACTGGGACGAGTTGATTCCAGAACATTTACACGATAGCTGGAACGCATGGCAAGACTATCTTTCACGTCTACACGAGATCAAGATTCCTCGATGCCTACTTGGTTGCACACGTTCGGATCAGGAACGGGTTTCGGAACTACATGTATTTGTTGATGCGATTCGGCAGGCCTATGCATGTGCCATCTATCTACGAACGGTCGGTGAATCGGGAGTTGAGTGTTCACTCATCATCGCCAAAAGTAAAGTGGCACAATTGAAACCAGTTTCTATACCCAGATTGGAGCTTCAAGCGGCACTAATCGGAGCCCGCTTGATGGAAAACGTGTGCCAGAATCTGACACTTCCTAGGACCCGGAAGATATTATGGTCTGATTCATCAACTGTGCTCTCCTGGCTAAATTTAGATGCCTTTCGTTATCACCAGTACGTAGCATTTTTCGCTGCACGGTTGGATACGCTGCTTTGAGTGCATGATCCACATTGCGTATCACCTGAGCTTCAAACGCTGGAGAAAATCTGGTTTTGAAACGCAGTTCGAGGCGAACAAGAAAATAATTCAGGCAAGCTTCAAGAGCAAAATGGGTCTGATTGTCGACAAACCGAAGCTAGGAGGATTTGGCAACAGCAATGACGGCAATACAGCTCGTAGATTTTTTGCCAATCCTAAAGTCAGTTCCGAAATCACAGGAGTAGATTTGGAGTTGATTACAAGACTTCGGAACATTCTTATTGCAATTTATTGTTCCCAGCAAATAGACCCAGCTAAATTCAAAATTTACTGTGTTGATACCGCAAAGCGCTACGTAGAGTTGTACGCGTGGTTTTACATGCCGTCGTCGATGCACAGAATTTTGATTCATGGGCATAGCATTGTTCAGGCGGTGATATTGCCGATTGGAAGAATGACGGAGGAGGCTCAAGAAAAATGTAACAAAGTCATTAAAAACACTAGAGAGCATTTCACTCGGAAGGATAAGCGTGAAAACACAAATCGGGATATTATTAATCACCTTCTTATCACCACCGATCCAATGGTTAACTCTTATTACGAGAAGGAAAAACATAATTTTAAAAGTCTACCAGAGGAAGTTAAATTTCTGATGAAGACAAAAACTGACTCAAGCGAAATGGTACCAGAAGATGATGATGATGACGATGATGCTGACGATGATGATGATAACTTCAAGTCTTGTCTTGTTTGACTTGTTTCATGACCATCAGTCACAGTTACAACGTATAAAAAATTTAACAAAAAAAAAACATGCTAAATCGTTCATAACGTAAAAAATACCAGTTATAATGCAAAACTTATGACATAGTTCGATTCAGCGCCCCAAAATTACCCAATTTTTTTCATAATTTGGAGAATTATTTGCTTGGTCAGACTTTGCCCCACTGTGCAGTGGCTTAAAGGAACGATCATCGAAGTATATACTGCATCAGATGGACAAGTTAGGACATATTTGTATAACTATTATAGAATGCCAGGGATTGTTTACAAGCGAACAACAATAGCTACAGATAACGTGCAGGTGGATCGTGAAGGTAAATTTACTTCATTGATAGCGGAATTATATATTATTTGGTAAATTGTATTTAAACATGTATTCCACTGTATAACCTCTATACAGATTTAGAACGAGTCACACAGTGCTAGTTAGAACACTATAACCAGTTGAATTACCGTATACAACACTGAAATGTAAGTCTCAAATTATTATTGTTTAGTACTAGCGATAACGAGAAATAAATTTACAGCTTTGAAGCTGTTTTTGGACAGCTAGCAAAATTTGGTGTAATTCAACAGCCGCAACAATAGTTTTGGCCCTTCTCAGCAAAAATGCTGGAAATTTTTCACCCTGGGCAAGTCTTGTAACTTTATATATCATTTTCAGTTGTCAAACTTTGATAACCGTGTATCAGAACATAGGGTTACGGTATGTAATGTGGGTCTAGTCCTTTCATTCGGCCTATCACGCAAATAAATAATTAATTAAGGAATATTACACAAAAAATAAGGAAAATATTGATCACTGATGGTTGATAAATGTGTACCACACACAAATCAATTTATATCACAACATTTCAATACATTTTCAGCTCTCGTAAGTAATAAAACTGGTTGAGAATATCACAATGTTCGGAGTTTTTAGCCGCCATGACTTATAAGGTTAAGATGGGAAGGTTGACTGACGATCATCAAATGGCCTGATTATGGCATTTATTGATTGGAATTACCTGATAATACACACTAGACGTAAAACTTACAGTTGCTGTTTGAATATTTTATGTTTATTTTAATTGTTTAACAACGTTTTCACAAGTAAAACATGGACCCAACTTTAGGGACACATTTCTTTTCTATGTTCCTAACTATGGCCCATGAAATTCATTTGACAGCATATAGCAATAAGAGTAACGTCAACAATGTTGTTTTGCATTTGGATGATAAGGAACGAACAGGAAGGGAGATTTTTTCTGCCAAACCTGTATAATGAACATCACAATGTTCTGATTTAGATATTCTGCGGTCAAAAGACGATAAGCGAAATTTTTAATTTTTAATTTTTAAATTGAGTGATTTAATGTAGTTTTCGTAAAATTTTCTCTAAGAAATGTTTTGAGGAATGAAGAGCATTAAGTTAACAGTGATAGTGATAAAAAAAAATACATCAGAAAACGTTACCAAGAGCGTTTTTTTGAGGATCAAACAAGATAGGACGAAGTTGCATCCATAAATAGACCCAATTTGGGGACAATAGACCCATATTACATACATTTCCCTCGTGAGTTATTGTCTTAAAAAAAGTAAGTTTTTCAACTTTTCGTGGTTTCTGATAGCAAACGACATGATAAGCATATCTAAGCATACCATTTAGCAGTAGAATATCGTTTGCAGGTAAATTCATTGATGAGTTATGATTAAAAACGTAATCGATGGCTGCATATTAGACCGAGGTTAGGGACGTATACCCTATTATCAATTTGATATAAAACTTTACTCGGGGTATCTGTTCTTCACATATTTGGGGCCTAGTGTGAAAAACAACTATGAAATCTCGCTTAGTATTTAAAAGTGCATATGTACGAGTTAGGTGAAAGGGTGCGCATTTGATTAGTATTGTCGCATTAATGGCCATTTCATTCCACATCGAACGCTCGACTGTTTCGGTCAAGTATTGCTTGCACTCCGTAATCGGTACTAGTTTTTTTCCCCTATTGAGGTTTTTTTTTTTTTCAATCCGCTTTCATACTGAGTGGTGTTGTAGTATACAACAGTGCAGTGAGCATCGCGGAATTGTAATTGCCGCTCAATCGTTCGAGAAAGGAAGCAGTCATTTCCGGCCGAGTCCGGCAGATGAGCTGTACATCTCTAACCAACAAGTTTCATCGCATCACGAAACGGCAAACTCAAGGTCATCGAGTTCACCAGCCGGCGAGCCAGCCGGTGCTTTGTTGCAAACACTCGAGGGCAACAATAGAACGATCATCACCATCATTCTCACATCAGGATAGATCATCGTCATCAGCCACACTCCGTGCGCTTGTGTGGAGAGTTAAGTAACAAACGGTTATCTTCCGTTCTCCGCAACCTGATTAATCTCCATACAGTGTTGATTAACTTTTCTGACACCTTTTTGTTTTTTCCTGAAAAAATTTTCATTTTTTTTTTCTCTTTTTTTTCATTTACTGTTTTTTTTTTTTTTTTTTTGCAAGTTGATTAATCTCCCTATAGTGTTGATTAACTTTCCTGGCATTATTTTTTTTCCATTTTAAGGTTTTTTTTTTGCTTTGTTGGATTAAGTATTATTTTTACCGTTATATTTTTTGGATAAGTTTATTTTTTTTCTTTTTTTTTTTTATTTATTATTTTTTTTTTCTCAACGCATATATATATATATATATATATAAATATATATATATATATTCCCTTTTTTATGTCGAAATCTGTTGCGGAGGTACTTAAGACCCCGCAATGGATGAAACCAATGATGGCGGGGGTATTTCGCTAGCAGATATCTCCGATGATGAGTCTGTTAAATCTCCATCATTCGAAAATCTGCTTCTCACTGAAGAGGAAATGGATACCTCAGGGGATTCTACTTCGGACCCCAAAACGAGCACTGGAGCTTACCCAAAGGTGATGTCTAAACAACAACCTCCTTCACCCCCTGCCCCCCCTTCTCCACCATTTCCCCCCCCCTTCCACCTGTTCCCCCTACTCCAACCGTTCCCTTAAAAATTTCTGCGACCCCCCGCCATAAAGCTTACCCAAGCGACTCAAAAGGTCCGTGGGTTGTTTTTTTCCGGCCCAAACAAAAACCTTTGAATATTTCTCGGATTTCGAAGGATCTGACAAAACATTTTTCGGCCGTAACCGATATTTTTAAGGTAACGTCAAACAAACTGCGCGTTACCGTTGATGACCTGAAACAGGCAAACCGGATTGTTGCCTGTGAGCTTTTTTCGATCGAATATCGAGTCTACGTCCCCAGTTGTGACGTAGAAATTGAAGGAGTGGTCACCGAATCGAGTCTGACTTGTGAGGATTTCCTGCAAGTCGAATCTTTCGGCATTTTCAAAAACCGTGCCCTCCCGAAAGTCAAGATACTGGACTGCATTCAACTGCAGTCAGTGTCGCACATAGGCACAAAAAAAAAGTATACCCTCTCAGATTCGTTTCGTGTGACCTTTTCAGGATCGGCATTACCTGACTACGTCACAATTGGGAAGGTTCGACTACCTGTACGCTTGTTTGTACCGAGGGTAATGAATTGCTTGAAATGCAAACAACTAGGTCACACCGCGGACTTTTGTTCCAACAAACCGCGGTGCGATCAATGTGGGGAGGAGCATACGGAGGGTCCTTGTCATGCTACCCCAAAATGCGTTTACTGTAAGGATGCTCCGCATGCTCTGAGTGATTGCCCGAAGTACAAACAGCAGGGAGAAAAACTAAAGCGGTCTTTGCAAGCTCGCTCTAAGCGCTCGTTAGCAGAAATTTTAAAAACGACCGCTTCATCTTCCCAAACCACCCCAAAAAGCAACAACACATTCCACCTCCTGCCAGATGATGATCAGGGCTCTGACTCAGAGGTGGGTGAGAGTAGTCCTTTTGTCTTTAATGGCAACACGAGGAAGCGGTCCAAAATAAACGTCACCCAAAAACCTCGTAAGGCCTCTCGTATGGACTACCAACCTACCTTGACAAATTTAAGAGGTAGCGGAAATGTACCGAAACCCCCACCACCGGGATTTAAATCTTGTAATTTTAACAAGGACTTTCCGCCACTTCCGGGATCATCTAAAACCCCAGATATCCCAGTTTTTCAGCCAGAAAAACAGCTGAATAATCAGCAAGAACATGATGCCATGTTCACGTTTTCTGAAATTGTGGAGAGCATCTTCAATATATTCAACGTCTCTGACTCAACTCGGAACATTATTAATTTAGTGCTTCCATTCGTGAAAACTCTTTTGAAGCAACTAGCTTCTAGGTGGTCCTTCCTTGCATCGATCATATCCTTTGATGGATAATTTTCCGAATGAGGTCGGGGATATGATCTCTGTTCTTCAGTGGAACTGTAGAAGTCTTATACCGAAACTTGACACATTCAAATTTTTAGTTCACAACTCACTTTGTGATGCATTTGCTCTTTGTGAAACATGGCTTTCTTCAGACATCGATCTCCCTTTCCACGATTTTAACATTATTCGCCTTGATCGAGCAGATTCGTATGGAGGGGTGCTTCTAGGGATTAATAAGCTCCATTCCTTTTATAGAATCGATCTGCCTTCCGTGACAGGCATTGAAGTTGTCGCATGTCAGGTAAATATTCGAGGTAAAAGCCTCAGTATTGCCTCAGTATATCTTCCTCCAAGAACTGCGATTTCTCGCCAAGGTCTCTCAGATATCTGCTCAGCTTTATCTGAGCCTCGGTTGATATTAGGAGATTTTAACTCCCACGGTACAGGCTGGGGGGAACTGTACGATGACAACCGCTCAACCCTGATATACGACCTTTGCGATAACTTCAATATGACAATTCTAAACACTGGGGAAGTAACACGAGTGGCCAAACCTCCAGCAAGAGAAAGTAGATTAGACCTCTCCCTCAGTTCGAGTTCACTATCGTTGGATTGCTCGTGGAAAGTAATTCAAGATCCCTACGGTAGTGACCACTTGCCAATCAAAATTTCTATTACCAATGGTTCATCTTCCACTCGCTCGGTTGACATCGCGTACGACCTCACGAAAAACATCGACTGGCAAAAATTTGCGTCCGCGGTTCTCGGTGGTACTGATTCGGTTGACATACTCCCTCCGCTGGATGAGTACTCCTTTTTATCGCGACTTATCGTTGACTGCGCTCTTCAAGCACAGACGAAACGCGTTCCGGGTGTTTTCGTTCGCAAACGACCTCTCACTCCGTGGTGGGATAAGGATTGCACCGACGCGAACAGCGAGAAGTCCGCCGCGTTTAAACGCTTCCGCAAACACGGTAAGGTCGAGGATTTCGAGCGGTACACCGACCTCGAGGAAACTTTTAAGAGCTTGATTAAAGCCAAAAAACGCGGTTACTGGCGTCGGTTCGTCGATGGTTTGTCGAGAGAGACTTCGATGAGAACACTCTGGAATGTCGGCAGGAGAATGCGCAACGCGTCATCACCGGTCAACGAAGACAAGGAGTACTCAGACAGTTGGATATTCAGCTTCGCGCAGAAAGTTTGCCCGGATTCGGTGTCGGTTCAAACCAACGTTCGTGATAGTCCGTCGGGTAGTAACGAAATAGATTCTCCGTTTTCGATGGTGGAATTCTCACTTGCTCTCCTCTCATGTAACAACTCAGCTCCAGGAATGGATAGAATCAAGTTCAACTTGCTCAAAAATCTCCCAGACGTCGCGAAGAGACGCTTGTTGAACTTATTCAATCAATTTCTGGAGCACAACATTGTTCCGGATGATTGGAGGCAAGTAAGAGTTATCGCCATTCGAAAACCCGGTAAACCCGCGTCGGATTATAACTCGTACCGTCCCATCGCGATGCTGTCCTGTATACGGAAATTGTTGGAGAAAATGATTCTTTTTCGTCTAGACAAATGGGTCGAGTCGAATGGTTTACTTTCAGATACGCAATTTGGATTTCGGAGAGGCAAAGGAACGACCATTTGTCTTGCGTTGCTTTCAACTGAAATTCAACTGGCCTATGCGCAAAAACAGCAAATGGGTTCAGTTTTCTTGGATATTAAGGGGGCTTTTGATTCTGTTTGTATCGATGTCCTTTCGGATAAACTCCACGATAGTGGGCTTTCACCAATTATGAACAACTATTTGAGCAACTTGTTGTCTGAGAAATATATGAGCTTTTCTCATGGAAACTCGACAACTTCACGAATTAGTTACATGGGTCTCCCCCAGGGCTCATGTTTAAGCCCCTTTCTTTATAATTTTTACGTTAAAGACATTGATGGTTGTCTTGATGAAAATTGCTCGCTAAGGCAGCTTGCAGATGACGGCGTTGTGTCCGTTATAGGGCCAAGTGCACCGGACCTGCAAGGACCATTGCAAGATACCTTAGACAATTTGTCTACTTGGGCTATGAAGCTGGGTATCGAATTCTCTCCGGAGAAAACTGAGTTGGTTGTTTTTTCTAGGAAGCATCATCCTGCACAGTTACAGCTTCAACTAAAGGGTAGAACAATCACTCAAAGTATATCTTTCAAGTATTTAGGTGTCTGGTTCGATTCCAAATGCACATGGGGAAAACATATTGCGTATCTAAAACAAAAATGCCAACAAAGAATCAATTTTCTTCGTACAATTACCGGAACTTGGTGGGGAGCACACCCGGAAGATCTTATCAGGTTGTATCGAACAACCATCTTGTCGGTTCTAGAGTACGGTAGCTTCTGCTTTCAATCCGCGGCGAAAACACATATCTTGAAGCTGCAACGAGTTCAATACCGTTGCCTCCGAATCGCGCTTGGCTGTATGCACTCGACGCATACGATGAGCCTCGAAGTACTCGCGGGTGTTCTCCCACTGACAGATCGTTTCGCTGAGCTGTCTTTCCGGTTCCTCATCCGTTGTGAAGTATTGAATCCTTTGGTAATAGAACACTTTGAGAAGCTGCTCGACCAAAATCCTCAAACAAGATTCATGAGTTTGTACTATGAGTACATGACGCTGGAGGTTGGTCCTTCTTCATTAATCTCCAATCGTGATTGCTTCCAAGCCTTCTATAGTTCCTCTGTAAATTTTGATCTGACCATGATGCAAGAAATCCATGGAATACCAGATCACCATCGGTCGATGGTTGTTCCCTCAATTTTTGCAATCAAGTACCACCATGTAAGTAACGATAAAAGATTTTTCACAGATGGGTCAACCATAAATGCTTCCACTGGATTTGGTGTATTTAATCAATTTCATAGCGCCTCCTATAAACTGCAGAAACCATGCTCCGTATACGTTGCGGAACTCGCAGCTATATTTTACGCAGTAGAGCGAATTGCCTCACTACCTTCTGACCATTATTTAATTTTTACGGATAGTCTTAGCTCATTGGAGGCTATTCGTTCAATGAGGCCGATGAAGCACTCCTCGTATTTCCTGCCTGAAATACGATCTAAACTGAGTGCTTTATCTAACTGCTCCTATACTATCACCTTAGCTTGGGTCCCATCTCATTGCTCAATTCCGGGTAATGAGAAAGCGGACTCATTGGCTAAGGTGGGCGCTATGGAAGGCGATATTTTTGAGCGACAAATCGCCTTCAACGAATTTTTCTCCATTGCTCGCCAGCAAGTCCTCATCAGTTGGCAACAAAAATGGAATGATGGTGAATTGGGAAGATGGTTACATTCTATTCTCCCACAGGTGTCGAACAAACCATGGTTCAAAGGGTTGGACATGAGCCGCGACTTTATACGCGTTATTTCAAGGCTTATGTCCAATCACTGCTCGTTAGACTCGCACTTCTATCGAATTGGGCTCTCAGGCAGCAATTTATGTGCGTGTGGCAGTGGTTATCACGATATCGAGCATGTTGTTTGGTCGTGTACCTTACACCGTGTTGCCAGATCTGAGTTATCCACATCCCTCAGGGCCCGAGGAAAACAACCCGCGATACCCGTTAGAGATGTCTTGGCGAGCCGAGACCTTGACTATTTGAATTTAATTTATGTGTTTTTAAAACGGATAGATTTGAGGATTTAGAAGTTAGTGTCATCTTGTGTTCTCCCAAGTTGTTAGCTACCCATCGGTGTACCCCCATGTTTGTCTTTTTCATCAGAGTGCCGCCTAGTTCGAGATCAAGAGCACATTGCTCTCCAAACCTTGTGTTCACAATCCCTACCCTGCCATCCATTTGTTACAATTTGTTACCCCTAACCTCGAGATAGCCGCGAGTAATCGGCCCCCGCTTTACTAACGTTAGTTTTAAGTAATTTTGTTATCTAAACAATGAATATCGGCTCCGCAAAGCTACAGCAAATGAGCCTGGAAAAATAAACGAATTATTAAAAAAAAAAAATTAATGGCCATTTGTTCAATTTTAACTTCTGTTCAATTTTCGCACTGCCATACTTTAGCGGAACTATGAATCTAGTCTCTTCAGACCTTTCTCTAGCTAATAAATTATCGCACTAAAGCTTCATGTTGATATCAGTATAGCATTTCCTTTAAATTGAATAAATTTCACTGTGCAAACAGTTTTAGATTATATTGCATGAAAACGAATCGATCTGTGAAAAACTATGTTGAATGATAAAGAAATAGTAACCAAATAACTACAGGTAATGAAAAATGTTTATCTAATAATGCCATCACGCAATGGATCCAACGTAGCATATAGAATCGACGTCTATTAATAACAGACCGATCCCGTGTCAAAAGTAAGAATAAATTAATTATTCTCCAAAAACTTCCCTACAAAAAGCCTACTCAAGTTGCCGTTCTTCGAAGCGAGAAAAAAAAAGACGTTGCACAACTGCCCTGGAATTTTCTATGCCTCTAGAGGCGAACACCCACACAGACACTCCATACACATTGTTTGCTTGAAATGTCTACTCTACGATAATTATCGGAGGCCAATTTCCTTCCCTCCGGATGTTCGACTCCCGGCAGCCCGGCAACGGGCAACGAGCTTGGAGAGTGACAGGAACGGGAAGGAAGCAGCCTGGGATGTTGGCAATTGGCAGACGTGACGACAGTAGCGACGACCGAAGCCGATGCCTCCAGGGTGCGAATTAATGGAATCTTTGGAACGTTTTCAATTTTCTCCGCTTCGCGTCAGTTGTGGGGAATAGTATGAACGGTTCGTGTAGGCGCAAGGATTTAATGTTGAAGACTGAAATTGGAAGAAATTAACAATCCTAACAATCTTGAAGAGCGAACTAATTCGAAAAAAAAATCGTATGATTTTAAAAATATGGAAGAATTGTCAATTTTTAATGAACACTTGACAATAGCCACTTCGTACTATATAGAAGCTCAGATACGCCATCCAAACTAAAGTTATTCCAATCTCCCCCGGCAGACGAGATCAAAAGCATTATCACCTCAAATCAATTCAGCGAACCCCTCGGCGGCTTGGCATTTTCGTTCGAGATAAATAGTTAAACCAGCCAAATGAGCGCGCTGGGTTGAACAACAGTCGTAGTGGAGTAGCCCGGAAGCTATCCTGTGCACATTCCGGACATTCTCGAAGTGATGCTATCGAATTAGTAGCATATTAACTATTCAATCGAATTAGGCAAGCTACTTTACTGCTGGGATTTTAGATTGAAGTCTGCTCGTCGGCATCGATTTCAATCCCTCGATGGGGAGGGCAAGATGGTGTGAAATAGATTGATGAAGGAAATTGCTTTATGGGTCACCGAAATACAACCCGCTGACGGCAGTAATTAACGGTTGTCACGCAACAGCACATTGCGTTAAATGGGAAAATCGATTGTTGCCTACAGGATGGTGTTAAATAATTCATATATTACATTAATTAATTATGTTGAAACCCGAAAATGGGCCTCTATTACAAGCAAGTCAGCTGGGTCTGCGGTTGAAAACTTCCGCTTGGTAATTTTCCTCTCCATTTCAGTTATCCAAGCCTGTCCTGAAATTCTAAACAGCGTCGTACGCAAACACTTGCCCGTGAAGTTGAAAAATTAATTACCAAAGTTTCACGAATTTTATCTTGATCCCTTTTACTTGAAATAATTAGAACGTTTCTCCCAGCCATGCATCTCGATGTAAGCCACCGCAGAAAGTTATCATGTTGATCAAATAACACCACAACGTAGCTAGAAAATTCCGTAAGTAAAGTGGTGCAACTAACGACTGACTAACGGCTGAAGCAGCATGTGTTCCGGAAATAATCCGCAACTTTAAAATAGGATTACGATGCCGACCGACCTGCAAGCGAAGGAATCAGCAAAATATGTCAAAACTACACACGACGAGGAATCCTTCTTGGGCATTCCCACTACCATTGTCGTTCCACGTCAACGGGACCGCACTCAACAGAACCGCACTTTCAAATGGAGATAGGTGGCAGCAGCTCTGACATCCTCGTTGTCGGTTCATCTCCGCGGGATCGTTGGCAGTGATTGGTTCTACGGATGCTGCCCGGGAAATTACACGAGCCCCCATCATGCCTGGAGCTGAAAGCTTTACATGCTTGTCGGAACCGTTAGAACGAGAGTCGGTATGCGTGATTTTGACACAAATGAATGTTAAGTGGACCTTGTCGGTTGGGAAAACTTTTTGAAAACTTTACATTTCAGAGTCACAACATGGTTCGAGTCACAACATGGTTCGAGTGGGCATGGGGAAACATTGACGAATATGGACCATATAAAGAAAGTTTAAATTAGCGTCACAGAAAGAGTAACTAATACAGTTATACCTGATATAACGTAACTGTCACTTTTGACATCCAGAAAAAATTTGAAGTGCATTACCAATGGAAACTTTTTTCCGTGTAGTAATTTCATATGTACATCGAGATGTTGCTAATATTGAAAAAAAAATTGTAAAAGCTCGGAAAGTTGTACTCAGTCTATGAGTTAACTACGTTTTCAAGAATATGAGTGAACTAATTTTCAACTTTGAGTTGACCTCATTTGCCGTGTTATCGCAATTTATCGTTTTATTAATTCCTTGACGTATACAGCGTAAATGTATGCATTCCAAACTCCAATTAGGTTCAATTCGTTAAAAGCAGGTCTTTTTTGGTCGAACATGACTTTTACTGACATTTAAAATTTCGCATATTTTTCGCACACAAATAGGAGATAGGAACAAACACACAAAAGTACAAGAAATAGGCGAATCCAATAGAAACTAAGCGATCGTTTCAGCCTCTGATTTGTGAAAAAGGGAACCATCAAAAGAGTGATGAGAGCTCAAATTTTCGCCGTGAAGCATACCGAAGAGGGAAATGTTTTCACCTTTTCCGATTAATTTATCCATCGCAGGTGTTTGTAAATCATCATCCACATGGAATATTTTGTTCCTGTATAGATTTTGCAGTGATCCCGGCTGGTGCTTCCACATAGTTTTGTTTAGAAATGTGAAGATTTAGAAAACTACCCTTCTTCTTCTTCTTTTTCGCATTTAAAGCTTATTGCATATCGCATATTAGCTTATTGCGTGCTCTCAACTTAGTGTTCTAGATGCAATTCCACAGTTATTAATTGAGAGCTTTCGATGCCTGTACCATTTTTGCATTGGTATAATTGTGTGGGCAAGTCCAATCATACTTCTATGCCCAGGGAAGTCGAGAAATTTTTCAACCCGAAAAATTCCTAGACAGAACCGGGAATCGAACCCAGCCACCTCCAGAATGGTCTTGCTTTGTAGCTGCGCCTTTACCGACTGAGCTAAGGGACGTCCACTACCCTATCGGTTATGATTTTCTGGATTTTTAATGTGGTGTTATTTGAGCTGTAAACCCGTTTTAAAATATGAGAAAAAATACTACTACCGATGCAAATATGCAAGATACGCATAACAATATACGTTTAATTTGAGATGTAAAAGTTGTAATTTTGATTTATACAAACGGTTTGGTTGACGTTTCAACTCATAACCGCCTAGCGCACTCTACATTGGTGGTGCATAGAAACAGCCTATCGATAGAGAGAACTATACATAAATACGTAGAATAATAATGTTGAAACAACCGTTGAGAAAATACATATCGCCTGGATGGTTCGTCACAATAAATGTTTTCGTAATAGGGTTAACTACCCCATTTCCGGCCTATTAAGCACAACCCGCACTTAGTCTTTCTTAATCTAGCGAAGTTTAGCACCAAACGGAATGTTATTATTACTGATGGCTTTCAAATTTATTTACCTTTCCGTACGTACCGTAAGATTTGATAAAAGAGAAACCTTTCGTTGAGATATTGTCAAAAGTCTAACACTGCTTCTTGATGCCAAAACTCGGCCTACGGATTTTAAACTCGGCCTAACGCATTTGAAACGCCATTGAAACGTCAATGATTAACTTCGGCCTATTGGATGACCCGCAGGACGGCCCGCAGGTGGTTAAACTGAATGTTGCACCCAGCTTGTAAGTTACTCATAGATTTCATTTAGTCACAGCTGCTGTGACTCGATGGAGACGCATTGTGAACTACCTTGCGTCTTCATCGTTTCCATGCACGTGTGGATTGTGGAACAATAATTTTTTATTTAAAAAAAAATTGTATCCCCAAAACTGCTTCTCTGACATCGCTATTTTTGGATATGTTTATGTAAAATTAAATTATCTTTCAATTAAAAATAGTTAAAATAAGAAGTTGTTGAAGACCCTCGCAGTGAAAATCAAGAAAAAGCATTTTGTAACATAT